>NC_048595.1:123949869-124293869 GCF_003668045.3 Cricetulus griseus
GCAGTCATGAACTTGCTATGTATCCTAGCCTGGCCCCAAATTAAGTTCATGACTCTTCTGTTTTTGTCTCTTGGTGCTAGGATTACTGGTGTGAGCTGTCTTTGCCTGGGTGTTGTCTCTTGCCTATTATAATGATGGTAATTGACAATTCTGGGTACTTATGGTAAATCAGACCAGTTTTCTATAAGTGGTAGATGCTAAATTTAATGAAACATATTATATTATATATTTCATATTTTCTGGATTTAATTGTGTTTAGAGACCTGGACAGAAAACCTGAACAGCATTGTTTAAAATTTTTAAGGTTTGTTGTTGTTTTCAGAATTTTTCATTTGTTTTTGTTTTCACGTTCTACCTTATGCCACACAGCTCAGGGTTCTCACACAGTCGGTAGCGCAGTTCCTAAGTTCTCAACTCTAGTACTCTGATGTGAGTGTTGAGCAGTTCCAGAGTACACTAACAAGTTAATGTAACATTTTGCGGGTAGAATGACTTTTATATTTGTGGTTATGGAATTCTGAGGAGGATCAGGAGGATTAGTGACGCAAGGGATGATATTAAGAGGCTGTGAGGACTGTGGTCTGAGAGAGACCTCAACAGAATGAAGATTCAGCCATGCCATCAGGGGTGAGTTTGGCTCTCCCAGAGCTTGGAAGGAGGGAGGGGTGAGAGGGGAGTGTGTAGGATTCCATCAACTAAAATCAAGCTACTTGCAGGGTGAAAAAGCAAGGCCAATGGGATAACTGTTATAAAACTGAATCCACAGACATAGACTATCTGAGTCTTGCTGCTTCCCCATGTAAGCATATGTGTCTAGGGCCTTTGCCTTTTGAATAGATCACAAGTCATGGGCAGCACAGGCCAGTCAGCTTTCCCACATATTTTAACTACCCTTCTCTCCAGGAGACCATTACCTCGAACAAAGGGAATTTTCTAATTGAATTTAAATATAATAAAATCAGCCAGCACACCAGTATTTCCTCTGTATTAAATGCAGGGACACTTTGTCAGATTTATTTTTTAAGAGTGTGATTCTTAAGACAACCCAATGCATTAATCTTGTGATTATTTTTTGCTTTCGTTGCATTATTGATTTTATACTTACATTGAAGTTGATAAGCTTAATCTGGCTAGTTCTGAGTGGGCAGAATAAATGAATTGATAAGCCCAACTTGGCTAGTTCTAAACAAATAGAATAAATAGTCCTAAAATTTTAAGATGGCTCAAGAGCTTATATATGTATGCAACTTATATCTATGTCTGTATCTCTCTACATATTCAATGGGTGAGTTATCAGGTCATTTTGCCTATAAGTACTCTACACTGAAAACATTTGGATCCTAAAAGAAAATGTTAAACATATGAAATTTGCAAATGTATTTAAAATATTCGGAGAAATGACTAACTTGGAGGAACTAATTGTAAGTAGGAATGGATTATTGCTAAATATTTAGCCTGTTTAGTGTGAATTAGCCAAATATTAGTAATAGAACAAGTAAGAAGTGATTCATACTTCATTAGTAGAGGAACATTGTTTATTAATTGCACTTAAAATGTGAGGATGCTAGGTTTAAATTTTCCAGCAGTAAGTAAATATTAATTTAAAGCCAAAGTAACTGTAAATTGCTCTTTCTATGCAAAGCCCCCTTGGGCCTGAAAAGTCTGCACATTAACACATTTCCATTCCGGATGAATAGGGGCTTTGTGCAGCCGCGCACTGTTTATTCAACCCGAAGCACTTGTCTAGACAGGGACAATGAGCCACTTAGTGCCAAATATGAAGGGAGCAGCAGGTTCCAAGAACTCGTGGTGTGTTGTGGTTATTGGAAGCCGTCTTCCTCTAAGGCCCCCACCACTCCACCTCTTGCATAACATTCTTATTTAAAGCCATGTTTTTTTCTAACTAAAAAGTGAAATCTGACGTTGGATTAGGGCAGGCTAAGGGTGTTCCGTCTAACAGCCCCGTTTATCTGACAGCGAAGCCAGAGAGCATTGCTCATAGGATTCCTAACTGCTGAGCGGCCGGAGCACGTGCTCTGGGGAGAAGCTCTCAGACTCTCCCTCTGAGAAGGGAAAGGCTTATGTTTTCTGAAAGGCTGTACTGACATCCTTCCTGGTTCAGAAGGATGTCGGTTTGTTTGTTGTGCCTGAGCATATACCTGCAGAAATACCATAATATTCCTTGTCTACGGAAGGCATCCCTCTTTTCACCTGTCTAGTCTAGATGTAAGGGCGGGAAAATAATGTGTCGTTTTTTAGTGTATGTATGAGTGTGTATGTATGTGTGTGTGCGTGTGTGTGATGTATGTATGAGTGTGTGAGCATGTGTGTGTCTGAGTGTATGGTGTGTGTGTGAGAGAGTGTGTGTGAGTGTATGTATGAGTGTGTATGTGAGTGTGGTGTGTGGTGTGTGTGTGACTGAGTATGTGGTGTATGTGTGTGTGTGGTGTGTGTATAAGTGTGTGTGTGACTGTGTGAGTGTGTGTGTGTGTGTGTGTGTGTGTGTGTGTGTGTGTGTGAATGTGTGTGTGTGTATGTGTCAGGGTTGGGAGCAGAGGAGCTGTTTTGCATGTGATCCCACTAGGGGATTCAGTTAGTTCAGACACTGGCTTTTGTGAGTTCAAGATTTTCAGTGGCCTTGTGTCTTGAAGCAGCCAGTAGCAGCTCTATCTTTTGGTAGATCCTTAGTGAGGTCAGCCTCCTTTATCCGAGAGCCCACTGGTGTGCCCTTTTCTAAAACCTTCCTTAAAGTCTCCATCGGGGATATACGTTTTCTAAATACAGGTACAGCTTGCATTGCTTAATTGATTTCAATTTAGTTTTATTTTTAAAATTATTTTTATTTTACGTATATGGGTGTCTGTATCACATATGTGTCTGGTGCCTGTAGAGGCCGGAAGAGGGTGTGTGATCCCCTGGAACTGGAGTTAGAGATGGTTGTGGGCCACAGGGTGGGTGCTGGAATTCACATGTGGGTCCTCTAGAAGAACAGCAAGTGGTCTTAACTATGAATCCATCTCCCCAGCCTTATTTTTTTCTTAGTTGATTTTATTCATTGTGAATTTTGTGATACTAGGGATGAATCCAGAGGCCCCGCACACCGGACAAGGTCTATCTGAGCTGCATCCTAGCCCCTCACTGACTTGATCATAAATAACTTAATATTACATGCCATCACGTTCATATCCCTCTGTGACAGAGTGACTGAACTTACAGCAAAATTGGCGTCCTTGGAAGACTGCAAAACACAACTAAAGTGTCACCAAACCCTTCTGTTCCCAGAAGTGACTTCAAATCGAAGTCCTTCAAGCTGGGTTTACTTGCTGCCTCACTCTGGTCACAGGATACTCTGAGTTGCTGTGTATTCCACGTGATTCCCCGGGGCTCCACCTCTGGGCCTCTCTCTTTTATGTCGACTATATCACCTCTTGAATCTGGCATCTAACCCGCTGTAATCTCTTCCTTCAGGTGGGGCATCAGATCTACATGTGGGAAGCGGCCATGCTGCCATTGGAATGCTCCATGCAGCGCACGGTTGAATCCACAGGTGTTGGGCTGGGAGGTCCAGGCTTTGAAAGCTCACCCCTATGCTCTGCTGCAGTTCTGGGGCCAAAATGTGAAGAGTGAAGATTGAAAGGCAGTTCAGGTTTCTGCTCTCGCTCTTGGCATTCTTCCTGACACATACCCTCCCGTGATGTGCTAGTACCCGATGGAACTCATGTGATTTTTGTCTTTTTTTTTTTTTAATTTATACTTAAAAAATTCCTCACTTTCAGTTTCTGCATCAGAACTTAGGTGGAAATGTATGCAACTGTAATGAAGGAGCTAAAAAAAAAATCATGTTGTCATTCAATTTGAAGTCTTTTAAACTTAATTTCAGCTAAAAATAAAAATAAAATAAGTCATTCAGCCCAGAGTCACTGTGGATCACTTACTTGATATGTGTCAAGTAAGACGGAGGATAACTTTCTTTACATAACTTCACTTTAATGTAATTTAAATATTTACATTTTTGTGGCTCTAGAGGTTAAACCCAGGGCCTTGTACTTGCTAGCCAGGCACTTTGCTACTGAGCTATCATGTACTTAGCTCTTTTTAAATAATACATTTTTTTTAATTAACTTTTTAGGAAAAATGAATTTCTAGTGACACTACCACTACTGGATTCCAAGAACACAGTCGTCATTTAAAATAGAATTGATGTAGCCCGGCGTTGGTGGCACACACCTTTAATCCCAGCACTCGGGAGGCAGAGGCAGGCTGATCTCTGTGAGTTCAAGGCCAGCCTGGTCTCCAGAGCAAGTGCCAGGATAGGCTCCAAAGCTACACAGAGAAACCCTGTCTCGAGAAACCAAAAAAAAAAAAAAAATAGAATTGATGTTTTTGAGTAACTTCCATGATATATGGGATAGGAAAAAATGATTTTTTAAATAGCTAATAAAAATAACAAAGTGGAAATAATATTAAGTTTCTAATCTTTAATTCTGGGACTTCTGCTCTAGTGTTTTGTTTTGTTTTGTTTTTTTCCCTCTTTCTGCTTTTGTATCAGTGGCTGGTCTCTTACCATTATCAAAGGCTCTAGTTTCCTTACTATGCTAACAGATGGGGTTGGTGATATCCTTCACATCAGGAATGGTGCAACTTCCTTCCTCTCCAGGGTGGCTGCTGAGGATAGTAGACTCCCCACAGAAAACTGTGTTGAAGTTACTGTCACAACTGAACGTTGTAAGATAGGAGGCCCAATTTAAACGTTGTGGATCTCCACCCCACTTTCCAAGCCTTCCAATGGCAGACCAGCCAGCAGAGCGAGAAGATGGTGATAATGTTGTTGGGTTGGGTGATTCCGTTTATCCTCTAGAGGCTTTGGCTTTGGCCAAAGGCAGCACCATGGCTCTCTCAGGCTGGTCCCTTGATTTCAAGGATTGGCAAGACCTTTGCTTATAGTCAGGTAAGTACCAGAGGTTCTCTAGCACAACCGGACTTTGTTATGTGCTGCCAGAACTCTCTCCTGAAAGGGGTCCCTGTAACCATGTTTCCATGTGAATGGAACAGCAATGGTGCCAAACATTTACTCTCAGCCAAAACCTACTATTTAATTGTTTAAACATTTCATTGATTTTATTGAAGAAGTGATCTCTGTGTTGCAAGGGGGAAAAAAGACAAAAACAAAAAACAAACCTAAGACTATAAAATGTTAAATAACTTGACCAAAGTCCAGGCAGAATCAAAGGGTGAGAGTGGGTGTGGCCAGCTCTGGGTTTTGGCAGTGAGAAAGTGCATTGCTTCCAGAGAATTGAAAAAAAATATTAAAATTGAGTAAAAGTCAGGCTATATATCTTTTTGGCATTTGTGTAAAATACACATAACAAAGACTTTTCCATCTTGATCACTTTTTTAAAAGTATGCATGTCAATGGGAGTGCATTTACATTGTTGTATAATTGTTACTATCATCAACCTACAAAAACCCTTTCTATCACCCCAAACTGAAAACCTTGTGCCCTTTATACAGTGACCTCTTTTTCTTCTCAGTTCTGAAAAGCCATCACAGGTAGCTCCTATAAGTGGAATTGTATAACAGTTATTGTAGCATGAATAATAAAAACAGATATTGGGGAGACAGATATTGGGGTTCAAGCTGAAGATTAGAAAAGCAATGCAGCCAAGCCACTAAAGAGTTCTTACCTCTTCCAAGGCTCAGGCCAAAAAGGGACGATCCTGTCCTTATTGTGACTGCAAACTGAATACACTGCACTCCTGTCTCCACTGGCCTTATGTTCCTCTCTAGTGCTGGGATTAAAGGTGTGTACCACCATTGCCTGGCTTGTATGACTGACTAGTGTGGCTAGCTTTCCACTCTGAACTTCGAAATAGCATTATTTGTTAGATCAGAGACAAAATATCACCACAAGTTATCTTTTGCATCTAGCTGATTTCACTTCGTGCAATGTCCTTAAAGCTCATCTGCATTATACATGTACTAGAATTCTCTGTCTTCTTATGAATAAATAATATTCTGTTGTATGCATATGACACATTTTGTTTACCCATTTGTCTGTCAATGAACATGGATGTTACTTCTACTTTTTGGTTATAGTGAATAATGGTGTGTGTGTGTGTGTGTGTGTGTGTGTGTGTGTGTGTGTGTGTGTGTTTAAATCATAGTGCACTAGCAACTCTAATGTCAGTAGTAAGGCACTCAGAACTCTTTGTTGGCCTTGGCTTCAAGACTACTGGGATTTATAGGAATGTGTCACCACACCCAGCCCCTAAACTTCTAATGTGAAAGCAATTGTGGGTGCTATTGGGTTTTAATAATGTGTATGACTCAAAGCCTATACATGGGCTGACAGGTTGCAAGATGTATTCAAATCTAGGTTTGTCTCAGTCTGTGCTTTTGACTCCTGCTCTAATGTTAATTATTCACTAGCAAGTTTGCCCATTTTCTAAAGACAGCTAGCTCTCTGCTAGCAGTGTAAGGGTCACACCTACTCTGCCAAGCACAGGATCAGGTGAACATGGCCTTCTCTTCCTCAAGGGACTCTACTCTCAGTAGGGAAGAAACGTGGTGTGATTGTTGGAACAGTTTTAGGAAATCAACTGGTCTCTTTTTTATGTATAACTTCTGTTTTTGTGCTGTAATCCACACGGCGAGGTGGGAGGGGCATGAGGATTGTGTGGAACAATGGGACTCAAGACCCTTTCCCATTTCCATGTAGGTAGAGAGTCTCGAATTTTGTGTGTGAATGCACTCACCCACCATTCTCCCCATCTCAGATGGTGGTTAACACCTTTTCTGCTTCTAGTGGGTTAAAGTGGGATTGTTTGGCTTGGCTCAGGACACTGGATAGAGTCTTAATTGCAGAAGGCAGGAGTGCCTAGCTGTGGTTTGTGCATGGGGAGGGGAATAGAGGAGGACCTTTCTGCCAATAAATGAAGGCAAGGAATTTGTGGTGTTGCAGTATGTGGCAGTCAGGTATGAAAAGTTGGTGGTTTTCTGCAGTATTGGAAAGTCAATCCATACTGACTAGTATGTGCTGAGTTTCTGAGCAGCTGAAAAAGGTATCTGTGGGTCACCTGTAGATGGTGGAGCATACTGCTGTGGATGGGGTGTGGTACCTGAGTGCACCCTAGAACTGGAACTCAGCAGATCAGCATGTAACCGCAGCATCACGGTTTTCTGTGGAGAAGCAGTTTTCTGGTACTTCTTGAATTCAGCATTCTTGGGTGATCTCATGATGAAGGGTGGGACAGGGAGGGAGCCCACGGATTAAATTCTTATGAGTCAAGAGGGTGAGACAGAGGGGTACATTTAGTTTTAATTTTAGAAATAATGGAATGTGAATTTTTTTCTTTTATTTTTTGCACCTGAGTAGCGAAGAGCAAAATTCCTGCATGTTATACAAATAAACAAGTAATTGCAACAGAGTGATAAAAATGTTTGGGGACGCATCAGGTTCACAGAGAGCTTTTAGGACAGAGAAAGGAAGAAGGCCTCCTGGGAAGAAATGTCTAAGCCAAGAACAAGCAGCATTAGCCAGAAGAAGGGTGTTGGGAAAGCATAAGAATGTTCCAGACATGGGGAATTAAAGGCACAGAGGCCCAATGGTTGAAAAGGTGTCAGTAGAAACCCAGGAAGAGTGGACAAGGAGTTATAGAGTAAAAGGTTGGTGTATGGTTGGGTAAGATATGGACAGATCAAGGAAGACCCCACACTGCGAAGGAAGTTAAGAATTTATCCTGAAGACAATAGGGGAAAATGTGTGTTTAATGGAAATGTGTGATATGGCAAGAGCTAGTGTTTGGAAAGGCTACTCTGGCTTCCAAGGTGACAAGAAGGAAAGCTCTGTCTGATGACTTTGAAGCTGAAGGGAGGCAGGATTCTTGGAATGGCAGAGCATGTTCTCTATATAGTCCCAAGAGAGGCCGTGTTTTGTATCTTTCTCCTAGCTTCTAGTGTTGCCAGCAATCCTTGCTACAGTCTGGTTAGCTGATGCATCATCCAGCCTTTGCCTTTGTCATCACACAGTGCTCTTCTTGTGTCTCGTGTCTCCACATCTTTTTTTCCTGTGTCTCTGTCTTTATGCATCTTGTTATGAGGCCAGTGGATAGATTGCATTTAGGTTTTCCTGCCCCGGTGTAGCTTCATCTTCACCAGCTGTATTCATAAAGACTGCCTCCCTCAAATAGTTCTGAGGTTTCTGGAAAGACACGAGTGGGAGGCAGGCTCTAATCTACATGGGATACATTTCATGGAAGCACACCAAAGCCATCTATGAATTGTGGGGCACTGGGTATCTGCCTTATCAGTAATTTCCTTTTGCTAAGGCATTGTTATGCAGATGGGGCTAACATTTTCTAGAAGCATGCTCCCATGAGTTGTGTGGGAGTCTCAGGAGTCTATCAGATCTTCTCTAATGAGAAACCATATTTTGTCAGATTGTCATCAGTGTTTACATAATTCGCTTATAAAACCATTGACATGGAATGGCAGAACAATGACCCTTTGCACTTCCCTCCAGGTGTACATTGCCTGCAGAGCATCAGCCACATGCAAACACTTCTAGCTGCCTGTCATCTGAACTTCAGACTTTCCTCACATCTGGAAAAGCTTCTGTCAAGGTTCCAGGAATAGAAAGATTGCAACATGTGTATTCTCACTTAAACAGGTGCTGTTTTTCCCCATTGAGATAGCATATATTGCTGTAAGTGTCCATGGAAGTGTCTAAGGAATAATGCTAAGCAAATATGCATGCCATACCTGAAATCAGTGAGGAGTGAGCTGAGGTGGATGGCCTGATTGCTACCCAGAACCATGATGATGTCTGGGCCTGGGCTGTTGCCAGGGCCCATGTCTGGGTTCGTGGCCATGTTGTATCTTTGATCTTGTGCTTCCTGATACTACCAAAGGCCAAGAGGATAGGACTGTACAGAGTTGGCCCCTCCCCTCACTGGCTATAACACTAAGAACTGTTCCTACCCCTCACCTGGGTAGCACAATTGACCTGACCCTGTTTGTGGGGGCATGGGCCAGCTGGCCCTGAGGGTGTAAGAATGAGAGAGCAGGTCCTGTCCCCCTAGTCTGCCATGTGGTGGTATGGGTGAGAGAAAGATGCCCCGCCTTTCTTCCTGACCCTCCCCTTACCAGCTGCAGTATAGGAGAGCAGGCCCTGTATCTCTTCTGGGCAGCATAATAGAGCTGACCCTGTTGACAGGGAGCTGTGAGCCACCCTGAGAACATGAAGGTGGGAGATCTGGCCCCACCTCTCATCTGCCATATGGTGGCGGGGTGGAGGAGCCATATCCCCCCTTGCTGCCTGTGGTTGGTGGGAGAGCTGGCCCTGCAACTCAACAGCTGCAGTACTCAGGAGAGTGGCCCCAATACTTAGCCTGGGCACCACAGTAGAGCTGGCCCTGGTGGTATAGGTGTGGGTGAACCAGCCCTGAAGGTGTGAATGCAGTAGAATCAGCAGCCCTGCCCCCTGCTTGTTGCTGCTAGGATGAGCCAGCAGAAATGTCAAAGAGTTCACCCTGGTGGTGAGGATAGGGGAGAGCTAGCAGAGTGACTAACCCTGCAACTGTCTAGGTCCAGAACCAGGGTTATGAGTTGGCTCACCCCAAGATCCACCCCATTTGTGATCTGCTGTAGCACCAGAAGGGCATATCTTGCAGATCCAAAGCTGCAGGGTCTCTATGACACAGGGCAACAACAAGATCCTAAGAGGAGACCAGTAAGGTTCTAGTATCAAGTGTAGCAGAAACCAGAGGCCTTTAACCAGACCAATGATTCTACAATGAACACTTGCAAGTAAAGGTATATGGATAAAAGGGTAAACTGTGTGACTCGCTGTGCCACATTACAGCTTCCATGACAAAATTTTCTTTCCTTTCCTTTTTCTTTTCTCTTAAATTTTATTCTATAGAGGAGGGGGCAGGGGAGGTTGCAAGGGCAGGGAGTGGATACACAATGTGTAAGCCACAAAGAATAAATAAAAAGAAAGTTTTTTTTAAAATCCATGCCAATTTATAGGAAATCCTAAATACGAAGTTTAAATGTCCAGTTCTTTTAGATAGAGAAAATAATTTTGAAGTCAAAATCTGTTCATACTTTGGAAATTTATCAGAAAATTCAAAGAGAAAGGTTATGTTTGTATCACTGAAGGATAGTTTTAAATATTGACCAAAATTATAAAACTGGGATATTAGGCAATCAATTTCATTTTTGTGTTGTATATATGCTTAATATATGATAGTGATTTACAATGTTTTGTCTTACTATCTATAAAAGGAACACATCTTTCCATGTATAATTTGATCAGTAGCTTAACATTTTCCTTGTCTTTAGTTTGGAGTAAAATATGTGAGTTTTATTGTTTACTCTATGAATTACACATAGAAAAGAATTCATTGAAGGGCCTGGACCTGTTTTTCTGACCTTCCAAGAAAGCTTTTCTGGGTCTCGAGTTAATCATAGCTTCTATAATTAGCTTTTATATTTTGTCAGATTGCCATTGGTGTGCTATTCTTATTTTCTTATAAAATTACTGAATTAGAATGGGGGAGCAATGACCCTTTTTGCTTTCCTCCAGATTTATAGTACCCTTTGGCAAGAGCAGTGGACCACATGCAAATCTCCCTCTCTGTCTGTCATCGGGCCAGCTGTTTTCCTGTATGCTTTGTGGAGTAGTTGAGGGCAGTTTGTTTGCTTTCTTCTTTTCACTTCACTTGTTAGAAGCTAAGCATGGAGGGAATCATGTCAAAAATGAAGGGAGGTTGACTGTACCTAATTTGTTAACAAACCCATTATAGGATCCACTTAGAGCACATGGCCACATCTTTTCTTTTTAGGCATTAGAAAAGCATTGTATGGCAGTTTTAGAACTTTGTCCAGGATTAATATTACCATGCATACTTTATGAATGTAATAACAACCCCACATATTGCCATTTTATCAAATGTCTACTATACCAGGTACCACGCTGTCAGCTTGTTCAGATGATCTCATTTATTCTCTACAAACATAAGAGGCCAGTTTTATTACTCTGTGGAGAATGAGGGTCACAGTTGCTTCTTTCTATCTCCATGTGGCTTGTAAGCAAGAAGCCAATGTCAACCTCAGGACCATCTAGCTCATTAACTGTGTTCCTAACTTCATTTCTGATAGCGTTGGAATCCTACACAAAATGACTGATGTCATTGTGCTTTCCCAAGTTTCACTCTGTACTTGTCTTCTCCAAGAACCATGCTCATTTCTATTTTTATCCTCAGTGCTGAGCTTGGTATGTCATAAAAGAGCTCTGTCATGATAAAGCTTGAAGGGGACCTTGGAGAATTCCATGACAGGCAAGGGTGACCAAGTCGGAGGGACAAACATGCCAGGCAGACAGAGCTTAAGTGAGAAGTTTTATTAGAAAGGGGAGGGAAGGAAAGAAAAGATAAAAGAGGTAAAGAGACAGAGACAGAGAGAGGACAGAAGAGAAGAGGGAGACAGGAAAAGTCCTGTCTTCCCCATGGGAACATCAGGAAAGCAAGCAGGAAAGAGAGGAGCAGGAAAGAGAAGAGTGGAGAAAGAGAGCATAAGTGGGTGGGGGTCTTTCTTTTAAAGGGGTCCTTTGCACCTCTGTGCAGACTATAAGATCATGGAACCCTGGGCTGACCAGGGTACTGCCTGAGTGCATTCTGCCAGGTGACAGGGGCAGACCAGCATAATGCCTGAATCCTTACAGACTCTCCATATATTCTTGACAAAATGGGTTTAAAACACGCTTCTCTTTTCCATTTGTGTTCCTATGCATAGGGTGAGGAGACTTGTCGCGACCACCCTTGACCAGCAAGAATGACGCAACACCGAGGAATCTTCTTCTCACAGTTTTACTCGGGAACCTTGATTTACAGGGAGTGGCCCCGGGTCCAGGAAGATGGGGCCTGATATAG
This sequence comes from Cricetulus griseus, assembly GCF_003668045.3. Taxonomy (NCBI): domain Eukaryota; kingdom Metazoa; phylum Chordata; class Mammalia; order Rodentia; family Cricetidae; genus Cricetulus; species Cricetulus griseus. The sequence continues at coordinate 123,961,803 of NC_048595.1, forward strand.
CCTACAACTACCAATCACCTAACCCCACGTGGCGCGCCAGGATAGGTTGTCTCCAAGCAGAATTAAGAGGATACGTGGCCTTTACCAAATTAGGAGTTGTTTACCACAGAGAGCACTCGACATCGGGCTGGCGGAAGGCAGAAACCGGCGCCATCTTGTAGGCGCGGTACTCTGCAGCTCCCAACAGAGACTGTTTTGCTCATTTCTGTCTTCTTACCTATGACAGTTACACATAATCACCCAGTGATGTTGTAAGACCCTCAGAAAGCTGAGGCTTCCAGAATCTTAGCCCAGGACGGCGGCCACCCCAAACACAGAATGGAGGCGAAAGCTTGATGCAAACTGCATGAGGCTTTATTGTAATTTAACGAGCTAACCCCATGTTAGCTCGGGTCTTTCACCCACCCGCCATGGCGGACAGCTAGAAAAGACGGCTCCTTGGGTCTCCCAAAAGATCTTATAGGGCAGCGTAAGGGGAGTGTCTAGGGGTACGCACAGGCTTACGATTGGTGTGCCTCCAGGCTTGGAGGGCTTGCCCTGTGTTGATTGGTCAACTGGTTGTTATGGCCCATAGGCCCTCCCAGGGTGGTTGCTATGCTCTCTACGTCATTGTTGTGCGCTTGTCCGTAAAGCACACCCAGGGTCGTAAAGCATAGCGCCACTAGCTAACTTCTGATTGGTTCCTTGTCACAATGAAAGAACCGGCTTCCCTTTTGGCAGCCATAATGGTCGAACATGTGCTTCTATGACCTTGTCCTAGAAACCAGAAAGTCAGATGCCTGTCTCATGACAAGGAACCAATCAGAAGTTAGCTGGTGGCGCTATGCTTTATGGCTCTGGGTGTGCTTTACGGACAAGCGCACAGCAATGACGTAGAGAGCATAGCAACCACCCTGGGAGGGCCTATGAGCCATAACAACCAGTTGACCAATCAACACAGGGCAAGCCCTCCAAGCCTGGAGGCACACCAATCGTGAGCCTGTGCGTACCCCTAGACACTCCCCTTACGCTGCCCTATAAGATCTTTGGGGAGACCTTAGGAGCCGTCTTTTTCTAGCCGTCTGCCATGGCGGGTGGGTGAAAGACCCGAGCTAACATGGGGTTAGTTCGTTAAATTACAATAAAGCCTCGTGCAGTTTGCAGCAAGCTCTCGAATCCGCCTGGTGATTGGGGTGACCGCGAACCTGGCCTGAGACCCCGGATACTTGAGTTTTCGGGGGTCTAACATTTTGGGGGCTCGTCCGCGATTTGCGACCACCCTTCACCTGAGTGGATTCGATCTTGGAGGTAAGATGATTGGAGCTCAAAACTTATATATGTTCAATGTTCAATGTTTGCTTGTTTTGTCTCTTGCTGTTTTGTTTGGTGCCATGATTTGTATTTGATCTTGCGCAGAATTTGTATTTGTAATTCGGACTTCTGGGGAAGACCCTGAAGTCCTGCCCTGGATGAAAGTCCGAGGGTTGCTTGATTTGATCTGCGCAGAATTTGTAATTTGTATTTGATCTGCGCAGAATTTGTAATTGAACCATAGGGTAAGCAGACTTGCGAGAACCTTGGTTCCACCCTGGATGAAAGTCCAAGGTTTGGTTGTAATTTTGGTTTGGGGCACCATTTCTTTGCCGCGGTTTGTCCTGTCTAATGTGCTGTCATTTATGTTATGTGTTTCTTAAGCATCTCTTTCTGTCCCTGCTCACCCTATGCACGTGGCATGCATGGGTCAGGGGGTCAGGGGTCTTTTCTTGATTCTCTGAGCACGTGGCGCCACCTCAACTGTGATCGGCAGATGCGCCCTGTGGACAGACTGCCACTCTGAGGACACCCAGGACCCAGGAGGTATGGACTCGGGCCAAGGACACTTGGACCCGCCTCAGTTAGCCGCCGAGTTCTGCCGCCGTCTTCCCGGCGCCATTGCCTTATGAGCAGCGTGGGCGGATTGGGTTGGCGTCTGTTCTTTCCTGTCTATTCTGTGTTATCATCATTGGTTTTCAATTCAGGATCCACCACGCCACCCCCTTTCTATCCCCACCTGCGGGTCTGAGGCATGCCCAGTAGGACTGTTTCTGCCCCAGCTGCCGTTATGGCTGTTTCCCTGCTCTGGGGGAACATGGCTACAAGGCTGAGATCTGCTACCCGTCTTTCTGTGCTCCACACACATGGTATGCAGGGGGGCCGCAGGAGTCTTTTTCCCACCCCTGGATTGGCCAAGGGTCTGGGGTTACCAGCAGCACCCCCACCCCAGGTCTCTCTGCCTTGAGCACATGGAGCTAGCTCAGGCAGATGAACCATCTGTCCTGATCCGGATATTCAAAAAAAAAAAAAAAAAAGGGGGCCTTAAAGTTATTAAGAACTATAAAAGGGACTTTGACAAAATTTTTATGTTAACTAAAAAATGAAAAAAAAATGTAAAAGACAAGTAATAAAGAAAAAAAAATTATCTAAGAATGTCTAAGAAAGTCAGAGAAATAAAATAAAAGATTATAGAGAGTTAAAACAAATGGTAAAAGTTATAGAGGGTTAAAGCAAGTTGTTGGAGGTCAGAGAAAAAGATTGTTACAGAAAGTTATAGAGGATTAAAATAAGTTGTAGAAGGTCAGAGGAAAGTTGTCGAAGGTCAGAGAAAAGGTTGTTACAAGCCAAAAAAAAAATGTAAACTGTGCTATGGTTTCTCATGTCTACAAACAGTAAATTTTAAAAATGGTAATATAAGTTAAAATTTTAACCATATTAAGCTAATTCTGTTTTAAAAAGTCCTGTTTATTTCTCAAGTAATTTATATATATTTGTTTTAAAATGTTCTGTTTCCTGGTTTAGCCAGCACATGGCCAACTGGTCACATGACTTGACTAGTCGCCATTTTGCTAAAGTTAAAAAAGAATACTTAAACCGCCATCTTGACTAAAGATGACCGCATGGAAATTAGAGGTACCATCTTAAAAACAAGTTTTTCAATTAAGATTTAAAATGTTAATGCTTCTATATATTACAGAAAGACCTTAAGGGAATTTAAATTTCTTTTTAAAACCAGTTTTCAAATGTTTGTTTTTATTAAAGTTTGTACTTAAAGAGCTTCAATTTAGAATTATTCTTAAGCAAAGCCTGACAATGTAAAGTTCTTGTTTTATAAAAGATGCTAATCTGTTACAGTTTGTGTTTTCAGAAGTTAAGTTTAAGATGTTGGTAACACACACCTTTAAGCTCAGGGTGTAGATGGCACACGCCTTTAAGTTTAGAACATTGGTGGCACACGCCTTTAATCCCAGCATTCGGGAGTAAGAGACAGATGGATCTTTATGAGTTCAAGGCCTGCCTGGTCCGGCAGATCGAATTCCAGGACAGGCTCCAAAGTCACAGAAAAACCCTGTCTCAGAAAGAAGTTAAGCTACTGTTTAAGAAATATAAGGTAGCTCTATACAGTTTTAAGTTCAGCTGTGCTGTTTCAAACATTTTACTAAGTTAAAACCAGTTACAGTCAGACTAAATCATTTACAGAAATAAGACCTTACCTAGCCACCTGTATGCTTAATGTGTGCTTAAGGCAAGTAACTAAAACAGACAAACAGACCTCTAATGCTTCAGAGATCTTCAGAATATGGCATTTAAATTGTTATCTTTAAAGTTTATAATGTCAGACAGACTGCCAGATCCGGACAGTGACCCAAAGTCTCCAAAGAAGATTACGAGGCACCTCAGTTCCTGCACCTGGACCAGTGAGCGAGATGCTCAGATGTGAAACCTGCCGCCTGCCAGAACCTGGCCGAGAATGTGGACAAAGCTGCTGGACACTGGAAAATTGATTGTACCCCTTTGCCTAGACAAAACAAGGTCAGTCTTTTCCATGTCCCTCTTCCACAGAGAGGAAAAAAACTCTCACAGTATAGGCCTGGCGAAGATTGCTGGTCTTTGAGACACCTGCCTCCAGCGGTAATGGAGAAACTTGGGTTTGGCTAACTGTATATGGACTGGCTTCTAACTGGCTTCTGTCACTTTTTAGTAGATTCGGATAAAGTATACCCTTCTCAGATCTCTGAAATATTACTGGTTGTCAGCTTGACAGCATCGGGCAGTCAGATCCACTATAGACTAGTCAGTATGTTAGCTAATAAAATAATGACTATCTACTGTTCAGGCACAAGTTCAAAGTTTTTAAGTTTATTTTGGTTGTCATCTAAGTACAAACTTAAAGGGCTTTTCATCAGGCCAAAGGCACCTCTGTCCAATCCATACCTGGCTCTCTGGACAGAAGAAAAATGTACATGCTTATAGCCCAAATCTGTAGTTTTTGCTAAATATGTTCCTGCTGTTTAAACAGATATCCAGATATCTGCTTTTTCTACACTGTGGGCTTCAGAAAATAAGTTTTAACCTCTGTTCCTAGTTTAAACATGTCTTAAACAGGTTTCTGCTTGTGGCTGACATCTGAGTATCAGTTGCTAACTACAGGCTGTTCTAAGTAGACTGCGAGCCCTAGACTTGCTGTGAATGTGAACCAGTTCAGCTGATATGGACACCCCCTGTCTCTGCAACAGTGTCTGCTACCCAGAAGCCCCTGATGGATTCCCCATTGCCTAAATTCCTTTTTGCTTTTGACTAGCATTTCAACCTTCTGGGGTCCCTAACTTCGTCCCAAAGTCAGCAGGAAGCAGTTTGGAAAAGAATTTCGCCGTCCATTTTCCCTGGTTAAAATGCTAAGTCAAAGGGAACTCCCTTGCATGGGGATGCCAGTATCTTATCACTCCCTGATGGGGATGCTAGAGAGACAGCAATTCCATGATTGGAATTTCCAGAAAAAAAAATGGGGGAATGAAAGAACCGGCTTCCCTTTTGGCAGCCATAATGGTCGAACATGTGCTTCTATGACCTTGTCCTAGAAACCAGAAAGTCAGATGCCTGTCTCATGACAAGGAACCAATCAGAAGTTAGCTGGTGGCGCTATGCTTTATGGCTCTGGGTGTGCTTTACGGACAAGCGCACAGCAATGACGTAGAGAGCATAGCAACCACCCTGGGAGGGCCTATGAGCCATAACAACCAGTTGACCAATCAACACAGGGCAAGCCCTCCAAGCCTGGAGGCACACCAATCGTGAGCCTGTGCGTACCCCTAGACACTCCCCTTACGCTGCCCTATAAGATCTTTGGGGAGACCTTAGGAGCCGTCTTTTTCTAGCCGTCTGCCATGGCGGGTGGGTGAAAGACCCGAGCTAACATGGGGTTAGTTCGTTAAATTACAATAAAGCCTCGTGCAGTTTGCAGCAAGCTCTCGAATCCGCCTGGTGATTGGGGTGACCGCGAACCTGGCCTGAGACCCCGGATACTTGAGTTTTCGGGGGTCTAACAACAAGACAGGCATCTGACTTTCTAGTGACTAACTTCTGATGGGTTCCTTGTCACGAGACAGGCATCTGACCTCTACGTGACCAAGGCAGGTTTATGGCAAGCACGTGTTCGGCTGTTATGGCTGCCAAAAGGGAAGCCGGTTCCTTCAATGTCCAATGTCAATGTCTCCAGCAGCCATGGGTTCTTATAATATTTCCTCTCATCTATGATTTAAGGAAAGCCTTGGATTTCAGCTTTTGCAATCTGATGATTATCTCAAAGGCCAAGAACATAAGGTCCAATGCAAAATGAGTAACCTTTTTTTGCTTTTACCAATTAATATTTTATCAACTGCCAAACACAAACTTAGAATCATTGTGTTTTTCATCTTTAAACACAAATTAGTACTTTAAAAAAGAAGAAAGTTAGTACTCTTTTAGTTCTTTTTACATTTCCCTTTTATCATAAATTCTTTTCTCATAAATATAATCAGAATAGTTTCCCCTTGTTCTATTCCTTCCAGTTCCTCCCCACCTCATCTTGAATCTGGATCCCCTCCCCTTCTGTCTCTCATTAGAAAAGGACAAGCTCTTAAGAGATAACAACCAAACATCTTACAATATCATAAGATAAAAACTATCATATTTGTGGGAAGCTGTCTTTGCTTGTCAGTTGGAGCCACCTGACCTGCCCACAGCTTGTACCCGAAAGGAGGAGTGTGGACTGAGAAAAGCTAGCTAAAGACATTAAGAGAAAAGATAGAGACACAGGATAGTGTCAGGAGGGCAAATCCAGTCCATACTGAACACCTTTAGTTTATTCTTTAATATTCTTAAGTACCCAACCAAAAGTGGGGACAATGGCAGAAGACTTCTATTATCATGTATAAGAGGCAAACAGACTTACTTTCCTTAATCCTCCAAGTATTTGGTTGCCACACCTGCCATCCGGCCTTCAGGGTCAAGAGTAAACACACTTGAGCCCAAGTCTGTTGTTATTTAGATAAGACATCCACTACCAAGGCCAAAACATCCTGCAGCAGCCAAGCTTTAGACTTATAGGTCTAAGGAAAGTTTTGAACTCTCTGATCTTGAGGCAAGAAGAAATGGACCCCTCTTTATGGCCCTAACACATATCCAAGTTGTACAAGGCAAGCCAACAGAAAAGAGCCCCAAGAGAAGGCACAAGAATCAGAGACCCCACTAGTTCTCACACTCAGGAATCCTGTAAAATTACTAAATTGAAAGCTAATTAATGTGTGTGTGTGTGTGTGTGTGTGTGTGTGTGTGTGTGTGTGTGTGTGTGTATGTGTGTGTGTGTATATATATATATGACCTGGTGCAGACCTGTGTAGGCCCTGTGCTTGCTGCTTCAGTCTCTGTGTTCATATGAGCTTTGCTCAGTTGATTTATTGATGGGGGATGTCCTTCTCTATATATGTTTCTCTTATTGGTTGATGAATAAAACACTGGCCAATGTTGAGTAGAAGCAGGAAAATAGGTGGGGCTAGGAGATGAGGAGAATGCTGGGGAGAGAGGCAGAGAGGCTCCACAAAGAGACACCATGCAGCCACCAACAGAAGTAACAAGTCTGGGCATTCTCTGGTAAGCCAAGACCATATGGAAATATATAGATTTATAGAAATGGGTTAATAATTAAGACAGAGCTAGACAATAAGAAGCCCTAGTCATCGGCTAACTATATATATATATATATATAAAAACATATAAATATATATATGTTTTTCGAGACAGGGTTTCTCTGTGGCTTTGGAGCCTATCCTGGCACTCGCTCTGGAGACCAGGCTGGGCTCGAACTCACAGAGATCGACCTGCCTCTGCCTCCTGAGTGCTGGGATTAAAGGCGTGTGCCAGCAATGCCCGGCTTTTTTTCCCCCCAGTTTTATAATTAATATAGTGTCCATGTATTTATTTGGGGTTGAAAGGTGCCTGCAGGACATGGCAGGACAAGAAATTCCAGCAGCAATTTATAGAGCCTAGTTTTCTTGGTATCTTCTGTCTCCTCTGTCCTCCCCCATTTCCTCTGCCTCTTCTTCTCCAGAGTTTCCTCAGCTCTGAGGGGAGGGATTTGATGGTGACATCTTGTCTAGAGCTGTTTGTTCCAAGGTCTCCCTCTCTGCATGTCTGGCTATGGGTCTGTCTCTGTATTTGCTCTCATCTGCTGTAGGAAGAAGCCACTCTGATGGTGATTGAATAAAGCACTGATCAGTGAGTATAGCAGAATATCATTAGTCATTTTTGTTACTTTTTTTCTTTTTAGACCAGTAGTACTTGGTTTTACCCTAGATCTCTGGGATATCTAGTCTCTGGTTCTTGATCACCCAAGCAGTGGGGTACAGGTTCCATCTTGTAGCATAGGCCTTAAATCAAATCAGATATTGATTGGTTACTCCCCAAGTTTTGTGCCACCATTGCCCTAGCATATTTTATAAGCAATACAGATTGTAGATCAAAGGTATTGTGGTTGGACTGGTATTTGTTTCTTTTTTTAGAGCCTGTCAAAAACACTAAAACATGGGGGTGGAGGTTCTGTGTAGTCAAGAGCTTGACCTCTCCATGTTCAATGAGTTATGTGCATTTTTGTCTTCAGCAATGGGGCCTTACTGTCACTTTGTGGAGAGCAATTTATTGTCTTGGCAAACGCATGCGGTTTTCGGAGATTTAGGTGGGACCCTTTGGCTAAAAACCCGATTGGAAGAAATTCAGTCCTGATACTAGAAGCTTCTTTTGGTGACAAGAGATGGCCAGTTGGGGCTCCATCTCTCTCATTATTTAGAAATTTCATTAAGATTGCCTTCATGTATTATAGGAAGTTTCCCCCACACTAGATTGCCATACCACCCTTCAAATGTCCTTCAATTCTGTCTCTCTCTTCTTCTCCCACCTCAACTCCACTTCCCCTCCCACTTCCCACCTGATCCTCCTGTTCTTATCCTCCCCCTCCAGCCTACCCATAAAATCTATTTTATTTCCTTCTCCCAGTGAGATCCATGTGTCCCTCCCCACCCCAGTCCATTCCTCTATCTCTAACCTCTCTGGGTCTATGGATTGTAGCTCAGTATCATTTATTTAGTGAATAAATACCATATTTATCTTTCTGGATCTGGGTTACCTCACTCAGAATTATTTGTTTTCTAGTTCCATCCATTCCTGCAAATTTCATGTTTCATTTTTAAGAGCTGAGTAATACTCCATTGTGTAAATGTATCGTATCTTTCTTACCATTTGTCTGTTGAGGGACATCTAGGTGCTTCCAATTACTGGCTATTATGGATAGAGCAGCAATGAACTTAGATGACCATGTGTCTCTATGGTGGGCTGAAGCAGCCTTTTCTGAGGAACTGCTGCACTGATTTTCATAGTACTCTTGTTGCTCATGACCTTTTACTTTAGAAAGTGGCCATATTTAAAATCAATAACATATAAAGAACTTCTTGGTCTTGGATCTCATTTGTTTATTGATTCATGATGTCATAGTTCAGGTATAATTTTTATCATGTCAAAATGCTGAAATGAGGTTAAAATAGGAAGGGTTTCCGAATACTCAAAGAATTTTGAATTGTGCTGATGGCAACCTCAAAAGTGAAAGAAAATTCAGGAAGATGATTTTAGTCAGTCTTTAAAATGAGCGTTGGCTAATATATAAAAATTATATTCTTTACTTACTTTTCCTACAGAGTGCATACACACACACACACACACACACACACACACTCCCAGCTAGTATAGTTGAAAATTATCTCTATCTAGCCAAGAATGCTAAGCTTTTGTTCATAGTTTGACATGGATTTGACATCTGATATAATGTGTTTTCTAAATTGTTAGTTCCTGGGGAGAGAACTGGACTATAGCTAAATAAAATGGATTCACTAAATGATACAAGAAATGAAGTTGAACTCAGAAGGGGAAGCCTTCACCTAGATGCCAGCTAGGAAGGTACAGGCTGGAGTGGGTCCAGGTTGGCTGTGGTGATCCTCTAGAGGAACTAAATCTGGATGGAAGAGGGCACTACAGCAAACAGTGGGAAAGAGAATTCTAGCTGACATCTTTCAAGTTGCCCTGTCAGAAGGACTTGTCCATTTAAAATGGTCTCCTTTGTACATCTCTCTTTTTATTCTTTTGGTTTTTCAAGACAGGGTTTCACTGTACTGCTTTGTAGACCAGGCTGGCCTCAAACTCACAGAGATCTGCCTGCCTGTGCCTCCCAAGTGCTGGGATTAAAGGTGTGGGACACCACCGCCCAGCTGTACATCTCTTTGCAAAACAGTGTATGTTAGTTATGCACAGGGAATTTCATGATGGAATCTTCACATATGTATATAAAGTATTTTAGTCATCTTTACTCCCATTACCCTCTCTCATCCCCCTCTTGTTCCCTACGATTGCTTTCCTTTCCCAACTAGTTTCCCTAATACTGCCTCCCTTTGATGACCCAGTAAGTTATAGAGTCATATTAGGGTTACCTATAAGAACATAGGTGAAGGATTATTTAAAGAAACATGGGCACCTTACCAGTGGCTACACCACTGGAGAAAATATCTCTCTTTTCCCCATCATCTATTAGCAGTTAAGTACTCAAAGGGGGGTGTGTTACTTTTGTTTATGCTGCATTTGTTTAACTTTGTGAAGCTGTGATTCTTTGCCTGCCTAAAACATGTGATGGTCTAATAAAGAGCTGAACAGCTAAAAGTGAGGTAGGAGAAAGGATAGGCAGGGCCAGCAAGCAAAGAGTATAAATAGGAGGAGAAAACTGGAGGAGGGGAAGAAGGAGCAAGAGAACAAGGGCAAGAGGATGTCAGGGGCCAGCCACCCAGCCAACAACAAAGTAAGAGTGAAAACACGACAGACAGAAGTAAGAAAAGGAAAAGGCCCAGACACAAAAGATAATTTAAGTTAAGAAAAGCTGGCTGGAAATAAGCCAAGCTAAGGCAGGGTGTTCATAGATAATAATACCCCGCCCCGCCCTGTGTGTGTGTGTGTGTGTGTGTGTGTGTGTGTGTGTGTGTGTGTGTGTGTGTGTGTGTGTGTGTGTGTGTGTTATTTATTTGGGAGCTGGGTGGAGGACCCCCCAAAGAGCAAAAGAATGAAAACAAACAACGACTCCTGTGAGTTCCTCTCTCATCCATACTGGGATGTTGGTGGTCCCTGTCTTATACGGATAATCACAGCTGCCATGAGTTCAAGGGCACAAAGGCCATGCATGTCATGTTGGCCAGCAGCTAATGTTCTACATAGTATCCCTTCCTTCTGCCTCTTACATTCTTCCTGGCCCCTTTTCTACAGTGTTCCCTGTTTCTTGGGGAAGATAGGTGTCCATTTTATGACTGAGCATTCAACTGTCACTTATTCTGATCACATTGATCGGTGATGAGCCTGTGAGGTTATTACAGACTTCGAGAACAAAGAAGCATGAAGGCAAGGTATTAATGAGTTCACTAGACCCAAGATAAATGATAAATTAGTGTTTTATTGGAAAACAACTTACACAGATAATAGTAAAGAACTGCCACAGAGTTCCTGCTCCAGAAGATGGAGTCTCTGCTCTTTCGATGCTCTCTAAGACCAAAAGAGAGATAGAAGGAGCCTGACCAGAGCTTCTCTATCTTCTGGTTACATCCTCACCTGGAGCCATGCCCAAAGGGGTGTGGCCACTAACACAAATTCACTGGCGAGGTGAGATGCTACTACAGAAGTGTCTCTCCAAGATACTCACTCAAGGGATTTAGTTAAAGGTGCTTGGAAAAGATGATAATCCTTTAGCACCAAAGAAACGTGAGTCATTTTAATGAATTCTAGTGACCCATTAATAGTTTCCTGCATTTTATCATATGCACATCTAACTCAGTAATATATCTCTGTAATTTTGAAGACATTCTTTATCAACCTTTGAACTTTAAAGTCTAAATAGAATGACAAGTGTCTGTTGTCAATGACAGCTTCACAATCCCGTACCTATGTTTTAGAGAACAAAGATTGCACCATGTAAGTAAGCTTCATAATTTTTTTATACTGAGTAGGAGTAATAGACATTATTATGCATAACCATTTTAATATTTGATTAAGCAACATTAAATTTCACATAGTGTAAATAAGAAAGAGAAGTGTCTCTGAGCAAGGCTGACAGCAGCAGTAGTTTTTGACTACAGATGCAGATAGAGAGAAGGCAATTGGATGAGCACATCATGTACATTTAGTAAAATAACAGCAGTAATTTCTCCACTAGGGCCTCTGACATACTTAGCAATGGTCTCTTGGCCAGATTTACAGTAGGACACCTTCCTGTGGAGCAGGCCTCACTTGCAATCAGAGAGCAGTTGGTCAGCCCTGTGGTAGACATTGCCATTATTGTACCTGTGGCTGCATGTTGCTTGGCTTGTTGATAATGTTTCATGCACAATCCATAGCTTTGTGAGATTGTTGCTGTCAATTCTTCCCTAGTGGCCTTGGCCTCATAGATCCTTCTAATACTAAGGGGACAGCTCATGTCTCCAAAAGTGATGTTATCTCCTGTTAAGTGCTATTCATACAGCTCTTCTGATTGGTTTCTTTTATTTGATCATGAGTCGCCATTACACTGTTTTATATTATGGACACACACACAAAATGGCTTAAGTCAACATGTTTTCAGAGTAGCAGCAGAAGTAGTTATGACAAGTAGCACATCTGCTCATCATAGCCTTTAAGATAACAACCTGAGATGCAGAAAAGCTTAATGTGTGCCTATAAACATGCCTCTGAGTGCATGCCTATAAACAAGTAGGAAAACACATGATATGTCCATCCCAGTTCTTATCAAGATAAACTGTTAGATATGTGCAAATAAAGTCTATTTTCTGTAATAAAATCACATTTTTGACGATGAATTATTATGTGTTAAGTCCTTACAGATGCAATCACCATTCTTAAATGCCACACTTGTTTTCCCTCTCACACTATTTCTACAAACACACCAATTGAGGGATAAGTTGTGTGAATATCTTGACCCTTCACTCCTAAATACCTGGTCATACTTCCTAAGCACCTCTTAAAGGCAAAAGCATCCTTTTATGTAACTAAAAAGTTAGTTTTAAGAATTTTAATGGCAATCCAGATTTCTGTTCTACAGAATCTACTCTGCTTTCAAATTTCTCCAATTCTTTAATAACTAAATGCTGTGGGTTGAAGATGGAGGTGTTCTGCCTGGTCCCTCAGCCGCTTTGCCCCAAATAAACGCACAAGGACTTATATTAAGTATAAAATGTTTGGGCAATGGCTCAGGCTTCTTATTGGCTAGATCTGTCTTAATTACTAACACATTTCTATTAATCTATGTATTTCCACAAAGTGTGGCTTACCCGTAATCTGGCATGTTACTTCTTCGGCAGCGTGGTGTCTCTTTGGAGGGCATCGCTCTGCATTTCTCTCCCAGTACTTCTCCTGGTCTGGTAGCCCAGCCTGTGCTTCCTGCCTGGCTACTGGCCAATCAGTGTTTTATTCATCAACCAATAAGAGAAACATATATACAGAAGGACATCCCCCATCCGTGGGTAACATTTTCTTTCAACCCAGAAGTCAGTATGAGGTCACACACATCACTAGGTTGCTTCTCCCCTTGTCTCCTTGACTCTAGAATAGTCCTTGTCTGTGTCAATGATGAAACTCACATTCCTGTTGTACCAGTGCTTCCTGGATTTGTCTGGTTATTCTTTATCTTGCTTTTCAGAGTTCCCCAGGGTCCAGGTGTGATGTGGAAGAGATGCCCAAGTTTTTTTGTCCAGCTGCTGTCCATGCTCTCTATGTGTTTGCCACAGTTTCATCTTGTCCCAGTCCTTCTCATGATGAGTGACCTGAATGACATCCATCCCTTTACCTGGTAACCCACTGCTCATAATTAATGCATAATTCTGTGACTGGGGACTTTAACCCTTCCACCCTCAGACCACATTTACTAATGTTAGGTTGTGCTAGTTTGGGCAATACTGTATGTGAGACAAGCCTCTAGCCTGGATGTACTGACTCATGCCAAATACAACCCCTTACAGCACACAGGGAAAGGCCTATTGAAGGAATCCTCTTACAGACAGGTTCTCACTCTGCTCTGTAAACATATACTTGTACAAGGACCTATAAACACCTATTTCAACAACAACCAGTAATTTTCAGACATAATTTCTAAATCCAAATTGAGGAAAAAATTATAACTCACCAGGAGCGTAATTGAGCTTAAGATGTGCCCAATTTACGTTACTAAATAGACTGTCCAAAGCATTTGTGTTCAGGTTACTTTAGTGCCTTTTGACTTTCTTAAAGAAAAATAGTAAGTTCTTGCCCTTAAACCTACACAATTAAAAGGCCCATTGAAATGATGTTTACAAAGACTGAAGGGGCAATTTGGATCCAAATGTAAATTCCATCCTCTATCCCCGGGTACAACTATGAACTAGAAGGTTTTCCAGTCTCAACAATTTTTCTTTTTTTGTCTTTTGCTACTTTGTAGTTGAGTTTTCGGTGTCACACCAGGTTAGACAATAAGTCCTTCTACCGTGTCCTCTCCACAGTTCTGACAGCAAAGCCTACCCTTAATATCTTACGCTTCTGTCAAACAGAACACACTGCTGATTTCTTATTACACTTCCTACTTTCTCTCAGCCTTTGTTTTTATGGTCCTCCCATCTTGAATGTTCTTCATACCATACCATCCCTGTTTATCAAATTTCTATTTTGTCTTTGAAAACAAAAGCCTAATGCTATCTCATAATCTTCACAGTGTGATATGATTGCTTCTCCCCTTAAGTCCATGTTCTGGTCTAGATAGTAAATGTCCCTCAAAGGTTACGGTTTGAGGGTTTGGTCCCCACAAGGCTGTGCTGTTGTGGGGAGGGGTGGTGGTGATGGTGGTGGTGGTGGTGGTGGTGGTGGTGGTGGTGGTGGTGGTGGTAGAGCATTTAAGAGTTAGAATGAGGGCTAGTAGAAGGAAGTTAGGGCATGAGAGCATGCCCTTGAAGGGACCACTGGTACCCCTGCCTCTTCTCTCCATTATTACCTCTGCTTTCAGGCTGCCATGGAATTGAATATGTCCCCTGAGTTGACACACGTCCCACTGTCATCTACTGCCTTTCCATAGGTCAAAGGCCCTGGGAACAAGTAACTGTGGATTGGAAGCTCTAAGGCTGCAAATGGAAGAAAAATTTATTTTAAACCTTGGATGTGTTGTCAAAGCAACAGGAAATTCGCATGTTCCACCCCCAGGTTTTGCCCCCTTCTCTTAAGAAATTATTGTCCACTTGTCTGGGTTCTTGTCTTATGTATTCCTCTAGGGTTTCTCAAGAGCAATGACAGAGTCATACTTATCTTGGTCTCTTATTGTCCAGTACAGTGCCTCGGATAACAAGCAGTCAAAATGACCAATTGAGCTAAAAGTACAGGAAATTTTATATCTGACCTCAATTACATCTCACGACATATCTGAAAATAGTAGTTGAAGGATAAGAGAAGAAATATGCCAGTTTATGTTTATTTGCCATTCACAGCATTGGCTGGTCACTAACAAAAGCACTGTAACCAAAGCACATTTCACACAAAACCTAATGAACATTTTTTTTGATAGAGTATAACAAATGGGTCAAATCATTCCTGGATGGCAAAGTTTGAGGTTTATGGGAAAAGTAGAATTGTTGTTAAAAGGAAAGTACATACTTCCTTTTCTGCCCATTTGGTCAGCTGTTGTGGAAGGAAAATTAAAAATCAAAACTCTCTTTAGAGTTTTAGTCACTCTTTAGTCACAGACTTCTTTAGTCACATACTTCTTGTGATAAGGGAGGAAAAATACAAGGGTGTGAGAGAATGCTATGTCTAGTACAATACTAGGAACAGTACAAGGTGATTCTTTTTGTGGCACCACCCACATTCAGAACATTTTACAGAGGTCACAGAAAGGTTTGAAGTGATTGGTTCCTTGTGACATTCAGAAAATAGTCAAGATCTTGCATAAGATTTTCTGTGGGAAACAGAGAAAGTAACTTGTGGCACAAAGGCCTGAGTCAGAGGCCATCTGGAAGCCCCTGAAAATGCCCAGAAATCCTTGGGACTTCCCCAGCCCTTGGTAATCAGGGCTTTGAAAAATTTCCCCCATAACATGGAAATAGAGGCCTTTTAAATAAAATCACTAGAGCTAGTTTAGTGGCTACAGGCTTATTGCCCACTATTCCAGATATATTGACCAATGAGTTATTTGCATAAATTCTATATCCATTGTTGGAGAGGGGACGCTGTGAAAGGAAGTGGACTAACATTGCTAGATGGACCCTTTGAAGCTACACACCTGAGCCTGTATCTTGGTTCCATTGTTTATTAGCTTTGTGATCTCAGTAAGTTACTTGATGACACTGGGTGCATATGTTTCTTATTTGAAAACTGTGGATGATAAAACTTGTGAGCAAAGAATTCAACAAAATTTGTTAACCCCCTGGAAGAACAAAATACATTTGACTATATTTTCTCCTAGTAACTTGGAAAACTTTTAGCTATCAAATATGTTATTACCATATACTTGTAGTAAAAATGAGCCATGGTTAGCAAATAATATGTGGGCTGGGAGGAAGAACGGAATCATAAATAGGTGATGGGATGCCATGCTTGAAGCTTTTGTGAATGTGTTGACTGTAGCAACTGAATGTTTGCCTTTGAAAGCATGACTATAAAAGGCCTCCATTACACATGCTTTGTTTCATAGTAAATAAACAGGAAAAGAAAAAAAACCTTATAGTGGATATTAACATTTTGTTTAACAATAATACCCTTTGGTATTTCAGCCAAATGAATTTGAAATGAATGTCCACACAAAACCCTGTGTGTGGATGCTTATAGAAGCTTTAGTCCTAATGAAAGAAGCAGTCAAGACACCATGCAACAAGTGAGTGGATAAATTGACAATGAATCCAAAACAGTGGAATATTGTACAGAACTACAAAGAAATGATCTATTAAATTACAAAAAGATATGACACAATGCAGGTCACTTAGTGAAAGAAGCCAGTCTGAGAGCTAAGCACAGCATGCTTCTTGTCTATGACATTCTGGGGGAATAAAAGATGACAGAGGCATTGCAAAGATTAGTGGATGCCAAGTGGTGGAAGTCAGTCGTAGTAGTAAATGATGCACAGGTGGGACACAGAGAACTTCTAATGCACTAAAACTATTTCATAGGATGCTAGAGGATACATATACATATACACATCTATCAACATGCATAGCATGTACACCGCAAAGACTGTAGACCTTGTATATTGCTAAACAATAGTGTATTAACAATATTATCTGACCAAGTATAACAAATAAACCACACTATGGCTAGATATTAATAATAAGAGAACTGTATGCCCACCAAGGGCTAGGACATATGGAAAGTTTCTGTACTTTCAACTCCCTTTTCTGAAACTTGAAACTTCTCTAAATTATGAAGTCTAGCCAGTAAAAGAAAAAAAATCTACAGGAGGTTTTTTTATTAGCTTAGGTGGAGAATGAGATACCTGACTAAGACAAGGCAAATACTGTGTTTATATATCGATCTCATTCCCATGAACCTACTGGTTTGCTTCAAGAACTACATGGACATAATGAGTTCTGGGACATCCAGGGTGATGTAGTGAGACTCTGTCTCAAAAGAAAAATAAATAAATAAGTGAATAAATAAATAAGAACTCTCATAGAAAGAAAAGGCCTGAAGCTGATCAGCTACAGAGCTCTGGTTTCTGTTCATCGTCTTTCTGAATAGACTGGCGGCCTGTGGTCACTTACAGTCAATGCATTTGGTTGAGCTTACAAAGACTTCTTTGTGGTCATTCATTATCTCCTAGAATTATGACAATTGAATGAGTTGATATAAGCAAAACATTCAGGGCTCTAGGTATTTACACACTGTATAATTGTTTGATTGTTGTATGGATGAGTTCTATAGTTAACATTTTAATAATTATATCCCAAAATTATGAGTGATAGTAAGGTCACTATAGATAATGGCAATGTATGGCTCATTACAGTAAAGTTAGAAGAAAGGATTGTGAATGTTTTAAATACAAAGAGATGATAAATGTTTGAGGAAATATACTTTCCCTGACTTGAGTATCATACAATACACATGCATGATAAAACATAATATGACACTCTATAAATATATGACAATTTATAAGGTAATAATTAAAATAAAAGTGGGAGTGAAATTCCAAGTCACATTATACAGATACAAATACAGACTTTGCTCATTATATAATGCCTTGCACATAATTCATTTACCAACATTTTCCAAAGCTTTACAATGTGCTAAGCTACTCATTATTAAGAATAAAATCTGAATAAAAGACATGATCCCAAAGTTGAACACACTCTATGTTCCAGCATTTCTCTTAGCTCCACCTGGTCCTTGTACACCGCCCCCCATGCCCTGCAAGCCAGTTTCCTGCTAATTTCATGTTCTACTTCTCCAGACAATGTCATGTCTGCCCTTTGGTACCCATTATTTCCTCACATGTTTTTAGATAAAACACCATATCACAAGCTAGAGAAACCTGGTTTTATATACTGAAGCAGCCTGGAGACACCACAGAAGTTTGGGTGAGTTAAATCAGAAAGGAAACTGATTGGTGGATGATTTATGGTTACTACTGTAGTGATGAAACACCATGTCTAAAAACAATGTGGGAAGGAAAGGGTTTATTTCACTCACAGGTCTATGTAATAGTTCATCATCAAAAGCAGTGACGTCAGACACCTGGAGGTAGGAGCTGATGCAGAGGCCATGGATGGCTGCATACTGGCTTGTTTCTTATGACTAGCTCAGCCTGCTTTCTTACAGAAGCCGGAACCAGCAGCCCAGGGATGGCACCAACCACAATGGGCTGGGCCCTCTTCCATCAATTGCTAATTAAGAAAATGCCCTGCAGGCTTTGCTCTGTCTTATGGAGGCATTTTATTTTTCCCTTCCTTCCTTCCTTCCTTCCTTCCTTCCTTCCTTCCTTCCTTCCTTCCTCTATTTTTTTTCTTTGTCTCTCTTACTGTTTTGTTTGTTTTCTGGACTCGAACTCACAGAGATCTGAGTGCCTCTAACTCCCAAGTGCTAGGATTAAAGGCGTGTGCCATCACACCCAACTTGGAGGCGTTTTCTTAATTAAGGTTCCCTCCTCTCATAAAACTTGCCAGCACAGTATATATGGTAGATTATTCTTCTCCATCCCTCCCTATAAGGGACTATTTTGGGTTATGGAATTCCTGTGCCATTATGGAAGAGGCCCTGGAAGTCGCTCCCTGAAGGAGTCATACCACCTTGTGTTTGGTTTCTCCTCCTTCCAACTTTTCTTTATCTATCGTTTTTTATTCTACAGCCAAGTAGACCACTAGCTGTGAAGTTCTGCTTTTGGTCCTGTTTTCTAGGGAAGCTGGACTAAGTCTTCTTCGTCTCAGTTACCAACCCTTCTATGTCCCGACCTGGGGCAAGAGAGTCAGGGATAGGGAATGGGGACAAGAGACACAGAAAGAATGACCACAAGACAGGATTCTGATCAAGTGGCAAACTTTACTTTTCTCAGGCTAGCTTATATAGTCAGGATATGGGGAGGAGCAGAATGGGTTGTTTGCACACCAGGTGTTGGTATAGGCAGGATATTAGGAAGCCACAAAGAGGATGTTTGGCAGGGTAAAGAGTTTATGAGTAAGAGGTCCAGGAAGGGTTGCTTAGGTGACTGAGCCTGTGGGTGGTGGACTGGGTGAAGTTGTTTCTTTTCTTGAGCTGAGGTTCTAAGGAGCTGCTATGTAAAGGTTAACTATGTGACCTGCCAAGCATGGCCTAGGATATCATGCCAAGTCCTAAGATTCGGCTCTCAACACTTCACTTACTGTCCCACGACTGTTTCTGGCCCATTTCCTTCCGTATGTGTGGCAGTTTCTTTCCGTTTGGTACCCAGCCCCTCTGATGATGATTCAGTTTGGTTCCATGGCGTCGTTCCCTATTTTGCTTTATCCAAACCCTCCTGTTAGCTTGTGTTTCCTTTTCCAGTCTCTATCCTCCCAAACTTACTTTTTCTTTGGGGGATTACTTTTTTTTTTTATCTGTAGTACACAGGGTTCAAGTTAGACTGGATTTCCTATAGCACCCAGGTCTTGGCCAATGGCACATTCCATTTGCAGGGCCAAGATTGGAGACAGGCCTGGGGCCACATGGGTCCAAATAGCCAGTGAGCTCTATGCTGAACTACTGAGAATAAAAGCCTCATTCTCTGCTTGAAAGAGAATGGAAAGTAGGTGAATCTGATCTCAGAGTTTGCCTGAGAGCAAAGCCAGGGACATGTAGGGAGGGGGGAGGGATATTGAGATGGTGGGTGGGAATGGCACCTGTAGCCAGTGAATCCATCTGTGCCTAACACCCTTAGGTTTTCTCTGTGAATAAATTTCATTTGGGGTTTTCTGTTATGCTCCTGCCTCTCTCTGAGCCCTGGGCATCACAATCAAAGCACAATACATAGAAGGGGTCCTAGAACACTGATCATTGGGCCTCCTACATCCACTGTTGCTGGAGGAACTCCACAAGTCATTTGGTGCAGCAGGGCTGGAGTTACTGACACTGAAGGCAGGCACCCCACATGTGCTATTCAGCTAGTCATTGCACAGCTTGGCCAGTCTTCTCACATCTTGCCTCATCCCTTTCCCTCCTGACCTGTGTTCCTTTCTGGGTGTGTTACCAACAACATGATGCAAGTTCTCAAATTCTTCATACTGTAGGGAACGTTTACGGGCATTCAGGCACATACTTCTTAAGGAGAGCAGAGCAGGTGCAGTTTCTGGCTCCTTGCCAGACTGGAAAGTCTGGAGGCTTCATGGCAGGGACCTTCCCTGTCTCCCAAGGCTAGCTCCTCACAATTGTTTCTCCTTGACTTGCATTCCTGTGTTTCCTCACCATCCTCCTAATGCAGTTTTACTTCTACATTTTGGCTCCAAACAGCCTCCCCTGACCCTTCAGAGTCTCCTATTTTCTCCAGGGCCCCCTATAGGGGAATGTCCTTCTGTATATATGTTTCTCTTATTGGTTGATGAGTAAAACACTTATTGTTCAGTAACCAGGCAGGAAGTATAGGCAGGGCTACCAGATGAGGAGAATTCTAGGGAAGAGAAAATCAGAGAGGAGCCACCAGGGAGATGCCGTATAGCTGCTAAAGGAGTAACATGCTGGAGCAATCTCTGGTAAACCAAAACCTCATGGAGATACACAGATTAATAGCAATGGGTTAATAATTAAGAGAAAGTTAGTCAATAAGAAGCCTGAGCCATTGGCCAAATAGTTTATAATTAATGTGAGTCTCTTGTGTGTTTATTTGGGGTTAAACTGCAGCAGGACAAGGCAGGAAAGAAACTCTGTCTACACTCCCACCCCTCCATGTAAAACAGTGCATGTTTCAGTAGTTGCAAATCAACATGACATTGCAGAACCTGGACATTGCTGAGATCTTGTTAGACCCCTGTGTTACCTAATTGAAGGAGATGTTCTGAAAGTTATTAGATGTTTTAGGTCAGTTACTCCATGTGGTATCTTGATGTAGCCAGGGATGGTGAGAACAAGAAATATGAAGCTGCTTGCTGGTGTAACACAGTGTTTACTGGTTTATCATCAACTTTTTCATGTAAGGAGTACACTTTAAAATAATGATTTAAAAGTGTAGCGCAGTGAATATACATCACTAATATAGTCATTTATTATAAAATACTACATACTATGCACATAACTGCACTGTGCTTTTTTTCAAAATTTTTCTTCTTTATTATTTTATTTCATTTGTATTTTGTATGTATGTCTATGTAGTATATATGCTTTTGTATGTACTTATGCATGTGTGTATGCATTTGCATATGCATGGAGGCCCAAGGAAGGCATCAGTTGTTCTGGAACTTTCCACCTTGTTCCTCTGAGGCATGGCCTCTTGCTGAAGGAAAAGATTGAGGTTTTTTGTTTTTTGGTTTTTTTTGGGGGGGGGCTAGGTTGGAAGCCAACAAGCCCTTGTGATCCTCTTGCCTTTGCTTTCTGCAGTTCTAGAGGAACAGGTGCCCAGAATACCATGCCTGGCTGTTACATGAGTGCTGGGATCCAGCTGGCCCTGGTGCTTGTACAACAAGTGCTTAACTGCTGAGCTATCTCTCCTGCCCCATACTATACTTTAAATGATGGGCAGCAAAGTGAGTTTGATTATGCTGCAATCACTACAAACAAGCAAGCAATGCACTGTGACAGGTAGCCAAGATAGCTGTAATATCACTAGATGATAAGAATTTTTTATCTCCTTTATAATCTATGGTGTCATTGGCTGCAATGTTTCTATGTAGTGCATAACTGTATTGTGAAATAGGATTGTTTCCTCCAATATAATCCAGGATGTCTTAGTGTGTGTTGTTAAGCACTAGAGAAAAGCTCTTCACCTTATCCTCTTGGTGTCCAGCAAACCTCCAGAGCAGCGGTTCTCAACCTGTGGGTCTCGATCCCTTCACAGGGTTGCATATCAGACATTGACATTATGATTTATAGCAGAACAAAAATTATAGTTGTGAACTAGCAACAGAATAATCTTGTGGTTGGAGGTCACCTCAGCATGAGGAACTGTATTAAAGGGTTGCGGCAGTAGGAAGGTTGAGAACCACTGCTCTACAGGATGTCTATCCTGCCCTCTTTCCAGAAGAATATCCTTAGTTTGTGGTCACTTGTATATTGTTTAAAGACACTAAAGGGTCTCCTGTAACATGAAAATAAAAGACCAAGAGACCAGTATTGGGGTTCTAGCTTCAAGCTGAAGATTACAGAATCAAAGCAGCCAAGCCAGTAGATACCTTTACCCAGCTGAAATGGCAATTCTGTCTCAAGGAGTCCTCAGAGGAAAAAGCTCAGAATTCCTGTCTCTTCCTACTCATATTCCTTTCTCACCCAGCTATATCCTTCTGTCTCCACATCCATGGTGCTGGGATAAAAGGCGTGTGATCCCACATGCTGAGATTACCTTTGTGTGATCTGTTTCTTTTAGGACTAGATGAATTTTATGAAGCCATTGTGGCCTTGAACTAACAGAGATCCATCTACCTGTTAATCCTGAGTCCTGAGTTTAAAGGTGTGTATCACACTGCCTGATCTCTATAGCTTGAGGCTGGCTTTGCTTTCTGAATCCTTAGGCAAGTTTTAATAAATCATAAATAATGTGTCACCACAGACTCAATGCTTATAAGTGACCAGTTTCTGGGTTAGGCCATGAAGCACAGGATGAAAAATATTCCTGCTCATGCAATGGGGGATTTCTGTCTGACAAGTTAAGTCCCATTAGCCTGCTCAATTTCTAGACCTGTGTGAAAACTCATACCAAAGCTACATCCTCAGTCTACAGTTGAGGAGCATCCTAGGCAGCCATTTAACTTTCAGACACCTGGGTGGCAGAGATCTGGTGGACCACAATAACATTCATATTGATGCTCAGAAAATAAACTAAGTATCCTCTATCTGCAAGCCTCTGGCTAGTGTATGGGAAGAAAGCATTCGTTTAAGTTATCATGGTGCATGCCTATAATCTAAGCACTTGAGGAAAGGATTGCAAGTTTGGGGGTAAGCTTCAAAGATGCAACAAATTTGAAGGAGGCCTGAGCTACATAATAAGACTTTTAATAAAATGCTTGAAAAGGAAAAAATTATGCTATGAAACAAACCAACTTTGAACAGACTGAGCAAGAGGCACAGATAGAAAAGAATAAAAGTTCAGGGGAAGGCTTTTTCAAGGACTTAGAAAAAAAGAAAAGTGCAATGACTAATCAAAACAACAAGGAATCCCAGAGAAGGTCATGGAGGAAAGAATGTTACAGCCCCAAAAAACATCCATATGTGAAGAGTCTCTGAGGTGTACCAAGGAAGTGAAAAGAAAATCAGTGGAGCTTAAGGTAGAAAGCAAGGGGCCTGGGGGGAGGGGGTGTGATGGGGATAAGTAGGACTTGGGGCCAGGTCATGTCTGGCCTTGGAGAATGTGGATGTAATTTATGTGACAAATGAAGCCACTGAAATCAGAGAACCACAGTGAACATTTGAAATCCTAAAGTCACTGTCACTTCTAAGAGTATGAATGGACAGTGGCTAAGTGTGGCCCTGCTAGGGAAGAGTGCAATGTTGTCTGCCACTCACCTGGAGGTTGATTCAGTTGGACTTACTACTTGAGTCCATTGCAGTTGGCATTTTTTTCCCCCCGCTGCCAACCAGCTCCCAAATAAAGACACAGAGACTTAATGTTAATTATCAATTCTTGGCCTTAGCATAGGCTTGTCCCAGCAGCTCTTTTAACCTAATTTAATCTGTTTCTATTCATTTATGTTTACCTTGGGGCTTTTACCTTTCTTTCATTCTTTTCTGCTTCTTCTGTGTCTGGATGGATGGCTCCTGGCATCTCCCTGTCATCTCTTTTTCTTTCTCCACTTTCTTGAGCCTAGATTCCTTCTCCCACTTACTCTCCCTGCCTGGAAGTCCAACCTATACCTCCTCCCTCACTGCTGGCCATTCAGCTTATTAGACCAATCGGGTGCCCTAGGCAGGCAAGGCAAAACAGCAACACATATTTACATAACTATACAAATATTCTACCACATGAACAAATGCAACATATCCTTGCATAATTAAACAGATATTCAACAACAGTCCATGTGACAGGTGAGAAACAGAGAAAGCAAGTAGGACTCAGATTTCTTCCCTGAGATGCTGGTCTGTGGTGGTACCATTAAGTGCATCTGAGAGGGAGATGGTATTTGTTATCACGAGTGAAAATCTGTTCATTTGGGAATTAAGTTTCAGACATTTATAAGGTAGTCATAGGGGGACATCCAATGGAAAGCTGTAACCTGGAGTGGAGATCCAGAAGTGAGGAATGATGACATTTAACGTGAGAGATGACTCAATGGTTAAAACAATTGCCTTGCAAACTACAGGGCCAAATTCCAGCTCTCCAGAGCCATGTAAATTCCTGGTAGGCATGGCAGCCAGCCAGTAATTCCAGCCTCAGAGAGCGGTGACAGGAGAGTTCAGATCAAGCTGGCTAACAAGACTAGCTTTGCAGGAAAGCTCTGAGTTTGATAGAGAGACCCCACCTCACAGAATGAAGTAGAAGAATGATAGAAAAGAATCCCTGATACCAACCTGAGGCTTCTATGTGTGCACACATGTATACATGCTCCTATACATGACTATACATATACACATACCACACACATGAAGAAGAAAAATAATAAAGCCATGGAATGAATGGTGTTTTTAGGAAGGTGTGGGAGGGAAAGCAAAGGTCAGAGGCCCTTCGCCCCAACTCTTCCCCTCAAACCATCCCCTTATTTCCTAGTCCTTCCTTTAGGCCTCATGTGAAAAAGGTGCTTCTCTTCTTCTCTTTCACACAGGAGTCTGTAGCCCTTAGCAGATGAGTCATCTCTGTCTCATTCCTTTTAGCAAGCGGGGTTCCAGCAGGCATGGTGCGTCAGGCAGAGGCAGGCGGATCTCTGCAGGCAGAGGCAGGCGGATCTCTGTGAGTTTGAGATCAGCCTGGTGTACAAGAGCTAGTTCCAGGACAGCCTCCACAGCCACAGAGAAACCCTGTCTCAAAAAACCAAAACAAAACAACAAACCAAAAACGAACAAAGAAACAAAGAAAGCTGGGTTCCCACCTCTCAGTCTTCCTCCTGGTGACTTTTTCTCCCCTCTACCTAAGATCACCAAATTATCTGTAAGAGAAAAGAAAGAATAAACTTCAAGCAAGTACCTCAACTAATACACCAATAGTGTGAACACCAGAAAGGATAACCTTCTGGCCATATCTTGGGGATTAACTGTCTTTCCGACTACTAGGCTTTGTGATGAATCATGTGTCCGGTCTGCTCTACTAAGTCTTGCTAGTCAGCATATGGCACAGTATACAGAAGGCAAAACGAGAGAACTGCCTGGCTCTGGGTCAGCTACAGTGACTATTAGACAAGTGAGCGCTCGTTGAAAATGGTTTGTGAGGGCAAAGTGCACCTTAAAACACCAGGTGCCGGGGACTCAAAGATTGTATCTGCCTTTCTTTACATTGATGTGTCTAGGAATATTTCCTGGTCCTGGTAGACTCCTACTCTTACCTTCTCCCACCCATAGCCCCCAGTCTAAGCCAGGAACCAATTCCTGCTACAGAGAGACGTCAACAGGAAATGTCTTCATTAGGGCTGCAGGTTACCCACAACACTGAGGTTTCTTTGCAGTGCCCTGGGTCTCTACTTAGGTTTCATCTGCCCCTCCCCTTTCCGTCTAGTGCAGCATGAGGCCCCCTTGTCTAGCTCTTTTCACAGTGCCTACGTTCTTTTTGTTTTTCATCTGCCTGTAACTTTCCTTACCATGGCTTGCTTTGTTGCTTCAAAAGTGGTGTGATCCACAGCTTTGCCCCTATGCTTGAGTGGTTTGAGCATCCAATCTTCTGGCTCCCTGTGAGATAGCAGACCCACAATGAAGTACAAACACAAAGCATCCACTGTGCGCTCTCCCTGCCCCCTGTTCCTTCTGTCTGTATGCTGGGCTCTGCCTCACAGCTCCTTTGCAGACTTGTGATGTGTTTATGCAAAAACTGCTGCTTGAGGTGCGATTGCTTTCTGTGCTCAGTTGATGTCGTTATACCTTCTTATTTGTGTATTTTTGTATTTTTGTGACATTTTGGCTTGGTCTCTTGGGTATATATGGTTCAGTAGTGATACTTTCTTTCTCTAAAACGTTAGACATTATCATGTCACTTGTTTTGGACAAAGAAACATGAACAGAAGTGACATTGTTGCCTCGGAGAACCATTGTATGCACTGGCGTACTTTCTTCTTTCTTTCAAGGCTACTGACATCCACCAGAAATCCAATACCAGTCATGCTTAAAATCTAAACCATTTCAGTAGTTATACTTAAAAAAAAGACAAAATTAATTTTAAGAGTATAGTTCATTTAACCTAATTAAGTAAAAAAAATCATTCAATAGGTAATTAAGGTTACTGAATACATTTTACCCTTTTGTGTTGAGTATGAGATGTAATGTGTATTTCACAATTATTTCTCTAGCCACATTTATTTCTAGATGAACCACATTTCAGTCTCAATGGGTGTATATGACTACTGACTACAGTTGTCTTTGGTATCCACTGACAATTAATTCCAGAAGGACCAGCAAATAAAATTTGCAGATGTTCAAGTGGTTCAAATAAATAAGTCATAGTGTTTGCATATAACATATGCCAAGCCACCCTCTCATATAGTTAATCATCTCCAAATGACTTAATAATACCTCACACAATTAAATTTAGGGTAAGTGGTTTTTATACTCATACTACATTTAAATACTTTCTTTTGAGACAAGATCTTAATATGTAGCAAAGGCTGACCCCAAATTTAGAATCCCACCTCAGTCTCTTGAGCACTGGGAGTATAGGCATTCATCACTGTGTCCATACCTTTTGTTGTACTTTGTTTGTTTTGGCTTTAAAAAAAATTTAAGCCAGGTGTGGTGATACATGCCTTTAATCCCAGCATTTGGAAGAGGGAGGCAGGCAGATCTCTGAGTTTAAGGTCCAGGACAACCAGGGATATGTAGAGACATTCTGTCTTTAAAATAAAAATTGAGATAAGTATTTTCTCCCTTTGTAATACAACTTGGTCTGGAACTCACTGTGTGTTCTAGGTTGGCCTCAAACTCATGATGCCTCTGTCTTTGCCTTCCAAGTGCTGGGGATTACAGGCATAGTGTGGTGATATATTATTTATGGTTTATTAAAGTTTGCCTGCGGATTCAGAAAGCAAAACCAGCCACAAGCCATAGAAGCCAGGCACACATCTTTAATCTCAGCAGCCAGGAGCTAGGAGGTGGTGGTACACACCTTTTTTCCTAGGACTCAGGATTAAGAAGTAGATGGATCTCTGTGAATTTAAGGCCAACCAGATCTACACAAGATTGATCCAGTCCTGAAGAGAAAGAGCTCACACAAAGGTGATCTCAGCCCCTGGGATCACATGCCTTTAATCCCATCATTAGGGAGGTATATAAAACAGGAGCAAGGTCTCAGTATCAGATACTCATTCTCCAGACACACTGAGGATCGGAGCATTCATTCTCCAGCCATGCTGAGAATAGGAACAGCTCTGTTAGAGGTAAGAGCTCTCTGGTAGCTTGCCTGCTTTGCTTCCCTGATCTTCATGTTGAATCCCAATATCTGTCTCTGGGTTTTTAAATTATTTTCATGTTACATACACACCATAACTAGCCTATATTACCTTCCATAATGGGTGAATATTTTTGTTTGCTTGCTTGTTTTAATAATTTTGACTTGTAGCTGGTTGAATCTACAGAGGCAGAATTGTAGCTACACCAGCCAACTACACCAGCCCCAGTAGTGTGAGCCTCAGCATCAGGTAACAACAGACAGAATCCACCAGGCTTCCCAGAAAGACCACACCGACCACCATTGGCTGTATAGGTAAGTGTGAGGTTGCCCTTCACTGCTGCCAGTCACTGACATTGGAGTTATCTTTGCATTGGTATTATTTAACTAATAGAGAATTATTAATGGAAATTTAACACTGATATAACAGTAAGCTGAAATATGTGTTATAAGTTGAATATCCATTTTGAAATCTGAAACCTAAAGCCCAGTTTGGAATACTTCAGAGTTCAAACTTGTACATTAAAGATGATTAGCAAGTGAAACATACGCAAGTATGCCATGATCCAAAACCAAAGAAATGAACAACATCAAATGCCTCTATAGAAAATCTGAAATAACCCAGTCCAGAGTACCTTGGACAAAGGATACTCAAACTGTACTATCTTAAAGATGAAGCAACAGTTAACAAGGACATTTTTAGCAACTGGAAGGTTAATAATGAGCTTTATGTAGTGACAAACATTTGGTAAATCTCTCAATATTCTTTGGAAATGAAAATGGCCCCCATAGATTCATAGGGAGTGGCATTATTGGAGGTGTGTGTCAGCATCCAGGCACTCCTGGCCCCACCCCTTGGGGATCTAGCAGAGTGTGTCACCCCTGCACACATAATGATAAAGAGCTAAATCTAAACTGCAGCACTGCCATGGTCGTGGTGTCTCTTCATAGCAATAGAAACTCTAAGGTAGTATTGAAAGCATTTGTAATTTCAGAAACAGGACTGGATGGCAGAGTATTTAGTAACAAGTGTTAGCTGCTGTTGTCTGCACTATTGCAGTATTATAAGAAGAAAATCAGCTCCAAAGATAACTGCCTTTTAAAAAGTAAAATAAAAGGGAATAGAGCTTGTCTGACTGTGTTGGGACTCATAGGGCAGAGACTTCTTAATGTCTTACTAAGCCCCAAATGAAGAAGATGAAAACCATGGCTTTTCCAGTCAGCATCTTTGAATTCTTCCCAATTCCTTCAGCAAGCCAGTTCCAAATATATTTGAGATAACAACTAAAAGGAGGAAGGACTTATTTTGGTAACAGATATGGAACTTGGATTGTTGTGAGGCAAGTCATCATGACAGTCTGGAATGTATGGTGGAGAAGCTTCTTTCTCTCATGGTGGTCAGGAAGTGGATTGGAAAACCCAGAACAATGCTCAGAATCATGCCCCAAGTGATCTCCTTTCTCCAGGTTGACCACACCTCCTAAGTTTCTGCAATCTCCCAAGAAGGAGCTACCTCCTGGAGATCAGAAGTTCAAAACATGAGCCTGTGAGCATTTCATTTTGAAATCATAACAATCACCAGTTCTTCCTTTCTGTGTCACTGGTTGGTTCTATAGAAATATCTTAGATGATGCCATTATCAAGAGCCATAAATACTCTGTAATCTCACTTCCAAGGAACTGATTTTTTTTCTAGACTCCAAACAACCCTTTGACAAGATGATCACCAACTGGAGGTTTTGGTTTTGGTTTTAACTGTCTTCCTTATTCAGTAGCCATTACTCCATTCATGTATTACAAATTAAATTGTATTATGAACGTGATTTATATCATTTTCTACAAATTCATGTGTTGAATCCCTAGCCCTAGTATCTGAGAAAGTGACTGTATTTGAATGTAGGGCTTTAAAAGATGTGATTAACATCAAATAAGTTACATGAATGGGTCCCAAATCTGACTGATAGTCCTATAAGAGGAAACTTTGTTGTGATTTAGAATAAGAGATAATTTATTCTGAAGCAAAAATTGAGTGACCATGGTGTAAGAACATGGAACTGGATTACCCCAGGTTCCACATTCCTCCATGGAAGCAATTCAAAGAAGTTGTCTAGTAGTAGAACAAAGAGCATC
The DNA here is from genome assembly GCF_003668045.3 of Cricetulus griseus. NCBI lineage: Eukaryota > Metazoa > Chordata > Mammalia > Rodentia > Cricetidae > Cricetulus > Cricetulus griseus. Next base: position 123,991,449 of record NC_048595.1, read on the forward strand.
ATAAGTGGGTGTGTCAGAGAAGCAGGTCACACACATCTAGGCAGATAGGCCTCAGATATTCTCTGAGAGCATTCTTAACCGTGTCATGGATGGAGAATAGAGCTTTGTGAAGTCAATGCCTCACAAAGGTTTTCATGGGATTATAAGGATGTTAGTCTGACACAGGTGGTAAGGAATGGCTCCCTCATAAGAGGAATTTAGAGCATATACATATCAGGGAGGTTCATGTCACAGGAGAGATTATAAAGAACAAGAGAAAAAGTACGCAACTGCAGGTAAAGCAGAACCCCTTAGGAAAGACAGACCTGCTAAGACCTCGATCTTGAACTAAGCAAACCAGGTTTGAGTATTTGGCAATACACAAATAAATAGCATATGATCTCAAGACTTAGAAAAACTATCAGGTCTTTTTGATGAGTCAGGGGTGAGTCCCTGTAGAAGACAGTCCCTAATTCTTCAGATATATTCAAGGAGGAGATGGACCAGGTTATCAGAAATGTGTTCAAGGAGGATGATGATGGCCTGGGTTATGAAAGTACCCTCTCTGCTCCTGAGTAGAGAGCCTTTACAATGCCTTTCCTAGGAGGCTGCAGAATTCTGGATGACTTCCATAGCTATCACTCTTTCCCAGATGTTTTGTGGGGAGATAATGTGAAGCTATGAAGAGAAACCACTAGGGTAGCTGAGAGATGGTAGAGATACCGATAGAAGGAAAGAGGGCTGTGGATAAGCAATTAGATCTCTTTAGAATTGTCTAAGTCAGAAAATTTGGAGTCACATTTAGTTATTTTGGCTACTGCTAGGTTTCTCTTCACTTCATCACTCCTTTCAGATACCACTCTCGGGGGAGGACCACAGCGCTGTCTGAATTATAGTAACAGTACCACACCTAGAGTAGGTCACCACCAGGACTTAGCATCAGTCGTATCTGAGCTTCATAAACATTGGTTGACCATGCTATTCCCACTGAAACCTTTCAAGGGTTCTTTATTCCTATTACAGTCAAATTCCAGCCTCTGAAACATGGTATACAAGGTCCTTCACGATCTGACTGCTGTTTTGTTTAATAGAAACATTTCTTGTCACTCATGTTTTATACTTCTGGAGAAATAAAGTATGTTGAGTTTCCTGCTTGTAGAACAGATTAATCCATGCTTTCCTAGCTTTCTTTCTTTCTGACTTTTGATCTGCCTTCTCCTGGAGTAGTTTTCAACCTTCCTAATGCTGTGACCCTTTAATATAGTTCCTCAGTTTGTGGTGACTCCCAACCATAACATTATTTTCATTGCTACTTCATAACTGTAATTTTGCTACTGTTATGAATAATAATGGAAATATCTGTGTGTTCTGATGATCTTAGGCAACCCCTGTGAAAGGGTCATTCAACCCCCCCACCAAGGGGGGTCACAACCCACAGGTTGAGAACCATTTCTCTACTGTGTAGCCTGCTAGGATGATTAGATTTTTTTTCTTTTGGCTTTTTGAAACAGGGTTTCCCTGTGTTGCTTTGGAGCCTGTCCTGGAACTAGCTCTTGTAGACCAGGCTGGTCTCACAGAGATCTGCCTGCCTTTGCCTCCCGAGTGCTGGAATTAAAGATATGAGCCACCATTGCCCAGCTGGATTAGATGTTCTTATCTGGATTGTTCTAAGGGCTTCTCATCTATTGCTAAGCATACTATTCACGTTATGATTATGCAATGCTACTTTGTCAGGTTGAGAGCTGGATAGATGATTGGTATTTCTGCCTCTTTTTTTGTCTTTTTAATTTTATCTTTTTTGGGGGAATTTTTCATGTATTTACATTATTTCCTCCCTCTTTCTCCTTTCTCCTCTCTCCTTCTCTTCCCATGCTCCCCCAAATCCCTCTCAAATTATGGTCAATTTTTAATTATTGTTGTTTTACACATGTGTGTGTGTGCGTGCACGCACACACACACACACACACACACACACACACACACACACACACGAAATCTGTAGTGTCTATCTAATATTGTTTGTATGTATATGTTTTAAAATTTATTTTTATTATTTTAAGTTACATGTAGATGTTTATTTACACATGGTACAGATACCTGCAGGAGGCAGATATGTTCAGATCCCCTGGACCTGGAATTACAGATGGTTGTGAGCCACCTGACATGGGTGCTGGAAACCTAACTTGGGTCCTTTGTGAAAGTTTCCTGGTTTCTATGGTTACTCCAGGTTGTATACTCATTTCTAACGATTTGAAGCTAGTAAAATATATTGTATTTGTTTTTCTGGGTCTGGGTTACCATTCTCAGTATATTTTCTAGATCCATTCATTTACCTGAAAATTTCATGATTTCATTTCTCTTTAGAGACAAATATTATTCCATTATAGAGTAAAATATTATTCCATGTATATATCATATTTTCATATATATAAACACAACAGAATAATATGTGTGTTCATGTTTGTGTGTGTGTGTGTGTGTGTGTGTGTGTGTGTGTGTGTGTGTGTACACATTTGTGGGTATGTGTATATGAATGCAGGTGCCTGCAGAAGCCAGAAGTGTCAGATACACTAGAGTTAGAGATACAGGTGGCTGTGAATCACCTATTGTGGGCGCTGGGAACTGAACACGGGTCCTCTACAAGAGCACCAAGTGCTCTTAAGCACTGAGCTAACATTCCAGCCCCTTTTATTTATTCTTTTGAGAACTCTCTGCTCATATTGATAGTCCATTTTTAATTGGGTTGTTTGTTTTCTTTGTTCCTGAGTTCTTTACATATTCTGGATATGAATCCTCTGTTAGATGTATGGCTGCAAGATTCTCTCCCATTTTGTGAGCTTCCTCTTCACTTGATTGTGTCCTTTGATGTGCAGAAGCTTTCTAGTTTTAGGAGGTCCTTAATTGTTGGCCTTAATTACTGAGAAAATGGAGTTTTAGTCTGAAAGCCTTTCCTACACCTATGTCTTGTAAAGTACTGCCTATATTTTCTTCTATCAGTTTCAGCATTTCAGGCTTCACAATGAGGTCTTTGATCAATTTGGAGTTGATTTTCATGAAGAGTGATAGATATAGGTCTAATTTCTTTCTTCTACATGTGAGTACCTAGTTTTCCCAGGACCATTTATAGAAGATGTTATCTTTTGTCCAGCATGTGTTTTGAGCATCTTTGTCAAATATCAGATGGCTGTAGTTATATGTACTGATGTTTGGGTCTTCTGTTTTCTTCTGTTTGTTTTTTCCTCTGTTTTTGTTTTAGTACTATGGTGTTTTTATTACTTAAAGCTCTATAATTTATCTTGAAATCATCATTATACATTTTGCTTAAGATTGCTTTGGCTATTTGGAGTCTTTTGTGCTTCCATGTGAACTTTAAGATTGTTTTTCTTTGTCTATGAAGAATATCATAGAGATTTATACTGGGATTATATTGAATATGTAATTTGCTTTTGTTAGAATGGCCATTTTCATAATATTAGTTCTACCAATCTAGATCCTGGGAGATTTTTCTATCCTCCCCAGTCTTTCTTGAGAGATTTAATGTTTTCATCATAAAGGTCTTTTGCCTCCTTGCTTATGTTTAGATATTTTGTGAATTTTATTTCTATACTGTGAAATTCTGGGAGTGTGCCCATGATCTCCTTCTCAGTGTGTTTATTGTTGGTATATAGGAAGGCTGCTGACTTTGTAAACTGATTTTGTATCCTGCCACTTTGCTGAATTTGATGATAATTTCTAGAATGAATAACACCCAATTGCACCACTCGTGGGTTGAGGAAGAAATGAAAAAGAAATTAAAGACTTCCTAGAATTTAATGAGAAGGTAGACACAACATATCCAAACTTATGGGACACTCTGAAAGTAGTGCTAAGAGGAAAGTTCATAGCACTAAGTGCCCACATGAAGAAACTGGAGAAAAGTCACATTAGAGAATTGACAGAACACTGAAAGCTGTAGAGCAAAAAGAAGCAAACTCACCAAGGAGGAGTAGACGCCAGGAAATAATCAACCTGAGGGCTGAAATCAATAAAGTAGAAACTAGGAAAACAGTACAAAGAATCAATGAAACAAAGAGTTGGTTCTTTGAGAAGATCAACAAGATAGACAAACCTCTAGCCAAACTAACCAAAAGGCAGAGAGAGAGCATGCTAATTATCAAAATCAGAAATGAAATGGGGGATATAACAATGGACACTGAGGAAATACAGAGAATCTTCAGCAGGTCATACTTTGAAAACCTGTACTCCACAAAATTTGAAAATCTAATGGAAATGGACAGTTTTCTGGAGAAATATCACTTACCAAAATTAAACCAAGATCAGATAAGCAGTTTAAATTGACCTATAACCCCTAATGAAATAGAAGCAGTCATCAAAAGCCACCCAACCAAGAAAAGCCCAGGGCCAGATGGCTTCACTGCAGAATTCTACCAGAAATTCAAACAAGAGCTAATTCCAGTACTCCTCAAACTTTTCTGCACAATAGAAGCAGATGGGATATTGCCAAATTCTTTCTACGAGGCTACAATCACTTTGATACCCAAGCCACACAAAGATATGACTAAGAAAGAGAACTACAGACCGATATCCCTCATGAACATTGATGCTAAATACTCAATAAAATATTGGTGAATCGAATCCAAGAACATATCAGAAAAATCATCCACCATTATCAAGTAGGCTTCATCCCAGGGATGCAAGGATGGTTCAACGTACGAAAATCCATCAATGTAATCCACCATATAAACAAACTGAAAAAGAAAAACCACATGATCATCTCACTAGACGCTGAAAAAGCCTTTGACAAAATCCAACATCCATTCATGATAAAGATCTTGGAGAGAACAGGAATAACAGGAACATGTCTAAACATGATAAACTCAATATACACCAAACCAATAACCAACATTAAACTAAATGGAGAGAAACTCAAAGCGTTTCCTCTAAAATCAGGAACAAGACAAGGCTGTCCACTCTCTCCATATCTCTTCAACATTGTACTTGAAGTTCTAGCTAGAGCAATAAGACAAGAAAGGAGATCAAAGGCATACAAATTGGAAAGGAAGAAGTCAAACTTTCACTATTTGTAGATGACATGATAGTCTACCTTAGTGATCCGAAAAACTCAACTAGGGAACTCCTACAGCTGATAAACACCTTCACCAAGGTAGCAGGATACAAAATTAACTCAAAAAAATCAGTAGCCCTATTATATACAGATGATAAATCCAATGAGAAAGAAATCAGGGAAACATCACCTTTCACAATATCCACAAGCAACATAAAATAACTTGGGGTAACACTAACCAAAAAAGTGAAAGACCTGTACAATAAGAACTTTGAGACTTTAAAGAAAGAAATTAAAGAAGATACCAGAAAATGGAAAGATCTCCCATGCTCTTGGATAGGTAAAATTAACATGGTGAAAATGGCAATCCTGCCAAAAGCAATCTACAGATTCAATGCAATCCCCATCAAAATCCAAACACAGTTCTTCACAGACATTGAAAGAACAAAACTCAACTTTATATGGAAAAATAAAAAACCCAGGATAGCCAAAACAACTCTTTACAATAAAGGATCTTCTGGAGGCATCACCATCCCTGACTTCAAGCTCTACTATAGAGCCATAGTTCTGAAAACAGCTTGGTATTGGCACAAAAATAGACAGTTAGACCAATGGAATTGAATTGAAAACCCTGATATTAATCCATGCACCTACAACCACCTTATTTTTGACAAAGGTGCTAAATCTATACAATGGAAAAAAGATAGCATCTTCAACAAATGGTGCTGGCACAATTGGATTCGAACATGCAGAAGATTGCAGATAGATCCACACCTGTCACCATGCACAAAACTTAAGTGCAAATGGATCAAAGATCCCACTATAAATCCAGCCACACTGAATCTTCTAGAAGAGAAAGTGGGAATTACCCTTGAACAAACTGGCACAGGAGACCACTTCCTGAACATTACGCCAGTAGCACAGACATTGAGGTCTGCAATTAATAAATGGGACCTCCTGAAACTGAGAAGCTTCTGCAAGGCAAAGGACACAGTCAGTAAGACAAAATGACCACCCACAGAATGAGAAAAGATCTTCACCAATCCTGCATCTGACAGAGGACTGATTTCCAAAATATATAAGGAGCTCAAGAAGCTAGTCACCAAAACACCAAACAATGAAATTAAAAAGTGGGGTGCAGAACTAAATAGAGAATTCTCAACAGAGGAATCTGAAATGGCTGAAAGACACTTAAGAAAGTGCTCAAAATCCTTGGCCATCAGAGAAATGCAACTCAAAACAACTCTGAGATACCACCTCACACCTGTCAGAATGGCTAAAATCAAAAATACCAATGACAATCTATGCTGGAGAGGATGTGGAGAAAAAGGAACACTCCTCCATTGCTGGTGGGAGTGTGAACTTGTAAGACCACTCTGGAAATCAGTATGGCAGTTGCTCAGAAAAATGGGAATCAGTCTACCTCAAGATCCAGCCATTCCTCTCTAGGCTATATACCCAAATAGTGCATGTTCATACAACAAGGACATATGTTCAACCATATTCATAGCAGCATTGTTTGTAATAGCCAGAACCTGGAAGCAACCTAGATGCCCCTCAACTGGAGAATGGATAGAGAAAATGTGGTGCATTTATACAATGGAGTGCTACTCAGCAGAAAAAAACAAAAACAAAAACAATGGAATCTTGAAATTCACAGGCAAATGGATGGAACTAGAAGAAACCATCCTGAGTGAGGTAAACCAGTGACAAAAAGACAAACATGGTATGTACTCACTCATATATGAATTTTAGACATAGAGCAAAGGATTACCAGCCTATAATCCTCTTCACCAAAGAAACTAGGAAACATGAAGGACTCTAAGGGATAAATGGACCCCAGGAATGGGAAGTGGCATGAACTCCTGAGCTAATTGGGAGCATGAGGGTAGGGGAGAGGGAGCTGCCACAATAAGAGCAGGAGAAGAGGAGTAGAGGAGAGGAAATGGAGGAGCAGAAATACTGAGTTGGGGGAAAAATAGAGGAGAGAGAGCAGGATGAGAGATACCATATTAGAGGGAGCCACTATAGGTCCAAGAAGAGATCTGGAACTAGGGAGATCTCCAGAGACCTACAAGGATGACACAATCTGACAATCCAGGCAATTGTGGAGAGGATAACCTAAAAGCCCTTCCCCTAAAATGAGATTGATGACTACTCTTTATGCCATCCTAGAGCCCTCATCCAGTGGCTGATGGAAGCAGAGACAGACATCCACAGATATACACTGAGCTGAAATCTGGAATTCAGCTGAAGAAAGTGAGGAATGAAGATCGAAGGGGTCTGTACCAGGTTGGAGAAACCCACAGAAACATTTGGCCTGAACAAGGGAGAGCACATCGACTCCAGATGCTGTCTGGGAGGCCAGTACAAGACTGATCCAGACCCCTGAACATGGATGTCAATAAGGAGGCCTCTGAACTCCAGGGAGCCTCTGGTAGTGGATTAGTATTTTTCCCTGGTGTAAGAAGGGACTTTGAGAGCCCATCCCACATGAAGAGATACACTTTGGCCCTGGACACATGGGGAAGGGCCCAGGCCCAGCACAGGAAGATTTGGTGGACTTTGCAGAGCCCCTGTTGAGAGCCCTACCCTTCCTGGGGAGTGGTGGGTGGATGGGGTGGGGGTAGGTTGGGGTGGGGGAGGAGGGATGGGGGTGAGAGAGGGAGAGGGAGAAGGGACTTACATGTGAAACAATCTTGTTCCCTAACTTGAACTAATAAAAAAATAAAAAAGATAATCACCAAATTTAAAAGTTATATATAAAAAAAGAATTTTTGCATCTATGTTCACCATTGATATTAGTTTGAAGTTCTCTTTTTTGTTGTTATGTCTTTACCTGGTTTGTGTATTAGAGTAATACTGGCTTTATAAAAAGGTTTGGAAGTCTTTTATGTTTCTATTTTTTAAAATACTTTAAGAAGTTTTGGGTATAGATTTTCTTTGCAAAGTCTGGTAGAATACTGCTATGAATCCATCTGGACCTAGGCTTCTCTATTCATTGAACGGACATTTTAATCAATGTTTTCTTTTCCATATTGGTTAGTGGTCTTGTTTAAGTTGCTGATCTCTCCTTGATTTAACTTTAATGGTTTGGATGGATCTAGAAATTCATCCATTTCTTTTAGTCTTTTTTCTTAGTGTAATAGAGGCTTTTAAAAATGTTCCCACTTATTTCCCACTTATTTGTTTGCTTGTTTGTTTTTGGTGTTACCCTGTCCATCTCTAATTCTGTTAATTTGGGTCATCTCTTTCTTTTGTTTAACTGGGCTATCATGTCAAAGAACTAGTTCTTAGATTCTTTGTATATTTTTGTTGTTGTTGTTTTATTTCTTTAATTTATGCTCTGATTTCTAGTGCTTCTTGTCATCTACTGGATTTGGGTTGAGCTTGTTTTGTTTTGTTTTTTCCCCAAATTCTTGAGTAGCATTATTAGCCATTCATTTGTGACCTTTCTGATTTTTTAAATGTAAGCATTTAGAACTATAAATTAGAACTGCTTTTAATATTTCCCAGAGATTTTATTGTATTGTAATTTTCATTTTAATTCTAGGAATTTTTTTATTTTTAATTCATTACTTCTTTTACCCATCCATCATTCAGTAATGTGTTATTTACTCTTCATAAGTTATGTGATTAGTTGAGATTCTTTTGTTGTTGATTTTAAGCTTTATTGTTTTGTGATCAGAAATGATACATAGAATTATTTTATTTTTTAAAATTTGTTAAGACCTGTTTTGTGTCCCAGTATATAGTCTATTTGAGTGATGCTTCCATGAACTGTTGACTGTTTGGATGGGTTATTCTATAGATATGTGTTAGGTCCATTTGATTAATGATGTCATTGAATTCTGATGTTTCTGTTGGATTTTTGTCTAGTTAGCCTGTCTAATAGAGAAAGTAGGATGCTAAAAAATCACCTACTGTTACTGGGTTGAGTTTGTCTGTGTCTTTAATCCCAGTAGCACACTTCTTATGAAATTGGTTGTGACAGATTTTGGTTCATATGTTCAGGTTGTTTATGGGTCTTGTTTCACTGTTCCCTTAATTACAGTGTTAGGCCCCTCCTTATCTTTTCTGATTTTTTCCTTTTGAAGTTTATTTTATTGGATATTAGGACAATGACACCTGCCTGATCCTTGGTCAGGTTTGCTTAAAATACTTTTAACATCGTTTCAATTGAAGGTGTTGCCTGTCTTTAAAGTTATGTTGAACTTATTACAGACAACAGAAAGACTGGTTTTGTTTCTTAATCTATTCAGCCATCCTGTGTCTTTAGATTTGGAAATTGGGAGCATTAATAAATTATTAATAATAATTGTTATTTATAAAAAATTTTATTGAAAAGTGTGTGTTGTTTGTTGGCATTTTGTTGTCCTCATTTGCTGTTTATATTCTTCATTGTACATTTTTTTCTTTCCAACTTTTTTTATTTGAATTAGAAACAGGATTGTTTTACATGACAGTCCCAGTTCCCTTCTCCCACCTGTCCTCCCCTATCCCCCCAACTAAAACCTTATCTGTCACATATCTTTTCTGCTCCCACTGGATGGTGAGGCCTTCCATAGGGTGTCATCAGAGTCTTTCGTATCCTTTGAGATAGGGCCTAGGCCTACCCCTGTGTGTCTTGGCTCAGGGAGTATTCCTCTATATAGAATGGGCTCCCAAAGTCCACACCTATGCTAGGGATAAATACTGGGCTTCTACAGGAGGTCCCATAGATTTCTGAGGTTTCCTCACAGAAACCCATGTTCCTTGGGTCTGGATCAGCCCCATGCTGGTATTCCAGCTATCAGACTGGGGAGCAAGAGTTCCCGGATGTTCAGGTCAGCTGTTTCTGTGGGTTTCACCAGCGTGGTCTGGACCTCTGTGCTCTTCACTGGTCCTTCTTTTCATCTGGGTTCCAGTTCAGTTCAGTGATTAGTTATGGGTGTCTGCTTCTACTTCCACCAGCTGCTTGATGAAGGTTATAGGATGGCATATAAGTCAGTCATCAAACTCATAATCAGGGGAGGGAATTTAAGGTAGCCTCTCCTCCGTTGCTGAGATAGTTAGCTGATGTCATCTTTGTAGATCTCCAGACATTTCCCTAGCGCTTGATTTCTCTGTAAACCAAAAATGTCTCCCTCTATTATGATATCTCCATTCTTGTTTTCATGTATTCTTCCCCTGACTCATACTTTCTGCTTCGTCATGTCCTTAGCATCCCTCTTCTTCTCCCCTTCTCATTCTCCTAGATCCCTCCCCCCTCTTCCCCTGCTCCCAATTTGCTCAGCAGATCTTGAACCTCTCCCCTTCTCCAAGGGACCATGTATGTCTCTCTTAGGGACCTCCTTGTTTATTAGCTTCTTTGGCAGTGTGGATTGTAGGCTGGTAATTCTTACTCTATGTCTAAAATCCGCATATGAGTGAGTACATACCATGTTTGTCTTTTTGTAATTGGGTTATCTCGCTCAGAATGGTTTCTTCTAGATCCATCCATTTTCCTGCAAATTTCAAGATTCCACTTTTTTTTTTCTGCTGAGTAGTACTCCATTGTGTAAATGTACCACATTTTCTCTATCCATTCTTCAGTTGAGGGGCATCTAGGCTGCTTCCAGTTTCTGGCTATTTCAAATAGTGCTGCTATGAACATCGTTGAACATATGTCCTTGTTGTATGAATGTGCTTCTTTTGGGTATATGCCTAAGGGTGGAATTGCTGGATCTTGTGGTAGACTGATTCCCATTTTTTTGAGGAGTTGACATACTGATTTCCAAAGTGGCTGTACAATTTGGCACCACCACCAGCAGTGGAGAAGTGTTCCCCTTTCTCCACATCCTCTCCAACATGAACTGTCATTGGTGTTTTTGATTTTGGCCATTCTGACAGGAGTAAGATGGTATCTCAGAGTTGTTTTGATTTGCATTTCCCTGATGGCTAAAGATGTTGAACACTTTTCATGTGTCTTTCTGCCATTTTAGATTCCTCTATTGAGAATTGTCTATTTAGTTCTGTACCCACTTTTTAATTGGGTTGTTTGGTGTTTGGGGGACTAGCTTCTTGAGTTCTTTGTATATTTTGGAGATCAGCCCTCTGTTAAATGTGGGGTTGGTGAATATCTTTTCCCAGTCTTTCAACTGCTGTTTTGTCTTGCTGACTGTCTCCTTTGCTTTACAGAAGCTTCTCAGTTTCAGGAGGTCCCATAAACATTGTACATTCTTTGTGTTTCTTTCTCATTCAGCCATAGCAGACTGTTTTGCTGGGTATTGTAGTCTAGGTTGGCAACTGTGATATTTTTGAACTTGGAGTACACTGGTGTAGACTCTTCTGGCTTTGGAAGTTCCCACTGAGAAATCAGTTATTATTCTGATGGGTTTTCCTTTTTATAAAATGTGTTTTTTCTCTTGCAACCTTTGGTACTCTTCCTTTCTTCTGTGTACGTGGTGCTTTAACTATAATATGCTGGATGGAGTGTGTTATGGTTATTTCTATTTCTTGCTCAGTATACTTCTTGAATCTGTATGGGTGTTGTCTTCCCTTAATTTGAGGGAAGTTTTCTTCTATGATCTTGTTGAAGATCTGGTCTAAGAACTGGGATTTTTCTCTGTTGTCTATGCCTATAATTCAAGATTTGTTCTTTTTTATGATGTCCCACAATTCCTTCATGTTCTCTTTGTGTGCTTTTAATTTTTTCCACATTTTTCTTACATAATTGAATTTTTCTACATTCTCTTCACATCCTGATAGTCTTTCTTCTACTTGATCCATTCTTCCTGTATGGCTTCCTCTGAGTTTTGTAGTTTGGTTACTGACATTTTCAATTCCATATTAATTTATTAATATCAGCTTACATTCTCTCTGATAGTCTTATCTCTTTACTGAATCAGTTTTCTTTTTTCCCTTTTATTGAAAATAGATTCTTTTCTCATGAAATACATCTTAATTACAGTTTCTCCTTCCTCTACTACTCCCAGTCTCTCCCCACTTACCTGCTCCCTCATCTGGATCTACTCCCTTTCCGTCTCTCATAAAAGAACTGGCTTCTAAGAGAAAACAATAACACATAACAAAATAAAATAAAACAAAAACATCACATTGGAGTTGGACAAGACAAACCAGCTGGAGGAAAAGAGCTCCAAGAGAGGGCACAAAAATCATTAACACACTCAGGAGTACTGTATAAATACTAAACTGAAAGCTATAATGTCTATGCAGAGGACCTGGTGCAGGTCCATGTAGGCCCTGTGCCTGCTGCTTCAGTCTCTGCGAGTTCTTATGAGCTTTGCTCAGTTGATTTAGAGGGTCTTGTTCTCCTGGTGTCCTCCATCCCCTCTGTCTCTTATACTCTTCCTGCCTCCTCTTCTGCAGGCTTTTCTGAGCCCTCAGGGGAGAAGGGACTGATGGAGGCATTCCATTTAAAGGTATGTGCTCTGGTGTCCCTCTTACTGTCTGCATAATGTCTGGCCATGGGTCTCTGTACTTGTTCCCTTCTGACACAGGAGGAAGCCTCTCTGATGGTGGTTGATAAGGTCCTGGATTGTCTTTGATCTTTCATTCTTCAATATGCTTCTGATTTTATTGCTATTTTCATTGAGCTGTTTGTGTCTTCTTTAAACTCCTTGAATTCTTTGGTGAATTATATGATTTCTCTAAAAGATCTGTTCATCTAGGTAGTTCTTTTGAGTGGGAGTTGGGGTTAGTTTTTATAGTTGGCCAAATTGGTTGGTAAATCAACTGTTCAGATAGTCATCAGGGGTAATTTAATTAAGTAGTAAGAAAGAAAGCACACGAATGGAACAAATAGCTGGATCTGCTTGGATTGGAGCAAGCTGTGCCACCCTCCTTGTGCTTGGGAGTGTGAGGATGTATGGGTGATCTGGGCTCTCTAACACTGGGGTCTCTAACACAGGCTCGGTCAGTAGCACCAAGGCCTTGAGGATTGGGAATGGTGCAGGTAGGAGAGGTTCCAGTGACTCACCGGATTGGATTGGCACAGTGATGTGTTCCCGGGCAAGGTCTACAGGTTAGATTTAGAATGGGTGAGTTAATGTCAGGTGTGCTGACCAGACCAGGCTGTTGCACAGAATATGCAACCAGGCTCAAGCTGTTTTGTTGTTTAGTTTGTTTTTGTTTTGTTTCTTGAGACAGGATATCTCTGTGTAGTCCTGTCTGTCCTAGAACTCGATCTGTAGAACAGGCTGGCCTCAAACTCCCAAGTGCTGGATTAAAGGCATGCACCACCACCACCTGTTAATCAAGCTGTTTTTTTTTTTTTTTTTTTTTTTTTTTTGACAGGGTCTCATATAACCAGGCTGGCCTTGAACTCATTATGTAGCAGAAGTTGACCTTCAATTACTGATCTTCTTGCCTCCATTTCTTTTTTTTTCTTTTCTTCTTTTTCTTTCTTTTTTTTTGGTTTTTGGAGACAGGGTTTCTCTGTGTAGCTTTGGAGCCTATCCTGGCACTCACTCTGGAGACCAGGCTGGCCTCAAACTCACAGAGATCCACCTGCCTCTGCCTCTGCCTCCCGAGTACTGGGATTAAAGGCATGCATCATCACACCCACCCATGCATCTTAAATAAATGTTTCCAGTGATGGGGATATCCTTTTGTATATATGTTTCTCTTATTGGTTGATGAATACAACACTGATTGGCCAGTAGCCAGGCAGGAAGTATAGGTGGAGCTATGAGACCAGGAGAATTCTAGGGAGAGGACACAGAGAGAGGGAGGCTGTGAGGAAGATGCCATGTAGCTGCTGAAGGAGTAAGATGCTGGATTATGAGTAAGCCACAGCCTCGTGGCAATACATAGTTTAATAGAAATGGGTTAATAATTAAGAGAGTGCTAGCCAGTGAGAAGCCTAAGCCATTGGCCAAACAGTTTATAATTAATATAAGTCTCTGTGTGTTTATTTGGGGCTAAACAGCTGTGGGACCAGGTGGGAAAGAAACTCTGTCTACATTCTAGAAAGCAAAAAACAATGACCACTGAGAAGAAGAGACTGCTGAACTATTCCTGGAGAGCATGATTTGTAGAGAGTTAACAAACATTTTTTGAACAAGTCAATAAACAGAGAAATATGTAGCTGAAATAGCAGAGTCTGGCTCTAATACACACAGTCCAGATGGCTAAGCATTACTACAGTGTTTATATACCAACAGTGGAACATAATTTCCAGATCCCTTGTTGACTTTTTAGTCAAGTAGGCCTCTAAAATTCTGATTGTGTAAGTTAGGCAGCTTGGTCTTGTCTTTATATTGGAGAACAGTCTCCAGCACCAGACCTTTGCTGTATCTTGCCATCAATTCCAACTGGGGAGTAGAAACCCAGGCTTCCTATGGTGGAGGGAGCTGAGTATGTAGTAACTGTGATAATGTTACTGGTTATGCAATGTTTCTGATTGTGCAACCGTGGCTAAGGCCTTAGTGGACCTTGACACAGCTGATGTTTACTGTGCATTTCTGGACTAAGATATGAAATAACAGACAGTTTTTAAGTAACCTTTTATTAAATGCCAAGGTTATTAAAAATTTATGGAGCTGTGTTCTCTGGAAACCACTCCATTGTATTGTTTCTTGCCTCTGGACCTCAGAGATCCCTACTGTGCCTTCATATGACCCCCATTGATTTATAAATGAAAATTGAATTTAGGTTAGATCAATAACAAGTTCCTAAATTTTAAATCATCCTTAATTGAACAGATGATCATCTGACTGAAAAACTGACAAATAAAATGAAATAACCTGTATATTTTTATAAAAAAAGAAAGGTTGAATGTTATAAGATGAAAGTCCCAGAGAACTTAGAGAAATTCAGGTAGCTGTACATAGCTGTTAAGTCATTCAGGAAGAGTAACCTGGGATAAGTGTGATTAGTTCATATCATCTTCCTTCAGGATGATTTCAACGGAAACACAGCCATGAACCTTGAGTTCCACAAGTATCAAAGCCCACTGTATTTACAGACAAGGAAACAGAAGCACAGAAGGAAAATGACACAAAGATAACAAATTTCTCAGTGAAAAACACTATAGATTTGGGCTTTAAATTGTTTGGGCAAACATTCTAAGTCCTTTCACTTGTTAATATCCAAACAACAGACTCATACATTGAGTGGTTAGTCCTGAAAACATATATATAAGTAACATTACACAGACTTGGGGGATTGGAAGGTGGAGGGTAGGGTAGTGTGAGGTAGGAGGGCTGGGGAGAGTGGGGGGAGTGGAAGGTGGGGGAGTGGGAGGTGTGGGGGTATGCAATCCCACCACTAGCTAAGGAGATGTTAGCATTTGATATCTGTTGGAAGAAGGAGAATCAGTTACTTTTTTTTTTTTTTTTTTGTGATGTGATTGATCTCTAGTTAGGTTAACCATATGCAAGGCAGGCCCCAGTCCCAAGACTAGCTGGGCAGCACAAACTAGACTTGATGGGACAAGAAAAAGGAGGAAGAAGAAAAGGAGGAGAAGGGGAGGAGTCAGAAACTCACAGCTATATAAGAAGGAATGGGAGGTTGGGACCGAGTTAAGGAGAGGAGTTGAGTAGGTGAATAAGTTCAAAATATAGCTAATGAAATTCTCAAACACTAATAAAAGCATTTTTAAAACATATTGGAATGTAAGATGGCTGATGTTTTTCCAAGAGTAATTTTACACTGTAAAAATACTTATGGAAAGTTATATTCTTAGACTAACAAAAAATACTTATGGAAAGTTAAGAGACTTTCTCCATGGATAAATAGGAAAAATTCAATTCCATATTCTAGGTTTTCTCTTTTAGTGTTTAACATTATAAGCTATCTGAAATTAATGTAAATAATGATGTTCAAGTCCAAGTTATTTTCCTATTGGCTACCCAACTGGCTCATTCACTTACAAAATTATCAAGTATGGGTTTAATTTTTGCATCACAACTCATGACACAAAAACAATCATGAGCTATTTCCAGCTATTTCAAGCTACAAGCTGCATGGTGGCTATTTTCTTGCTCAGTGCCAGAGAGACAGGACAGTTTCTTCTTTGAATTAATGATTGAATCACAAGAACTTGCTCTTCTCCTCATGGAAACTGTTAGCTGTACCAAGTTTGAACCTGTCTGACCTTTTGACTTCTAGCCAATAGAATCCAGCAGAAGTGATGATGTCTTCACGTTGAGCCTCAGCCTCAAGAGTCTGGTGTGTTTGTGAAGACATGACTCATCCCTGCTGGCCCCACAGCTGACCACAGACTTCAGCAGCCCATCTGACAACAGCCTGGCTCAGACCAGCAGTCCCCGCCCAGTTGGCCCCAGCTTATACTGCAAACTAGAGAAAGGTGCTTTAGAAAATGGCTCTGGCTGGGTGTTAGTTGGGGGGAGGGGGGCAGGAGAGGAGGGGAGGCAGAGGGAACTGGGATTGACATGTAAAATAATCTTGTTTCCAATTTAAATAAAAATGGAGAGCAAGAAAAAAAGAATAAATATCTACAAGTTTAAAAAAAGAAAATGGCTACAGTGTTTTGAGATGGTTTGTTAAATAACAATAGTTACTGGTACAGTTGCTATTCTTTTATTCACTGCCAAACAAAAGCAAAATTAAGAAATATTGGTTGTTTTGTCCAGTCGTAGAGAGAATGAGGTTGCTTTTTATACTTTATAATTCTGAGAATGAATCCAATAAAATAACTGATTATTTTTCTCTGTGAAAAAATACCATGGGAACATGCAATAGACTTGATGCATTCTTATTGTAATTTAAATCCTACATTAAATTATGAGAAAAATAGATGAATTCAAGGGCTAAAGATAGCTCATTGGGTAGTCACTGATGCTAAGCCTGATTGAAAGGTTCAGGCATTATGCTGGCCTGCCCCTGTTACCTGGTGGAATCCACTCAGGCAATACCCTGGTCAGCCCAAGGTTCCATGGGAAAGAAGTCTGTACGCAGGTGCAGAGGACCCCTTTAAAAGATAGGCCCCTGCCCTCTCTCTCTCTCTCTCCCTGTTCCTGCTCTCTGTCCCCTCTCTCTGTTTCCCCGCTCTGTCTCTCTATGGCGACCGGCCATGGCGGTCAGCCATTGCCCTGTTCCTCTTCTTAGTCTACCCATTCTGCCTTATAATAAACTTATAGTCAATATGTCCATCTCAATATTTCTCTTTTCTTCTTTTTAAACAAAAGAATAACATTTGGCGCCTGGACGTGGAAAGGCTCTGCCCTTATACCTTCTCGAGACCCGCTGGTGGGCGCGTGTTAGGCAAGGGCAACCTTACAACCCACTTTCATCTCCGCTTTTCCTGGTACTCCCTCCTGCCTGCAGCAGCCTGAGATGCCGGAATTCAACTTGCCGATTTTCCAACTAAGTATTTCTGGAACTCACTGATCTGCCTATTCGCTACAATCCGGTAAGAAACCCAAACCGTTCCCATGGGGCAGACCCAGCGCTGTTCAATCTGGGTCCATTTTTCAGTTTCGGGCCGGGTGCTCTCAGACAGGGCAATCTATGCATTTTTCGGCCTTGCCCACGGGAAATACACTTTTGCGGGATCTTTCGGTTACTGGCAGCAAATAGGTAAATTAGCGGAGTTCTGCCTCCCAGTGGGAACTTACTTTCACATGGGAATGTCCCTCATTGTTCTGTTTGTTCTTTCTCTGACTGTTTCTTCTTGGTTGGCAATGTCTGCTTGAGATGCTCTGAGAGTTTTATTTGCTGGTTTCCATTTTGTTTGTTTGCTGGTTTGAAACTTTTCTGGCAATTGAGAATGTGCTTACGGGGGTCACCATCGGCCATGTGTGCTAACCTGGGGGCCGCCATCTTGGTCATAACCAGGTGACCTGGCTTAGGCCTACCCACTCAGTTCAATGACTTCCACCGGCAAGCACTGCCACCTGACATCTTACTTTTTATTTCTTTCACTTGTTGGGTGCATTTCCTAAAGGTCAGGCATGGGATCCCGCTCCAGGAGCGGTGCTTTTTTGCTTTTTTCAGTTCGGTTTCGGGACAGCTGTGTCCCCTTCGGGGCCAGGCCCCTGGCAACTCCCACGGGCAGACGTGCATCCGTAGAGGAGCTTTTTGCCGGTTCTCCACCTGCCTCACCCATGGGAAATGCACAGAGGAACCTTTCTGGTTTCATCCAACAAGCAGGTAAACAGACAAAAGCGGCTTACAGTTGCCGCCGTTTTGGTCATGTGACCTACCTGTAGGCACGCACAGCTCCAGCGGCCTATCGAGCAAACCTGTCTGCCAGATTTTTGATTTCTGCCAGATCTTTTTGCTTTTAATTTTTGTCTTTTTCTTCTTATTTTATTTTTTGTCTTTTTCTTCTTTCACTGGCTCTGTTTTTCATGGCTTGTTTACTAAATACTGTGCCTTTCCATGACCCTCTGTTTACTCTGTCTCTTTAAATCTCCTGTCTGTTTGCTACAATGTACGGATCAGAGATTACAATCTGACTCCCCCTTTACTGTTATCCAGTCCTGCTTATCTCTGTACCTGTAATTTAACTTTATACTTATCTAGCTCTATATACAACTTAAATTAAACTATTAAGTCTCATATTTCTAAATTGCTATATATCTTTAAATGATGATAAACATTTAAAGTCTATTCAAATTAACAAAATATTTATACCACTCAGTTTATCCTGTAAGCCGTTTACAAAGGTACAGCTTTTATTACAAAAAAGGTATTTTTTCTCTAACTAAAGGCAAACTTAACTGCTAAGATACTAAACAGACAGCCCTCAAATGCTCAGAGATCTAGAGAATATGGCATTTAAAATGTTTTGTTAAAAAGCTTTTTGTAACAGAGAGATAGGCCAGCTGCTGGCCCCACCCCATTTCCTCCGAGAAGACTGGGCACTGAAGAAACTTCATCTCAGTGACAACGCTGGTCACTGAGCAACCCTGCCCTTCACCTCAACTGGTACAAAGTATTCCAGACCATGGACAAGAGGACAACGGAATCGACTTTCCCGGCGTTGCTTGGGCCAACGGTAGGCGAGTCTTCCCAAAGTCTCTAATCCACAGGTCGCAAGTTATCAGCAAGAAGGCAGGTGTCCTGCAGCCCACTACTATGGATGGAGCACCTTGGGGATGGCTGTCCATGCAGCCTGCTGGCAAGTCTCTGTTATTCTTTAATCATTGATTCAGGTAAAATCTTATCCTTCTCAAGAACTCTGATGCTTTTGACGACTGATAGTCTTGCCGGCTTAAAGCAAAACAGATTCCAGTAACAGGTATTTTAGGGTTTATCTATATAAAGATAGGAAAGTCTAAGAATGTAGTTATAAAGGCCTGAGGATAAAAAGGCTTAAATGATGATAAAATGAGTTAAGACATTAAAAAGAATAAAATATGTTCCTGATTTCTCTATTTCTCATGCTACTGTTCATAGTAAAGTTCAACAATACCACTATATGATCATAACTACAAGGTCAAGATTATGATACTTTTCATTGTCAAAAAAAAATCTGTCTGTTTTAAAATGGTAATGCTTTTAGCCAAGTTGCTTCTAACATGAATATGCTACTAATGTGTCTAATACTTATGTTTCCACAAACTCTAAGGATTCTTGTAAGTTCCAGGGAGCTGAATCAGATCCAAACAGGTCAGATTCACTCCAGGTAATATTCAATCTTTCCCTGGTCCCAAATTCCCTTCACTCATCTTGGGACACCTCGGGAACCCCTCCCTCATCTTACAATCTTCCCCTCAAGTGACAGGACCTAAGAAAATTTTTTTTTCTAATCTCAACCTTGTCTTCTGCTCTGTCAACATCTTGCCAGGTCTAAGAGGCGCCAGGGAGTTGCATACAGCCTGGACTACAATGAAACAACCAGCTTCCCCAGGACGTGGCAGCACCCCAACCTTCTCGGGTCCCCCAAAGATGGTCAACGCCCCCCATGTCAGCAGGAAGCAGTCTTAAGAAGTCGACGCCCTTATTCCTTAACCTGCCATGTCTAAACACCCACCTTTTTTTAATAATAAGTAGAGGTGGGAATGAAAGGTTCAGGCATTATGCTGGCCTGCCCCTGTTACCTGGTGGAATCCACTCAGGCAATACCCTGGTCAGCCCAAGGTTCCATGGGAAAGAAGTCTGTACGCAGGTGCAGAGGACCCCTTTAAAAGATAGGCCCCTGCCCTCTCTCTCTCTCTCTCTCCCCTGTTCCTGCTCTCTGTCCCCTCTCTCTGTTTCCCCGCTCTGTCTCTCTATGGCGACCGGCCATGGCGGTCAGCCATTGCCCTGTTCCTCTTCTTAGTCTACCCATTCTGCCTTATAATAAACTTATAGTCAATATGTCCATCTCAATATTTCTCTTTTCTTCTTTTTAAACAAAAGAATAACACTGATAACCACAGTTCAGTATCTGGGCTCCACATGGAAGGAAAGAACTGACTCCTGTAAGTTGTCCTCTGACCTCTACCTTCATGCTGTGGTATGACAACCAACACACACACATCTGCTAAACTAGAAATGTCATAGCAACATCACAATACTCAATGGTGATGAAGGTGTTGTGGACTAGCTTCTCTGAGTGTCCCTATGAAGAAACACATTGGGGAAGTTATTTTGCATGCTGACTCATGAATATGCATATGTTTTTGAATTAACTAGTCCTTCTATGCAAAAGTGATGATTACAAACGTGTTTGTAATAACAAAACCAGTATCTGTGTTGGAGTCAGGGTGGAAGCAAAAAACTAAATATTGTGGGTAAGCAAGCTATAGTAACAGCACCTTATGTAGTAGTAGACATTGAAATGGGGTCACAAGTGAACTAAGATGAGTTTAGAAGGCTTAGCAAGCAGAAGACAGCATGATATACCTTGTGAAATTACAGGTAATTGTCACAGAAGAACCAATGTAAACAAATAAACCTTAAGATTATCCATCAAGATATTAACAGGAGATGTAAGTGCTAAGGGATAAGAGATTCTTTAAAAAATGTTCTCCCTATTTTTCCAAATTAAAAAATACATTGACATTTTGATTTAAGAAGAAAGAGGAGAAGTGATGTAACAGATAACTGGAAGTTGTCTCCTGTACAAGGATTTGATAACTATAACCTAAAGTTCATGAAGTGATCATTCACATGTGAGTGACAGCACACACCAAAGCACACCTGGACTGTTGTGCACCACAACACGAGTTCGGTGCCCTGCTGAGAGCTGATGACAATGCTACAGCAGATGGAAGTCAAGAGCCCCCCTGCACCAGGAGAATTTCCCTGTGGCCACAGCTGTGAAACACTGTGAGGCTTTACAAACCTACCCACCAGCCTGGGTGTTTATGGCTAACATAATGTGTGCTGTGTTTTCTCAACTCCTCATACAATTAAATCATGGTGTTTTTTTCCTTTGTAGAACTGCTAATTGGAAGACAAACAACACAACACAAAACAAAACAACAATGAAAAACAAGCCAGTGGTGGCACAGGCTCTCAAGAGGCAGAGGCAGGTGGATCTCTGAGTTCGAGGCCAGCTTGGTCTACAAAGTGAGTTCCAACACAGCCAGGGCTGTTATATAGAGAAACCCTGCCTGGAAAAAACAAACCAAACAACAAAAAACAAAAACAAAAACAAAACAAAAAACAAAAACACAGCAGTCCTAACAAAACAAAACAAAACAAAAACAGCAATCCTGCCATCCACTATGTTTTTAATGGAGGTGTAAAGAGTAGAAGTATGACCCATTTTTTTTTTTTTTCTCTCCAGGAAGGCCATTCTGAATATTCACAGTGCAATTTGGTCTGGTAGTATTGCCAATCCAGGAAGTACATCAGTAATATCGTTTTACCTATAATGTTGCTGCTTCTTGTGGTGGAGGGTATTTAAAGTGAATGTAATACAGCAGGAGGTAATCTTCCATTTAGCTTTATAATTCTATTAGCAAAATGCCAGGGGAGAAGGAATATCATGTTTTCTCTGAATTGTGTCTTTTGCAACTTGAGATTCAAGTTCAGGTTTCTTGACGCACCTCCGGGCATTACATCTGAATTAATTATTGTGTCCAATTTCCTCCACCTAGCCCCTAAGACAAGTGCAAACAAGCCAACAAAGGTTACACAGCATGGCCAGTAGAGATCCTATAAGGGAATGCTCAGACAACACAGTGCTCCCCTGCAGGAATTTGTTCACTGAGAAGAAACAACGGGAGGGCCAAGGCTGCACAAATTAAAAGTTGTTGGATACACCTCACATCTTGTTTAATTCACTTTCCAGCCATGGGTTAAATCACATCAAGAAGAATTCTCCCCTAAGGATGAAAGGGGGCCAGGTTTCTTCTTTCTTTTCTTATCAACTTTCCTCCCTCTAGGAGCAAGTGGGTGGGAGGAGCTATAATGTAACAGGCAGGCCAGGTTGCCTGCAGGCTGATCAGGTTCCCACCCATTCTTAGGAGGAAAAATGTTTTTTCATGGCAGGTCAGAGGAATGATTCATGACAGCAAACAGACAGAGAGTTCTCTGAAGCTGGGCCTGGCCAAAGGCTATTAACTCCTCAAAGTGTTTGATTTCTTGTAATAAATTCTCAGTAAGCAATAATTAAATTAAAGAAGAAATTTCATCATTTTGATTTCTAAAAAGTATATGCTTTTCCTCACATTGCCTTTTTGTCTTGGTCATAATTATCCGTGATGTATCTTATTGAAGGACACCAAAAGCTGGTCCTAGGCAAGAGAAATAAAGACACTTCTTACTCTCTTTACTAAAAATGTAAGTGAAGGATTCCCTCCTCTTAATATAGTTTGGGGGATGGAACTTTTGAGGGTGACTTATAAATTACTTATGAGATTGAATTTTGTGCAATTTTAAAAATGGAAATATATATTATTAATTAATTGTCATGAATAATAACAGAAGCAAACTACAAAGACAACAGTATATTATTGTTGGGATGTGGAAGAGAGCAAGACAGACCTGGCTGAGAGGCCCAAGGTATTAACCATTAAGTCTAGGCCTTTAGTGCCACTTGAGAAGCTGTTATTATTGGTGAATGGTTTGCTCTTTCTTGTATAGCTGAGGTGATGATGGAGATAAGGAAAATGGAGGTGAGGAGGAAGGAAAAATGCCAGGGGTAGAGATGGAGTAGTAGCATAATCAGATATAAAGGCTTTCTTCTGAATTCAGATCAAAACATACAGGTGAATGTTCCTGGGGAAGTAAGACTCAGGGATGCTCTATGCCTTACAGATGATGGATAGGCAGGGAAAAGATTGGAGGCCTGACCTAGGATAATGGAGTGGTCCAGTGAGAGGTAGGCATGGTTGGGCTAGTTTATAGATAATTGGATGGGAAGAAAGGGACAGATTCTTGGCTCTGTCTAGAATAGAACCCACAAGGTCTAAGAATTGGTTGAAAGTATCAAGAATTAATAAATTTTATATGGGACTCTGTGCTCATCAGCTTTCCATTGCTGTAACAGAGTCCCATAGGACATCCACTTAAAGGAGCAAAGGTCTACTTTGGCCCATGGTTTCTGAGGTTTCAATGTGTGGTCACTTGGCTTTGTTGTTTGGGCCTGTGGTGGTGTGTGTCATGGCAGGAATCATGGTCAAGGCCTTTTCATTACACAGTGATTCAGAAGTAAAGAGAGAAGGGACGGAGGTTGCAATAGTATTTTGAGAGTATGTACCCAGTAATCTAATCGTCTACCACCCAGGGGGCTTCACTTCTTCACGGCTCCACCATCTCTCAGGAGTACTGGCTGGGAGGGTCTTTTGGGTGACAATTACCTAAATCATAGCAGGTACCAGAGGACTAATTGCAGACATGTTAGTCTCCTGGTGTATATTGTGGGTTAATAGGGACTATCCAATTCATGTTAATTTATCCAAAAATAATAAATCTCTAACTCTCTCATGATCCCTTTTGGTCCCTGACCGAAAGCAAATCTCTTTGCCTCACAGGGCTGGCCATCTGAAGACATCAAGAAGAGTCATATTTTATGTAAGTTTGGGGACATGTAATTGAAGTGTGTAAATCCTTTGTCTTTATACTATTGATTTTTAATGATTAAAACTGGTATTAAAATTTCTTGATTGTTTTTGTTCAAATGTGCTCATAAAAAGCATTTAAAACTTTAAGTTAGATCTATTTACTTTAGGTGGTGAGTGCTTTTCGTATATGTATGGGTGTGCACCAGGTATACCCACAGATGTCAAAAGAGGGCATCTGATACCCTAGAACTGGAGTCACAGATAGCTATAAACTGCTATGTGGGTGCTGGGAACCAAACTCAGGTCTTCTCTAAGAACAGCCAATGTACTAAACTGCTGGCCCATCTCCCAGCCTTGCCAAAAAAGCACTTACTTATATTCTAATTACCTCTCCTTAGGTCCACAGATATGTACAGTTCTCACCCATCACCAAAGAACAAAGAACAACTTTTCTTTTGCAGATGGAGGCATCTACAGAGATTTACATATGGTCAAAATGCAGAGAATAAGTAACCACTGGGAGCCCAGCTCAGGTTGATAAATCTAGATCAGTTACAACACTTTTCAGTTTACTAACATGTATGTGGTTGTGTGGCTTATTTGTAGTTTTTCCTTGATAGCATCTTCAGGCTATAAGTCAGCCTTGAAATAAAAACCAGGTGTGGAAATAGCTAGCATTTATAGAATCCAGAGCCTTGACAGGCATATGAAAGCCAGAGTTAGGATACAGCTTGCTGGTAGAGAACTTATCTATGATGCACTGAGGTCCTAGGCTCAATCTTTCACACTGTGTTAAAAAAAAAAAGAAAAAATAAGAGGAAACTAGCATATTGTGTGCACTGTGTGAATTGTGTGATTAGGTAGCATTTTATACATCAAGAACTGAGAACCATAATACAATGAATAGTTTTACAGAAAAAGACATTTTTTTTAAAAATCTATTTTTTCTGCAGATTAATTTTGTCTCTAAGTTTTTACCTTGAGAAGTAAATTTTAATTTATTAGTCTAATGTTCAGGCACTTATTCTTTGGTGACAATTAAAAAAAGTCTAGGTTTTATGTGTTTTAAAAGAAAATGGTTTTGGTAATATCTCTGTTTGTAACTGACCACATATACTTCCCAGAGTGATGAGTCTGAGATGTGTTCACTGTCTTATACACGTCACTAATGAATTCACCATGGCTGACGAACACTTCATGTCAGCAGAGGTAAGTGGTTACCTGGTACTATGCTGCAGCTAACCAAGAACTTAATTTTTCTTTATCTTATTTACTCTCTCATATGATCTAATGTAAGCAAGCTAGGTATTCATCAAGTGTCAATGGAGTTTCTTTCCAGTCTGGTCCTGCAGACAATTAGCCCCAAATAAGCACACAAAGACTTATATTAATTTATAAACTGTTGGCTGATGGCTAGGGCTTCTTACTGGCTAGCGCTCTCTTAATTATTTAACCCATAACTACTAATCTACGTATTTCTACATGGCCTTATCTTACCAGAGAACGCCTGGTGCGTCCTATCTTCCCAGTCTCTATATGGTATCTCCTCACAGCTTCCCTCTCTCTCCTTCCTCCTTCCTCTCATAGCCCCACTTATACTTCCTGCCTGGCTGCTGGCCAATCAGTGTTTCATTCATCAACCAATAAGAGAAACATATATATATATATATATATATATATATATTATATATAGAGAGAGAGAGAGAGAGAGAGGAACACCCCCCCACACACACACACCAATCCAGTGTCCTAAACAGGAGAAAGTAGAAGCAGAAGCACCCAGTTTCTTTCTCAGAAGGTAGTTTGGTGGCTTGTGGATGTTAGCCTGGAAAGCAAGCTTCTGGTCTGTTGTGAGTTATTGGTGGCTTCCCCACTGCACCATGGTTCCTCTCCACACAAACTGTGTGCTGACAGTGCAGTTTGTTGTTCTGAGCACATCCTCTGCCAGTTCTCATCATTGATTCTTTTAATTGTGTTTATCAGTGGTAACACCACTCCTTTTCTGGAATGGCCCGCCTGTGTTTGTCCTGTGAATCCTGTAAGACCCTTCAAGCCTCAGAATTCCCATGACAACCTTTCAGCTTGTTCTAGGGGAAGGATGTGTTCTGTCCATAGATACTTTACAGTATCAGAGAACTCTTCACCTCTATCAAGTTTTTGTCCCACCAGACTTGTTGATCATCAGCCTTTCTCACCAGACCATAAGATGTTACAGAAAAGTGTCATGTGTTCTGGGCACTTTGTACCCCCACCTGCCCATACTCACACCTACACTTGTGCTTGGCTCTGGGCTGTGGTAGCCTTTGAATTTCAAGAGCTCACGGAAAGAACGGAAAGAACAGTGACTCACTCACTGTCTCATAGCCTCCCTCCCCATCTCATACATCCTCACTTGTTTTCTCCTCCCCATCCTTTCTTCCTATCCCTGCTGTCTATTGGTTGGCTGTAACTTTGGCTGCTACCTGAATGCTTACTGTGGTATTGAAGACCGGCTTTTAAAGGCAGGTGCCTAGGAGTAAATGGATGTCTCGAGCATGGCTAATCATGTGACACTTGTTTGCTGTGTTGTAAGGCAAATGTGACTGAATTTCCTTATAGAAACCAATGTTTCCTTATAAATGCCCGAATCAAAAATCTCTCAAGGAAGGGGAATTGTATTTTTGTAAGAACTTTTAGAAAATTATTTATTTTGAAACCAAATTGCTCAAGGAAACAGAGACATCAGCTATCCTTTCTCTATCTAAAGGAAGGATTTAATAGATCTGTCCCAGCTATTGACATGACAATGTCCTGTGCTCAAAGTCACTTTACTGAGAAGCTGGTTCCAGCTCTGCTGTTCAGAACAGAAGTAAAACTGCCACAAGGTGGATTGGGGTCAACAGCTCTTCTTTCTTCTTTCCTTTTTTTTTTTGTTTTGTTTTGTTTTTTTTTTTTTTGGTGTGTGTGTGTGTGTGTGTGTGTGTGCGTGTTAACCACATGGCCTTTCTAAGCGACCTTTGCAGTTTCTATAGCTACTATTCTGGGGGTTAGAGCCAATAGTTTGTGGGTTGGACAATTTGACTTGGTAACCCCCTAAGCACATTCTAGAAAAAAAGGTCACATAACAGAAGGTCTCTCTCTGTGAGGTACAGTGCTGAAATCCAGGTGAATAGGAAGTCCAGACATTTAGGATTCCTTGTTTGTGATATTTCTGTGCCAGGCCATTGTACTAAACTACAGTGCAGCTTCCCAGAACTCAACAGAGCCACAGTGATTTTTCAGAGGATGTAAAGAAGATGACTTAAGGTTTTCTGTTTCTTTTATCAAATTCTATATTTATTTGTTACAGGATTCCCAACCTGTAACAAATAACCTGTTTGGTTTGGAGAAAACCAAACATATTCAGTATTTGAGGAAAACCTTCACAGTTTTTAAAGAATCAATGCTGTTTTTCTTTTAGATGTAATTTTCAGTTTATCTGAGTAATCTAGAAACAATGATGGTTCTCCCTTTTGGGTCCCAAGCCCCAATCATGTCATTTTATGGAATTTATATTTCTTCAGTATTTCTCTATAACTAAAATAGAACACAGAACAGTAAGCCTATGGCATCTCCAGGGCTAAATTGTGACATATGACTAACCATAATTGCAAGGGTGGTGGCAAAGAGACCATATACCTTTTCAGTTTAACAAGGAAAAGAAGGAGATTTGGGATGACAACCAGGTAAACCTACTAGATGAAAGAAGTAGCATGGACACAGGTGAGGGGTGGCTTATGCATGGATATGGAAGAAGAGCAAATAGCACTCACTGGGACAGAGAACAAATAGGGATTAGGAGATAGGATGAAGAGATAGCTTGGCATCAAGGCCTAACCTTCCAGTGAAAGAACATTGGAGTTTTTCCTACAATGGAGGCCACTTGGGTATTTGAGAAGCAAGTGAGTGCTTGGAAATGAATACTGCAGCTTTTTAAAGGAAGGCTTGGGTACCACCACAATGTTCCCACCACACAGTGAATAAATTAGAATGGCTACAGTAGTGGTACCAGGCATGAAAAGGATGACTATGGGAGAGATCACAACATGAATGGTCAGGACTTGCCAGCTGGTAGAGAATCCTGAAAAGGGAGCATTAGGGATGGTTTTGAAGCTGTGAGCTCAGGTGCCTGGAAAGGAGAAGTTGGACCTCAAAAGAGGAACTTATTTTAACACACAGTGGATCAACTCATGTCTAAGTGTAGAGTCTGGGTAGAGGCAGCAGGATGACCAGCGGAGGAAGCACAGCATGGACAGATGATAGGTGCAGAACTCTTGCCTTAGGGAGAGGATTAGCACCTTCTCTGGTGACATTCCCGTGTATTCTATTCCTATGGAAATCTCAAAAGTCCTTCTTAGGAGGGGCTGACAGTGTCTCAGAGAAGTGAAGCCTGAGAATTTTATCACAGACCCCAAACAAGCATAGAACATTCCAAGACAAGTAGGGTAGAGCATCAAGATTGGGAAGATGAGAAACCAGGCTGTCTTGGTGGAGGCAATTCCACAACCACACCAGACTTGCCACCAGTTTCACCAGAGTCATTTTCCTTTTCTAGCCAAGTTACCAGAGTAGTAAACCAAATACATCTAAGCAATCCCACCCTTCCATGTACTCCTCTGCCAGGTCCCTAGGTTAACAATCTTCCATATAAATTGTTAGACAGGAGCTATTACAGTCAAGAGGCTGTATGTGCACTGGCAAACTAACACAGACACTGAGCTTTATTTGTGAGGTCTGCTTTGGAATACCATGTCTACACTACAGACCTGAGAGCTGAGGCTGTCTGCAGCTTGGGCCAAGCTAAGGGTGATCTCTATGTATGTGTTCAGCTTGAGGGTGTGAGGATGCGCTCTAAGAGAAAAAAAAGGCATATCTGTTCCTATCAAAATTTCTTCATAGAATAAAATAAATTTTTAGCTAGAAAATTTTTCCTTAATAAAGAAAAAGACTTGCAAGCCCAGAAAATATCCTTAAAGTCTTAAAAATTAAGGGGAGTCACCAGGGTAAATACAGTCTTCCTTCTAATGGAATGGATTTGTTTACTCAGCCTGAGCCTTTCTCCAAGTTTTCAGCTTCCCAGGGTTTATCTTTATATACATTGCTGACAATTTGACATTACACCATCAGTGATCAGATTTCCTTTACTGTGTACCTTGTGATGTCCCAAGCAGAGAACTCACACTTTGCTCTGTTTTTATTCTGCATAGTTTTCATTTTGCAGATATTGATGGCTGTTAATGTGTGTTGCATATGTCCTTTAGGGAGTTGCATGTTCCACTGCCTATGTAAAAGGCATGCAAAGTATTCATCTCCAGCACTGGAAAGGAAAGGGAAGGAGAGGAAGGAAAACAGATGATGTAAGGCATACATCTGTGTGGGGGGAATAAAGTCTACCTGGACCTGTTGAGGAAACAACAGCTAAAGAGAATAGATCCCCTAAACAATAACACTGAAGTCCTAATTATCCACATTTGAGATTAGAATTTAAGGCCACATTTTCTGGGTTTTTCTAGGTACTTTCCTATGTGGAGAAATTTATAAAAATCCAGCTGATACTGGATTTGCTGAAGCTGACATTGTTTTATGCTCTGGTACATCCTACAGTGAAAATACTTTTTGCTCAGGAACCTGGTGAGAAAATGTCTACAAACTGTGTGCCATTGGCAACTGGTATCACAGGCTCCACCGACCATGGCCCAGGACCCTTGTGGATCAAGAGTATAATGTGATGGGAAGCAGGTGGGCACCGGATGAGCACCCAGGAGCATCCACTCCTCAAACATGCACAAGCTCAAACTCTTTGCTAACACTACAGTTAGATCCCAACTATTTCCACTTATAGGGCTCCGCTCCTGCCCTATGACCCTGACGAAATGCCTGAATTTCATTTCAACCATTGTTAATAGTTGACATAAAGCTATTGCAAAAGGAAACAGCTAAGTGTATTTAAGTTTGTTACATTTAACTATAAACTGTTATGTTTGTAAACATTATGACATGAGGAGGGTGCATTTTCCTCATTTTTAACTTATCCTTTTGATCTTCATTTAGCCTCTTTTATAATGTGCTAAGCTTACTTTGCAGTCATTTCATCCTTATACTAAATAAAACACAGCTCCCATCTCTACCTCACACATCACAGATTACAGAAGTGTGTGCTCAGATCAGGTGTAACAAAAATAGGGCTTTTCAAATGCATGTGTGTTTAAAAATTAGAAAAGGGCTTCTAAAAATTGGTGGCTGAAGTACATTAATAAATTAATGCTTTTTAAAGATAGAAAGTAGTTATTCTTGAACAACTCCATTGAGAAAGAATTCGCCTCGATCACAGGAAGTCTGAAGTCTGCACTGTGGGAAAGCAGATTGTGTGCACTTGCCATGATATCTTTCATTAAACACTGAAGCCTAGTCTTTGGTCTTTTTGCTAAGCCAGAACACATTCCTGGGATATTCATGACCACAATGGATATAAAAGGATTTAGACAGGGATCAGAATAATTGTGTAGAGGGCAGAGAGGGCCTATGGGGTAGAGGGGTGGCCATGGTGGTCAAAATGTCTAGGGCAAACATTGTCATCCTTCAAACGGTAATTGTATCTATAGACTGAATTTAAATTATTGGTAGCTATTGAAACTGAGCACAGTCTCCCCTGCTCTGTCTTTCGGGCCTCAGCTGTAACCAATAAGAAGGGTTATCTGTGGTCAGAAAACTAGTTTGTACTCAGCATCTCCTAGGCTCAGTTTCCTTACCCAAGGAAATAATCTATATTGCAAGTTGTCATAAATATTCAATGAGATTACACACATAAACAGCTACACTTAGGGCTTGTGACTCAGAAAAGTGACATTCACACACTCACTCTGTGCTATTATTCTTGCCTTTGCTTTTCCTGGCCATAGAACCCATCATTATGATTATTTGTACATGTTTATTAAACACCCACCATTATCATGAAATAATAGCACAGGGGAGTGAAAATATACACAGGGATTTACTAAGCAAATACCAGAAGCAGTGGACCATGAGACATAGGTCAGATATGTCCATAGTGTCCAATCCCTGTTCACTGAGTACACAGCCACATAGTGGCACAAGGTGGTTATTTTTACATGGCTTAAGGTGACATTGGGGAGCTTCTGAGGGCTGGTCTTGATGGGAGTGGAGAGACAGTAAAGGCCTGCAGAGTGTGCATTCTCAGGATGGCTGCTCTTATCTGGGATCAAGAGGCTTGTGGGCAGGTTCCTTGGTGAAGGTGGGAAGAGGTGATTTTCTATGCCCTGGTCCCTGGGTAGAAGGCAAAAGGATCTGTGGATTCTGAGCACTGATTGTCTCACGGTTGTTGGAGAGGAAGACACATTTAGGAAATATCTGTGGTCTCCAGGGGCCTTTGGATATATTCTCAGTAGAAAAGGACCCGGAGGCTGCTTTGGGAACCCCCTCTGTACTGTTTACCTGCTCAGACCTTTGTTTGGTCTTACCATGCCCTTCATGAAGCCAATTCTCCATGCCTGGAGTTTCTACTGTAGCCCCACTAAGTCTTTCCAGTTTCCTAACAGTTTTTTTTTTCCCTCTCAATTGACTGAGAACAGAAGATCTATATCTGCCTTTAACAGCTCCATCATATTAACCTGTCTCCTACATGTCCACAAGACCCAGGCCAGGTGCTATCCTTGGGCAGCCTTTCTTCATTCCCTCTATTGGCTGATCATTAGTGATTTCTGTGTTCTTAGGGTTTATGGACACTATGGCACTCATGGGGCTCTGCTATACATCTGCACACCCGACCTCCTGCTCCCAAATAAGTTCCTTGAGGGTAGAGACTACATTTGTTTTCATAATCCCTAATACACATGGGCATTAATTAACACATCTTGTCTTGTGTTTGTTTCTAGGGATTATAGGCACCTGTTACCATTTAGGAAAGTGGCACTTTTTATTTTTTTAAGGAAAAAAAATACACTTGTACCAACCTGTAATATTAGTGGAAACACAACACGGATAGTATAAATTTTGTTAATTTATTTTGTTCTCTTCAGTAGGGGAGGACTAATTTCTTTAAGCATACATTTATTTATATATTTTATGATATAATACATACAGGCTTTTTATAATTTTGTGTAGGAATTACAGAAGTTGGGTAGTTATCTGACGTGTGGAATGTCCTGGGTTCCATCACTAGCATTGGGGAAATAAAAGAATCAAATACAAGTTCAGGCTTTTCCTCTCTACTCTTCTCTCTGCTCTTCTCTTCTCCCACCTACACTCTCTCTGTCTCTATGGCGACCAGCCATGGCGGTCAGCCATTACCCCTGTTCCTCTTCTCTCTTAGTCTTCCTACTCTGTCGGGCCCGTATAATAAACTAGCCAACATGTCTCATTTTAAAAATAAATAAATAAATAAATAAATAAATAAATAAATAAATAAAAATACAAGTTCAGAAACGAATGAAAAACAACAACAAAATATTCAATAGCTAGACCCCATCACTTCCGGCCATCCACAGCTAGCTACTGGTTGAATTGTAAGGGATAGTGGGACCCAAAACACTGTCTCCAGTGTCACTCCATTTTCTTTAGAATTAACCACTTCACCTGCCTTGGCTCCAGGATGGCCCTTGACATTGAAAACTGATCTGTGAATCACAATGGGTAGATTTGGAGAGTTCCAAGTTTGGTCTTCTTTCCATTAACGTTAGCATCTAGGGTTTGCCAAATAAATGCTACAAGGAAGATGTTTGAATAATGTGGAAAAACTTCAAAAATGAGCATAATTATCACATTGGGGACATAATCATTGACATGTTTCCTGTGTCCTTGAGATGTCTCCAAGGAGATGCCCTTAAGAGAGACAACATCATACTATCAACAAAGAAAGCTGCAACGTAAACTTGTAAAATGTTTGAAGAATTCTGACTAGCTAGGAGACAATGAAGTTTCTGTGAATAACATACAGATGTAGGGGTACTGAGATGTCACAGCAGTTAAGACACTTGTCCCCAAGCATGATGACCTGAGTTTGATCCCTGGAACTCACACGGTAGAAGGACAGAACTGACTCTTGAAAGTTGTCCTCTGACTTCCACATAGTGCCCTGGCATGTCCCTCCTTCACATAAATAAATAATTTTTTAAATAAATGTTTTCTTAAAAGAGCTTATTCATTCCTTTTCACAACTTATGGTAAGGCTCTATTGTTGAAGACAACACTTGCATATCTCATTGAACATGGAGAAGTCAAACTAGTAAAGTAAGTAGAGCTATCACCCTTCCTGAAGAGTGTTCATGGTACTAGAAGGTACCCTGCATGTTACCAGAGAAGGGTAACCAACAGTACAGTTACAAACCCTGTTACCTGTAATGCTGATGACTTACCTGAATGATACGCTGGTGCAACAGTGGCACAAATGTGAGAGTAACCAACCACTTCATGATTGTTTTTTGTTTTGTTTTGTTTTTTGTTTTTTGTTTTTTCTAGACATGGTTTCTCTGTGGCTTTGGAGGCTGTCCTGGAACTAGCTCTTTAGACCAGGCTGGTCTCAAACTCACAGAGATCTGTCTGCCTTTGCCTCCCAAGTGCTGGGATTAAAGGCGTGTGCCACCATTGCCCGGCTCATGATTGGTTTTAAGGCCCCCCACTCCAAGAGATGGAACCTGTCTTAGGTAGGGTTACTATTTCTGTGATGAAACACCATGAGCAAAAGCAAGTTGGGAAGAAAAGGGTTTATTTGGCTTACACTTCCACATCATAGTGTATCATTAAAGAAAGTCGGGAAAGGAATCCAAACAGGGCAGGACCCTGGAGGATAGAGTTGACACAGAGGTCATGGAGTGGTGCTGATTACTGGCTTGTTCTCCATGGCTTTCCCAGCCTTCTTTCTCATAGAACTCAGTATTACCAAGCCAGGATGGCACTACACACAATGGGCTGGTCCCTCTCCCATCAATGACTAATTAAGAAAATGCTGTACAGGCTTGCTACAGCCTGATCTTTTAGGAGGCATTTTCTCAATTGAGGCTCCCTCCTCTCTGATGACTCAAGCTTGTGTCAAGTTGACATAAAACTAGCCAGCACAGAACCCATGCCTGACACTGCTTCGGTGGCCAAGAACCCAAGACTAGATAGGCTGTGGGCTTTAGGGAAAACTAAATACTATTATTGTTCTTCTAAAGAAACATTACAATTAAATGACTCCTAATGACATTCTGTTATGCCCATAAAAGCAGTGTCTCAATCAGCCATCAACAGAGAAGCTTCCACTAAAGTAGATGAGGATAAATACAGTGACCCACACTACGATATTCAGAGAGTGAGAGAACTTGGGACACTTGGTTGTAAATAGGATGTCTTCATTAAACCCCTCCCCTCAGAGCTCAGCAAGCTATGCAGAAGAGAAGGCAGAAAGACTGTAAGAGCCAGAGGGAATGGATGACAACAAGGAAATTGTGTTTTTGAGACACAACAGGATTAATGTATATATAAATATAGAGACTATGACAGTATGTACCAGTATGTACAGGGCCTGCACAGGTTCAAGCCAGATGGGTTCCCAACACAGACAGGGGAAATTGGACATGAGCTCCTGTCCCAGAATCTATCTCTAATTTATAACTATGTGCAAAGGAAAAAATTCATTTCTTCCAATGGAATCTCACTAGGTATACAAACCACATTTAAGGACAGGGCTCCATTCCCAGGAGTGGATGGCCAATCTAAAATGAACTCATGGTTTGTTTTTGTTTGTTTGTTTGGGTTTTTTGTCTCATATTGCTTTGTTTGAGCATTTAAAAAAAAATCTGACTGGTCTTTTGTTTGTATATTATGGTTTCCAATTTTGTGTTTTTATGGTTTTTGTTTGTGTGTGTTTCTGGTGCTTTTTGTTTTGTCATTTTTAAAATACATTTTTAAAAATTTGCCTGTTTATCTTCTAAAGAGAGAGAAAAGGAACAAAATGATGGAGATGGATGAGTGGGGAGATGGGGAGTATTTGGGAGAACACAGGGGAGGTGAAAGTGTGATCAGAATTTATTGTATACATTTATAATCTATTTATTTATTTAGGTTTTTTGAGACAGGGTTTTTCTGTGTAGCTCTGAGTGTCCTGGAGCTCACTCTATAGACCAAATTGGCCTCAAACTCAAAGATTCACCTGCCTCTGCCTCTCAAGTCCTGGGATCAAAGGCATGAGCCACTACCTCCCAGCTTAAAAAGTTTTTAAATAGAACACACACACACACACACACACACACACACACACACACACACACAATCAGATTCAATTCCTATTTCTTTGCTGAGTAACTGTGTAACTTGGACCAAATTTGTTTCTTAGTTTAAATTTGGACTCCTAACTACCTCCTTAATTTAGTATTCATTCATTCAATAATTTCAAAATGTTTGTCTATTGAGTAATCATTAGAAGTCAGACACCCTACTGGGTGTTAGAGTCTCTCTTAAGGGCTTCATTGTCTTGGGGCAAAGGCTATTGGTTTTTAAAAATGTAATAACCCCAAAATAATGCAATAGGTAGTGAAACTGTCTTGATACCTAACGCTTAACAGATCAGTAGAGATGACAGTGGGAATCAGTAGAGCTGACTGACAGTGGGAATGGTCTCAGCTGCACAATACCCAGAAAGTGTAGGGTGTTGGAATGAGGCATTTGTGGTGCCCTAGATCTTAGAAAACTTTTTTTTCCATCTTATTTTTTAAAAAAATTTTTATTTAAATTAAAAACAATCTTATTTCATATACCAATCCCAGTTCCCCCTCCCTCTTGTTCTCCCAAGCCTCCAACAGAACCCCCATCCATTTCCCAGGGAGGGTGAGGCCTCCCACGAGGGATCATCAAAGTCTGCCAAATCATTTGGGGCAGGGCCCTCCCCCATGTGTCTAGGCTGAGAGAGTAACCCTCTATAGGGGATGGGCTCCCAAAGCCCATTTGTGCACTAGGGATAAATACTGGTTCCACTACTAGAGGTCCCCTATACTGCCCAAGCCCCCCAAACTGACACCCATGTTCGGGGGCCTGGTTCTAAAGTTTAGGAAACATTTTTAAAGGAGATAGCATCAAACATCTCACAGTAACAAGGCCTGTGAAAGAAAATCTCCATTGGACCTGACAATCTTTGGTAGAACCAAAGGGGCACAAATTTGAACAGTGTATTCACATAGCACAGATGAGAGATTTCCGGCACAGGAGCAAACTCCTGAGAAAGCTGTGTAGGGAGGAGAAGACCAGATAACAGCAAGGAGTTTATTCCCTCCCTCCCTTAATAGTCTCCCCTTCCTCCCTTTCCTCCTCTCTCCTCCCTTCCTGATTGAAGCAGATCTGGAGCAAAAGAGTCAGTCCCTCCAGAGCAGAGAAGCCGTAGATGAAGGCTTGTCCTGCAATAAGAACAAATGCCAGTTCTGAGAATTAAATGAATGAAACAAGGGGAATGGCAAGGACAGAAGGCTTTGATGGGAAAGAAGGAAATGATTACTCAGCAAGAGGAGGGGATTTCTGTCTGGTAACTTCCAAGTTCTCTGGGCAGGGTTTGGTTTGGGGGACACAGAAAAACATCTGGAATAATTACAGGAGAATGGTTCAGAGGGACCACACTGATGGGGCATATCTTTGAAGTCTGAATATCTTTGAGATTCACCCAGATTGCTATCAGTAGATAAACTTGGGAACAGCAGGCAGAGCCGGTAAGGTAACAGCAATTCACCCATTAGGAGGCAAAGACCTGTAGCATGGAGAATGTACAGATATGACTTTCCAGTCAGAAGAGCTTCCATTAGAGCAGTTAAATCAAAGCCACAAAGACATAAAATTGCTGAATTTGTGATTGGACAGACAGTACCATTTGGTTATTGGACCTAAGGTTGTGACTGCCTTTGTTTGAGAAATGGATAGGAGTAGCCAACTTCTTGTCCTACTCAAGTTCATGGACACATAAGAACTTTCAACAGATCAATCCATTTTTTTAAATTGTACACAACCTTCAGTATTATAAAAAAAAGCAGTAGATTAGTAAATTCTGGGCACATATTAATGGAATGTGCAACAGTAGAGACACTTTCTTATACAAACTACACAATGACCAAAGTCTGTCCTTCCTTCCTTCCTTTCTTTCTTCCTTCCTTCCTTCCTTCCTTCCTTCCTTCCTTCCTTCCTTCCTTCCTTTCTTCCTTCCTTCCTTCCTTCCCTCCTTCTTTTCCTCCCTCCCTCCCTCCATCCCTCCCTTCCTCTCTACCTCTTTCCATCTTTTCTTTCAACCTCTTAGAAAATAGATCTGAATTCAGATAGGGCAGAAGCAAGAGTCAAGGACAAGAGCTAAATGAGCCAATTTGTCCTCTCACCTGGCTAATCAAACTTTTAGTCACAGCGGGTTGGGGCAGGAAGGGCATATGGGGTAGAATGGGCAGGGAGTTGAGGTAGGAAAGGATTATAGGGTAACAGGAAGGCCGTCCAAGCATATGTAGAGAGAATTTGGATGTGTGACTCCTTGCAGTTGTAATGGCCATGTAAGATTTCAGAGGGAAGCCCATGTGTGAGCCCAGGTGCTTGAGGCAATCCTACAGATGTGCCTTTGTGAGCATGAGGCAGTCCAAAAGGGAAGGGAAGAAAACTAATGCTTGTTGAGTCCCTAGTATGAACTAACAGCTCACTTTTTTCTCATTTCCGTTCACATATCGGCATGGGGTCTTTAGTGAATTTTTTTTATTTTTTATTTTCTTAGAGAAAATCATGCAGGACTCATAACAGCATAAGAACATGCCTGGGTTTTGCACTCAATTGTCATACTGGGTAACTCAGACATGCGTTGCAGAAACAGGCACTGCAGTCTGGGTGTCCAGCTCTGCCTCTTACCAGCATGGCGGTTGGAGAACTAGTTTAGAGTAGTGGTACCTCCTTCACCGTTTAGTGAGAATGCTGTCTTCGGTTTTATAACCATGTTTTGTAGATACGGTTCAGTCCTTAACTAGGTGACTTTAAGAGGGGGGCTCTAC
This sequence comes from Cricetulus griseus, assembly GCF_003668045.3. Lineage (NCBI taxonomy): Eukaryota > Metazoa > Chordata > Mammalia > Rodentia > Cricetidae > Cricetulus > Cricetulus griseus. Next base: position 124,029,395 of record NC_048595.1, read on the forward strand.
ACCAAATCTGGGTGAAAGGACATAAGGGTGGGGCTGAAGTTTGCCCGAGGAAGAAATCCACCTGTGAAAAGCAGCCTTCCCCAGAGCCCCAAATGCTAGTTTGTTAGTCCAGGTAACTTTCGTTATAGGTCTCAGACTTTTCTAGTCAAATCTTACATCACATAAACCTACTGCTTAAAAACAACAGCACACTCACAGGCACACACACACATGCTCAAATACACGCTTGTGTACACACATAAAGCACACGCACATACATGCATGCTCACAAGCACACATACACAGATGCACATGAATGCTCGCATACACACGAGAAAGTACACACGTACACACACACACAGACACAGACACACAGACACACACACACACACACACACACACACACACACACACACACACACACAGGTATCTTATTTTGCTTCTCAGGTAGAGCTTGAATCAGTACATCCCTGCTATGCATCGGAAGGTTAAATGAAATAACAAACAGGAAATGGCTCACATAGTGATAGAAGCACAAGAAAGTCTTTTAGCCCCTGGCGGTTCTTAGGAGGACTTAGCAAACACCAGGCTGAATCTTCATCTAGTTGTCTTCTAAGCTTAACTCTTTACCCAACACAGGCTTGGTTAATTACTGAAGTCCCAACCTGAGCTCCCAACTCTGTCCCTAGTTCAGTGTGACCCAGAATAAACTTCAACAGCAGTCTGCTTTTAGCTTAACAAAGGGGTGGTGTGCCAAATGGCTTCTGTATAAACTTCCAGCTCTAGGTCAGTTCTGATATCATTTATCAGATTTTTATTAGGTTTTTTCCTACTTCCTCCAGCCAGCAGACAAGCTCTATGCCATTACTGTTACAAGCAGCGCTGCTCTTACTAAATGGCCCTCTAATTACTGGGTGGTTTATGGCCTGAGAATGCAAACTAAGCTTAATATTAACCTGGGCAAAGCAACCGTGCCAATTTAGTCAGTGGTTATAGGACTCCTGTCTGCCCCAGATGATGGGCCAGGGACCATATAAAGAAACATTAACTGTAGTTCCTTACCTCAGGAAGCATAAGGAGACATACAAAAATTTGACACTACCATGAGAGGGGTGTATAATTAAGTTCAAGCACAACAAGACTAAGGAAATAACAAGACTGTTCTGAGCTGGGATAACTAGAAAGGCACAATACCATAGTCAGGAGTTTAGATACAGAGGGTGCTTGTTTAAGAGGTCAGAGGTATGCAATATTCTGCTCCCAGTGTGCATGGTGTATTCCAAGAGGCAAGGGTAAGCTTTGAGAAGCTCCTTGCATTGCCTGTTGTCTTTGCTGATACTTGCTTGTGCTTGGGGTCTGGTGATAGGAGACATTCTCTCTTACTCTCCCAGAAGTCCTCACTGTCATTGCTTTGCACAAGGACAACAAGCATACAACAGTGAGTTACTACATTTACACGATGTATACCTGCAGATGCTGACAGTGCATTTGGAGACCCCATGCTAGATTAAGTTTCATGAAGGCAGAGTCCTCTGTTTCTCTTGCCCATAGCATGTGTGGCATCTCCCATAAAGCAGCCTTTTGGTAAGTATTTGTGGGTAGATAGGTGAAAGTATCTGCACTCTCTGGCACATGGGCAACATATGGGGGGGGGGGTGATTCCTTATCTGAAGCTCTCAATGGCATTAAAACTGCAGCAGTGGTCATTTTGCTGCTTTTGAATTTGGTTTTATTTAGATGCTAGCCTAGTCCAAACTTCTGCACCGACTCTGATTCCTAAGTGCTACTGGCAGGATTTCTCATTTGAGGCCATTGATAGAGCTCCTGCCAAAACTTGCTGGAGCTGAACAAAAATCCAGTGGGTGTGGGTAGAGGCAAAGCTATGCTTGGATGACAAGCAAACACCAGAAGGATTAATTTTACAAACTCACCTTTGAGATCAGATAAAGGCAGTTTGACTTTTAAAAGACAATATTCATTTTTATCAGTTTAATAAACAGTTCTTAGCAATGTTAATCATCATCTTTTAATGGACAGAAAAATTTAAAGCCTTATTAGAAATTAAATGTAAATCATTCTCTCATCTTACTTTAGCTTATTGCCTTTTTCATGATGATATTTCACTAAATTAGTCTAAAAAAATACTTGGTGATATGTGCAAACACACCAGAAATTCTTAGGACTGTGGTCTAATGAAAGCAAATAGACAGAGTTTACAAAATAATTCAGAACTCTGAAAGAGGCAGTATTTGAGGTGTAAATTTAGATCTCTACAAACAAGAAGCTAATAATCATAAGTCAACACTCACAACGATAGCACCAACTCTGTGCAACAAACACTTCTCAAACACATTGCAATTCTATATGAGTTCCTTGTCTGGGGCAAACCATGGCTCAGTTTCAATATGAAAGAGATGAGGGACTTAGCTGTCATTTGACAAGTCCAGCTACTTGGTCTCTGGGGTAAGTGGCATTAGTAATTGCAAGAAGGCGTTAATACCGGCTGCGGTGATTTGAGTGTGAAATGGCCACTCCAGATCCATGTGTTTGAACTCGTGGTCCCCAACTGGTACTGTTTGGGAAGGGTATGGAGGTAGAGCCTCTGAAGAGTGAGTCATTGGGGAAGGGCCTTGGGGTTCTGTAAGCCAGTTCTGCTTCCCTCTGCTCTCTGTTTCCTGACTTTTAGCACAATGTGGCCAATGTATGGTGCTCCTGCTGCAATGCCTTCTACACTATAATGGGTTATATGCCTTTAAATATGAGAAAAGGGGCTGGATAGATAACTCAGCATTTAAGAGCACTGCCTGCTCTTCCAGAAGACCTAGGTTCAAATCCCAGTACCTACTTGGAAGCTCACAAAGTATGATTTAAAACAACCCTTCTTACCCTGAAGTTGATTCTTGGCAAATATTTGGCTACTGCATCAAGAAAATAACCAGTGCACCAACACATTCTGCATACATTTGGCTGCAATTATACTACTGGGGCCAGTTCCTCTCTCTACTTTCTCATAAGGTCTACTTTACTATTATTCATTCTTAAGCAAACTTTGGAGGAAAGACTAACATTTAAGCAAGAGCATGGGGTGGAGACAAATAAAAAATGGACAGTAGTACATGTCCTACAGTTGGCATGAGTGTTTCAAGAAAGAGTCACCATAAGACCAACTATCTTGACCTTGACCTTTATGAGCTAGCCTGGAATATTTGCTATAGCTAATCAGATTTTCTTGCATTAGCAAACTAATTTTTATATATGAATTTATAGTATATAAAATATGTATATATATATATGAATGTATAGTACTTGGAAAAACTCTAAGGTCTTTATTAAAATGGTTTTAAACAAGAATAGCAATTTTGGGCTGGAGAGATTTGGGCTCAGCTGTTAAAGGCTAGGCTCACAACCAAAAATATAAAAAAAAGAATAGCAATTTTATTAGAGAAGAGGACTCTAACTTGTTCATGAGTAAAGACCATTTGCAGGAGGAAGTAGAGATGTATTCTATTTTTATTTTTTCAAAAACATCACTGCATAATCCCCATCGAAATTACAACACAATTCTTCACAGAAATTGAAAGGACAATTTTTTACTTTATATGGAAACACACAAAAAACTCCTAGGATAGCTAAACCAATCCTGAACAATAAAAGAACTGCTGGAGGTATCACCAGCCTGATTTCAAGCTGTACTACAAAGTTATAATAATAAAAACAGCATTGTATTGTCACAAAAAGACATGTTGATCAATGGAACCAAACTGAAAACCCAGATACAAGTTCATACACCCGTGGACACGTGATTTTTAATAAAGAATCCAGAAATAGACACTGGAAAAAGGCAGCATCTTTATCAAAGGATGCTGGTCAAACTGGATGTCAAATTGGATGTAGAAGAATGCAAATCAATCTATACTTATCACCTGCACAAAACTCAACTTCAAATGAATCAAAAACTTCAACATAAAACCAGATACAAGGAATCTAATAGAAGAGAAAGTGAGGAAAAGCCTTGACCTCATTGACACAGGAAAAGACTTTCTGAACATAACACTAAAAACATAGGCACTAAGAATAGCGATTAATAAAGGAAATTTCACAAAACTGTATGGCAAGGACATCATCATCCAGACAAAGCAACAGCCTACAGAATGGGAAAAGATCTTTATTAATTGCAGATCCAATAGAAAGTTAATACCTAAAACACATAAAAACTAAAAACAAAAACAAAACCTGGATATCAAGAAAACAAATAACCTAATTAAAAATGTGGGATAGAACTAAACATAGAGTTTTTGGGGTTTTTTTGTTTTTTGGAGACAGGGTTTCTCTGTAGCTTTGGAGTCTATCCTGGCACTTGCTCTGGAGACCAGGCTGGCCTCAAATTCACAGAGATCCGCCTGCCTCTGCCTCCCGAGTGCTGGGATTAAAGGCGTGCACTACCAATGCCCAGCTTAAACATACAGTTCTTAAAAGATGAAATACAAATTGTCAAGAAACACTTGAAGAAATGTTAAACATCCTTAGTCATCAGGACAATGCAAATCAAAATTACTTTGATATTCATCTTATACCATTTAGAATGCCAAGATCAATAAAACAAATGACAGCTCATGCCTGTGAAGATGTGCAGTAAGGGGAACACTCATCCATGGCTGGTGGGAATGCAAACTTGTAGCGCCACTATAAAAATTAGTGTAGCAGTTCCTCCGGAAGCTGGGAATAGATCTACCTCAAAATCCAGCTGTACCACTCTTGGGAATACACCCAAAGAACTCTATATTGCCATTACAGAAGCACTTATCCATGTTCATTTCTGCTTTATTCATAAAGTTCAGACATTGGAAACAGTCTAGGTGCCCATCAAAGGATTTTCAAAAATGGAATTCACAGGTAGATGCATGGAGTGGGGGCGGGGGGATCATCCTGAGTGAAGTAACTCAGATCCCCAAAATAAATATAATATATATACATATATATTATATATATTTGCCTATATGTGGCTATTTGCTTTTAAGTTTTCAATAGACTTACCAAAGTCTGTATAACCACAGAGGTCAGGTATAGAATAAGGGACTAGGAGGAAGAGGAGGATCTCCCATGGGTAGGTAAAAAGAAAATATAGTTATAGAGGGACGGGGGGGGGTATTCAAATGGGAGGATTAAGAGGAGAGGGGGGAAGAGAAGGATAAAAGAAGGGATATAGTGGGACAATTAAAATTAAGGGCCATTTGAGGGGGCATATCAAAACTTACTACAGTAGAGGCTTCTTAATATATATACATATATTGAAAGAAATCTAAATGGAGTTACCAAATAATGGAGGAGACAAAACCCCAACTAGACATCTGTCACCACCAAGTGACAACTCCAGTACCAGAAGTAGGTTACACCTAATTGAATGGTGTAGCAATATGTTTTCTCTCTTTATAGGGGGCCCACAACCCAGTTCCCAAGTGAATCACACATGGAGACTTATTCTTAGTTATGAGTGCCTGGCCTTAGCTTGTCTTGTTTCTAGCCAGCTTTTCTTACCTTAAATTATCCCATCTACCCTTTCCCTCTGGGCTTTTATCTTTCTTACTTCTGTATATTTTACTTTCATTTTTACTTGGTGGCTGCTGGGTGGTTGGTTGGCTAGGTGGCTGGGTGGCTGGGTGGCTGACCCCAGTCTTCCTCCTCTCCTTGCTCCTGCTCCTCCTCCTCAGTTCTCCAATTTATACATGCTGCCTGCCAGCCTCTCCTATCCATGTTTCTGCCTTGTTATTGGCCATTCCACTCTTTATTAGGCCCACCATTTATTTTAAACAGGCACAGCTTCACAGAGTTAACAAATACAGTATAAATAAAAGTCACACACCTGAAAATAATATTCTATCACAAATTGTTGGCCAAAGGGGCCTCATGGAAACCTCCAAGCAACTCAGGCTATTTGACAAAGCTATTATTCACTCTCCACAAACTGATAGTAAGACCCTCTTGCTAAAGACAACACTTTTATATCTCATTAAACATAGGGAAATTTAGCAGGTGCCAACATAAAGCCTTCACACCTACTGACAAGTCTTCATGGTATTGGAAGTTACTCTGCATGCTACCAGAGGAGAAAAGTAAGCACCAACCTACCTATAAACTTGGCAATCATACAAGGGTGACCTGCATGCATGATACAATGCTGTAATAGTGGCACTGTGGAAGGAACCAACCAGTATCTGATTGGATTTAAGACTCGCTCCATGACATTGAATCCATGCCTGACATTGCTCAGGTGGCCAGGAACCTGAGACTAGGTAGGTCATGGGTTATGGGGAGAATCAGATACTATTGATCTGCTCAAGGAACATAGCTATCAAATGACTCCTAATGACATTCTACTATATCCACAGAGAAGTGTCTTTCTCAGACATTATCAGAGAAGTGTCCGCTGCAGTAGATCCATACTGTGCAATATTCAGAGAGTGAGAGAACTTGGGACACTTAGTCCTAACTGGGATGTCTTCATCAAATCCCTCCCCTCAGAGCTCACTGAACTATGCAGAAGAGGAGGCAGAAAGCTCCTAAGAGCCAGAAGGAGTAGATGACATCAAGGAAATGGTGTCTTCATGTCGCAACAGGATTGATGCACATGTGAACTCACGGAGACTGTGCCAGTACGCACAGGGTCTGCACAGGGGTTTTTGTTTTGTTTTGTTTTGTTTTTTACTACTCTAGAGGTGGTGGGACCTGAGAGAGTGGAGCCTAAAAATGAGGTGGACTAAGATCTCATGCAATAACCAACTTTATTGAGAGCATCAGACAATTTATACTATGAGGGTTAAGAGGAGTCACATGAGTATAGTATACGATCACAAAGACAAGCTGCGCATACCAGGCAAGCTGCGTGTGGCATAATCATGTTTTTCCATAGAGGCATATAAACAAATAACAATAGCCAATTGTAAATGAGTGATATGAAGTAAACTCACTCCTATCTGATAGTCCTGAGAGGAGCACAAATTGCATTCCAAGAACAATTCCATGTTTTTGAAGAAACTGAGATAACAAGACTCTTGTTTTCTCACAAGTCCTCAGAATTCTCTTACGACTCCATTCTTGGATCATGTTCTGACACAGGTTCAAGCCAGGTGGGGTCCCAGCACAGAGACGGGGAAGTGGACATGAACTCCCATCCCTAATTCAGACACTATCTCTAATGGACAACTACTTGCAAGGAAAAATTAGTTGTCTCCAACATCTCACTGGGCATACAAACTGTACTTAAGGATAGAGCATCAACACAAAATGAACTCAATGGTAGTTTTGTAGATTTTTCTTTGTCTCATACTGCTTTGTTTGAGCATTTTTAAAAAATCCTTTTGCTTGTATATTATGATTTCAGATTTTGTTGTTTTGTTGTTTGCATGTGCGTATTTGGTTTTTCTTTTTTTGTTGGTGGTAGTGGTTTTGTTTGTTTTTGTTTTGTTATTGTTTGGCCTGTTGGTTTTCTAAAGCATGAAAGAAGATATGGATTTGGATGGGTGGGGAGGTAGAGAGGGTCTGGAAGGACATGAGGGAAGGGAAACTGACAGAACGTATCATATGAGAAATAATTTCTTTTCAATGAAAAAATTTCATCACATATAATCATTATATATATGATAGTGTGTTACATAAGGACATTTTCTGTTTTTTTTGTTTATTTGTTTGTTTTTTTCATGACAGGGTTTCTCTGTGTAGCTTTGGAGCCTATCCTGGCACTCGCTCTGTAGACCAGGCTGGCCTTGAACTCACAGAGATCTGCCTGCCTCTGACTCCCGAGTGCTGCGATTAAAGGCGTGTGCCACCAACTCTGGGCCACATAAGGACATTTTCATATAAGCATATTTTGTAAATTGAACATATTCTCCCTGACACTTCTACTTACTTTCTCATTGTTCAGCCCTATACTTTCTAGCCTCAACCCCTTTTACTAGTCTCTCTATGCCTGTTACAGTTTAGCCTCAACTTTCATATCATATCTAATTAAGATTTTATATATTTATATAAAATATAGGAGCCATATAAAAGAGAAAACATGATATTTGTCTTGATGAGACTGGCTTAATTCATTTAACATAGTTATTTCCAGTTGCATCTCTTTCCCTGCAAACACTGTTACTTTGTTCCTCCTATCATGCCTGCACCACGTTTTTTTATCTAGTCCTCTGTTGTTAGACACATAGGTTGGATCCATCACTCAGTTATTGTGACAGTGCTGCAATGTACATAGATGTGCAGGTGTCTGTGCTGTGTTAACTTGGAGTCCTTTGAGTAGATGCTCAGATATAGTATAGCTGAGTCTATTGTAGATCTAGCATTAGTTTGTAAAGAGCCTCCCTACTGATTTTCATAGTGGCTGACTAGTTCACATGCCTACCAGCAGGGCAGAAGGACTCATTTTTGTTCATATACTTGACAGAATTCATTGTAACTTGTCTTCTCAATGACTGTCATTATGACTTGGGTGAGACTGACTCTCAATTTAACTTTGATGACTTGGGAGGTTAAGTGCTTTCAAATGTTTATTGGCTATTTGGATCTCTTCTTTTGAGAACTCTTTTCCTTTCATTATCTCATTTAGGGATGGGGTTACTTGGTTTATTATTTAGTTTCTTGCCTTTTTTAATGTTGTAGAAACCAATCTTTTGTCAGATGGACAGGGAACAAAGATCTCTCATTTTGTTGGTTGCCTCTTCACTTGACTGTTTGCTTTGCTGTTTAGAAAGTTTTCATTGATGAGGTCCCATTTGTTGATTGTTGGCATTATCTCCTGAATAACTAAAATCCTTACCTATGCTTATTTCTTGAGTATTGCCTCCACTTTTCCCTCTAAAAGTTTTAGATCTTACATTAAGCTCTCTGATCCATTTGAAGTTGAGTTTTTTATGCAGGATGTGAGTAATGGCTGGTTTTGTGTCAACTTGACACAAGCTAGAGTCATCAGAGGAAGAAGCTTCAGCTGAGGAAATGCTTCCATGGGATATAACTGTAAGACATTTCTCAATTAGTGATCAATGGGGGAGGCACCAGCCTATGCTGGGTGATGACATCCCTGGGCTGATGGTCCTGGGTTCTATAAGAAAGCAGGTTCAGCAAGCCAGGGGAAGCAAGCCAGTAAGCAGCACCCCTCCATGGTCTTTGCATCAGCTCCTGCCTCCAGGTTCCAACCCTGCTTGAGTTCCAGTCCTGACTTCCTTTGGCGATGAATAACTATTTGGAAGTGTAATACAAATAAGCCATTTCCTCCCCAACTTGATTTTTGATCATGGTGTTTTGCTGCAGTAGTAGAAACTCTAACTAAGACAATGAGAAATAGAGATCTAGTTTCATTTGTCTATTATACATGTGGGTATCCAGTTTCCTGGCACTGTTTGCTGAAGAGGCTATCTTTTATCCAATGTAGTTTTATAATCTTTGTTAAAGAATTAGATAGCTAGAGCCATAGGGGTCTATGCCTATTCTATTCTATTGGTTTAAATGTCAGTTTTGTGACAGTATCATATGGGTCTTGTCCCTATGGCTCTGTAGATCAACTTGAAATCAGATATGGCAATAGAAATCTTAAGCATTATCTTTATTCTTGGGATTGCTTTGTCTATCAAGGGAATTTTATTTCTATGTGAATTTTAAAACTTTTTTCTATTTCTGTGAAGAACAGAGAACAGTATTGGGGTTTTTATTGGGATTGAATTGACTCTGCAGATTCCTTTTAGTTTAGTAAAGTCATTCTCACAATGCTAACTTTTCCGACTCATAGACATTAAGAGGACTTTCCATCTTCTAATGTCTTCCTCAATTTTTTTCTTCAGAGTATTAAAATTTTCATTGTAGAGGTCTTTCATTTACTTGATTACCTTTATTCCAGAATTAAAAAACAGTTGAACAGATGTCTGTGGTAGTTTGAATGTAATTGGCCTCCATAAGCTCATAAGGAGTGGCACTATCAACAAATAGGTATGGCAGTGTTGGAGTAGGTGTGGCCTTGTTGGAGGAAGTGTGTTACTGTGGGGGTGACTTTTGAGTTCTCCTATGCTCAAGATATACCCACTGTGCACCCAGACTCCTGCTACCTGCAGATCAAGATGCAGAACTCTCAGCTCCTTCTCCAGCACCATGTCTACCTGCAAGATGCCGTGTCTCACCATGATGATAATGGACTAAACCTCTGAAACCATAAGCTACCACAATTAAATGGTTTCCTTTATAAGATTTGCTGTGGTCATGGTGTCTCTTCACAGCAATAAAAATCCTAACTAAGACATCGATTGGCAGTGCCGTCGATGACTTCATTCAACTCTATATACAATATACGAAACATCAACAATGACTATGTGCATGTATGAAACAGAAGAACTAAAGAGCAATGCCTTCTACATTCCTATTAATACAGTTACAAAGTCTTAAGAATGCTATCCTATAAAGTCAGCTATTCCTATCTCAGCAAAAATTGTAGTTTTTTTCTAGTTTCTTTAACTCTAGAATCTGACTTCAATTTTTTTAATTCATTCTTTTATTTTCTTTTAACGACTATACTGATTCATAGTACTTTTTGTAAAAATTAAACTTCGGGTACAACAGAGGTGAAAAGGTAGGTGGGTACAGGACTCAGGTCTCACCATTTGTGGAGTGGGCACTATGCATTCAGTGCTTCCTTCGTTTTGGGTAATGAGTCCCCCTTGGAGAGCTGGAGATGATGTGCAGAAGGCAATGACTGTGAGAAGAGGCCTTGAGTGTATTCGTTCTACTGGACTTGACCTCTTGACCTTCAGTGAGCCCTTTCTCCTGCCATTAGTGATAACTAGATGGTTACCTTTCACAGTCAGAGAACTGGTCCCAAGGTGTGAGACTCAATGGGACAGATCTATCCTGTACCAGCCCACAGCACGGCATGGCTTTAGCTTGTACATAGGAAGTAAATGTTCTGTTATTAGATATTATTGACAAATTGTTACATAGAATTCCCATAGCAAGAGATAATTAATGTGGCTAACAAAGGGTTTCCAGGCACTGAAGGTGAGGGAACAGCTTGGAGACAAAGTTGAGGGACCTCTGGGTAATGATTTGCTTTATCTAAAAATGGAGTCACAGTAGAACTTCAAATGGCAGCTGCCATGACTAGAGTCTGATACCCTTTTAGGTCACATTTGATATCTAATTCCAATATTTAGTAATAATATTCAAACCCAGGCAGTAATTACAGTCCCAGACAAGGTCCAGTAATGGAGAATCCCCTTTGGAATGAGACTGAGATATGCAATGCAATGAGCGGGAGAACTTTTTACATTCTAAAGAAATACATTTTAGGCCAGTTTGATGAAGAATATGCAAGTTTTAATGACACACTCATAACCATGTCTTTCTGATAAAAACTCAAAGGCAATCACTGAAGACAAAGACTAATTTCTTTGTTTTTTGTTTTTCAAGACAGGGTTTCTCTGTGTAACCCTAGCTGTCCTAGAACTCACTTTGTGGATCAGGCTAGCCTTGAACTCAGAAAGATCCTCCTGCATCTGCCTCCTAAATTTTGGGTTTAAAGCCATGTGCCGCTACCACTCAGCTGATCAATTTCTATCTATACAGGACAAGATTGAGAAATTATTTACTCATCTTTGGAACAATAAGATTGGACCTGTTTAAACAAATACAAATGGAGTTAAAACTACTTATATAGCAAAAGTGTTTGGATCTTCCAGTAATGACTTAATTAGTAGTAATATTGCTATTTCTTTCACTTAGATACAAGCTATATATTTAATCTCATGCTAAGGAATATATGAATATATGAAATAAAATATCAAGGCAACAAAATGATTCAGACTTATCCCTGGAGTCAGTCTAAATGGGACTTGATCTGTGCTCAGTGACTGCAAACCACTTTAACAGATTTAACTTGTTTGTCAGAGACATTTTTGTAAAAAAACATTTATTTTTCACTTTTCCTGGCATTAACAGGGGACAATCAAGCCACAGTTCTACTTTACAAAACTCCTAGGAAGGAACACTCAATTTGATGTTTATTTGAGATATAATTACCCAGTTTTCTTCCTTTACAACATGTTTCCAGAGACAGGATGACAGGCCAAGAGGCACATAGTATAGCACCTGTCATTAATAGCAAGCACAAGCTTTTGAGAGAATTTCATAATAACACTTACTCAAATTAGCATTTCTGATTCTTTAACTATTTTATGAATACTACAGCATTTCAGAAAAATTGCCTATAGGAAAGGTAAAAGGGAATTTATTGAATAATAAATTCACGATTTCAATCACAAGTAGGTGGTATATATTTAGTGTGTACAAAGCTTCCATCTCTGCCCATGATCCCCCTAATTTGTCCAGCTGGCAGGTTCATGGTTACTCTTATGAAGATGATTTTAAATGAAGTGATCCTTTATCTTTTTTCTAAAAAACCCCTCTCATCCTTCAAGGTTCATCACAAGACTGACAACTGAATGATTTGTTTTAAGTATCATATATGATTCCTTCTTCCTTTCAATCTAGCTTGTGTCTCAGTCTCAATCACCTAATAAAGCAAACAGTGGTAGCAACCATACTCAGTTATCAGTGAGAATTTCCACTGCGCTTTAAGTCACACTAATGGTACATACAGTATCTCATTTCTTCTCTGCAGCACTCCTGCAGAGTCTATATGATTTTCACAATACACAAAGAAGCCAAGCAAAGTTTTGAATCATAGTTTTCACTCCAAAAACAACAGTCTAAGCAACACAGCTTCAATATTTGAATTACCTTTGTATAGAGTGTGAGATTTGGCCCCTACTCACTTGGCAAGTTTTTTTAGGGTAAGTATAATTATGTAAAGAAGTCCATACCCCTACCACAGGGTTTTGACTAGTAAATATTCAACAGGTACTGTATTTCCAGTGGTCCAAAAGTAGACCCCTTTTCTACAACTAAAAGTCTTTTAAACTGAAACATTTGTCAAAACTATGCCTTGATTTATATGGTAACATTTTCTCCTTTTCTCAGGAATGCTATTAATCCCCAGAGGTTTCTGAAGGAATTCCATCTTAGAATCAAGCCATTACAGAGGCTAACAAGTGCAATTCAATCCAAACTCCTCCAAGAAAAGATTACCATAAAGGTAGATTCCTTAATGTTTTCCCACTTATTAGCTGAGGGGAAATTCAGAGGGGAACACTGAAAGAGAAGAACACCAGACAAAAAGTTGTGAGGCCCCTGGTGTCAAGTGAGCCAAGACCTCTGGTTGGGGATTGTTGGAGTAGTATAGAGTTGTAGTCTGAACACTGAGGTGAGATGGAAGCACAGGCAGAAGGAGCCCCAGGCTGACTGGAATAGTCGGCCTTTTAATTGTAGCTTGAAGGACGTCCTAGAAGACTGGTAGGGGTATTGTGGTGGAAGAGATTAAAGTGCTCCTGTATCCTCCTTGTCTTGGTGTTGTGGTTTAAAAGGAACCATAATCAGCAATTCTTTTCCATGAGGATGGCTTAAACAAGGAGACAGAACTAAAAGGAGCTGCTCCTGCAAGAGGGGTTTGGGAATTTGTGTGTGTGTGTGTGTGTGTGTGTGTGTGTGTGTGTGTGTGTGTGTGATCTATTTGTTTGTTTTTTCCTGAAGATAGAGACAATAGAGGCTGTGGTTGAAATTAGTCAAAAGTGATAACCGAAGGAGTGATGTCTCTGAAGAACCTGCCTGAAAGGAGGCTCAGGGCATGAGGGGAGGTGTCCCACGGAAGGATGCCTTTTCCACCAAGCTGAAGGAAGGAGGTAAGTGTAGGCACACATGCAGTACATTCAGAAGTGTGCAATGGGGCCGAGAGAGAGGATGCCTAGTGGCTCTTAGGTTCTTTGCTGAGAATGAGGATGTAACAGGTAGCAGGAGACTGTAGGAGATGCTGGAGAGCTGCCTTGTGCTGAATGCACAGCTGAAACTGAACATTGTCCTGGTCTGTTTACGCAGCTGTGCATGGTTCCCAAGACAGGAAAATGTATAAGTAATAGAGATATTTCTCTTAGCTCTAGAGAAATCTGGGGAGTCTCAGATCAAGGCAGCCACAGGCTTGGTGCCTGGTGAGGGCTACTTTCTGCTTCCTGTTACTCTGTCCTCCAATGAGATCAGAGTCCTCACATGATGGAAAAGCAGAAGAGAAAAGGAACCAAAGGAAAAGTTCCCTCAAGCCCCTTTGTAAGGCACAAATTCACCGTGAAGGACTTAATTACTTCCCCAAATGTGCCCACTCAATACCACTACAATGGGAAATCCGGTTTCACCCATAAACTTTTGGGGAACCTTCAGACCACAGCAGAGACCATTTGTAATAGGAGTGGTCTATGCAGTGTCCTGAGTTCCTTTTATGGTGGTAACTCTTTGGGGGTAAATAAAGAGGAGAAAGGGGAAGATTATTCTCATGGGTATGAGAAGTAGGAAATTTTTAGACAACATGGATTTAGCGGAAGAGTTAGGCTGGTGGGAATTCCATTTTTGGGGAATGTAGATGTTCACAGTTCATGTCTCTTGTTTTGGCTTAAGGTGCTTCTAAAAGGCCACCCCAGCCCTGTTTCAAATGGAATGTCACCCATGGGCTACAGAGCCACATATAAATATCTCCCCACTCCTAAAGTACTTGAGTTCTTTTTCTCCAATATTACTTTCCATTCTTTAGAGACCAGCCAGGCCCTATATAGTCATTTTAAAGAATCTAGGGGTCATTTATCCCATACTGATGAACTAGCATAATGTAATTCTCTCTTGGTGACAGTCTGAACATTATATTTCTGTGACCACTTATTATTTTAGCCTTTCAAAGCTAATAATTTTAAAGCACTTAACTCAAATACTTGATTGATTTCAAGATGTTTTGCTGTAGTGTGGATGACATCATTCTTAATAATGTCATTAACTCTGTTAAAAATGAATTCTAAGGATGAAGAGATGGATCGGTGGGTAAGAGCACCTGGTGTGCCGGTATCAAGACCCCAGCTCAAGTCTCTAACACCTGTGTTCAAAACAGCAAGAACCAAAAAAGCCTAGCATGGCTGTGCATACATAAAACCCCAGCACTGGGTACCAGGGATGAGTGGATTCTGGAGTTCATTGGTTAGGCAGACTAGTAGAAATGGTAAATTTCAGGTACACTGAG
The DNA here is from genome assembly GCF_003668045.3 of Cricetulus griseus. Lineage (NCBI taxonomy): Eukaryota > Metazoa > Chordata > Mammalia > Rodentia > Cricetidae > Cricetulus > Cricetulus griseus. The sequence goes on from NC_048595.1 coordinate 124,044,516, forward strand.
AGACCCTGTCACAAGAGAAAACAAAAACCTCTGGCCTCCATGTGCCAGAATACTTTCAACCCCAAATGCCAACACACATACACAATGAATCCTATTGGAGTATGTGATACTACATTGTTGTTGAGGAAATACTATGATTTTTGTGAGTACCTGAGGTGGATCTCACATACTGACCAATATCTTTTGGGTTCTACAGGCATTTTGGTAATTTTATTAAGCATAAGTAGTTTCACTTGGAAAAAGGCTTGGATTACAATGCACTTCTCAGGATAATGTGGTGTTTTCATAACATGCTTTAAAAGGGAATACAGCTTTGGTCTTACCAGGGTTTGATGAAAGGCTCCACCACACAGATCATTCATATTCACAGCTTGTTTTGTAGGCTGATCCTGGCAACTGTTACTATGCTGCTCACAGGGTCATTGAAGTAAAATTAATGTAAGCACCTAGAAATTCTAGTACCAGTTGTGCTCATTTATTAAGTTCTTAGCATATAATGCCAGCATGAGCACAATGTATAGGAGTAAAAGTATTTACACTGATATTGATATGAAAGTTATACTACTTAGCACTGGAAGAAATTTTTCAGGGAATCTCCTGTGTGAGAGGGAACAGGGTTCCTCTCCTGCAGTTCAGAACAGTTTCCGGGCATTGAGGAGAGCTTCTCACTATCCTATTAGGTAGTAAAGTTGTAACACTCTTCCCCTTCTTGAGAATGGCCATCTGGGGTAAGGCACCAGGATATATTAGGAGCTGGGCTACAATACAAAGCATTGAGTCATTTGTTCAGGCTTCAAGCAGTTACTGTTTGATTGCCAGAAAGTGAAGAATTTTTTTTTAACTTTTGACTATTTATTTATTTATACCTTTTGTCTCTACATAACATTGCAAACAGTACAAAATAAAAGACAAATATTAAGTTTAACTTTAGAAAATCCTGAATGAATAGACATAGACTACAAGCATTTTTCTTGGGAAAATAAAAATAATTTGCAGGGAATGAGTGGGCTGCAGGTACAGCTCAGTGACAGACTACTTGACACAGAAGGAATAGGAGAAGGCAGAGGAGAAAGAGGAGGGAGAGAGGAAGGGAGAAAAAGAAAAGAATGAAAATAAAACCTAAAATCTAAGTAAGAATAAAATTCAATAAAGAAGGAAATATTTTTCGAGTCTCTAGTAGGTGAAGACTGTTTCCCACTATATTTTGTAGGCCTTAAGAAATGCCCTTAGGATGTGCCTATTATTTTGGGCCAGGTAGAGTGGTGCTCAGAATGTGGTGTCTATCACCAACCAACCAACATTTTTATTAAAAATGTCCCATCTTGGGAGAGGGCCTTCTGAGTCCCCACCCTTTAGCTGAGGAGCTGGTGGCATTTGATGGTTACTAAGGGAGGGATAATTGCTTTTCTTTGGGCATATGGCTGCTGATAGGTTGCTGAGGCCACAGTAGATGTCCCCACCCCCATCTGCACATGGCCAGCACTATCTAGACTCAGGGGCCTATTAATCATCATCATCACGATCACAATGATCATCACCATCATGATCACTATGATCATCAACACCATCATCACGATCACCTTCATCGTCACCAACACCATCATCAGAACCATCATCATCATCATCATCACCATGATCACCATCACCATCATAATCATCATCACCATAATCATTATCATCACCATCATCATTGCCATCATTATCATCATCATCATCACCACCACCACCATCATCACCACCACCACCACCATCATAAAGATGTCCAGAGAGGTGGGACCCAAGAGAGAGTTGCAGGGAGTTTGTGGTGTGGATAAGAGCAAAATACACTATATACATGTGTAAACTTTTCAAAGAATTAATAAAAAATATTATCTTTAAAGATTTCTCAGAGCTGGAGAGGTGGCTCAGAGGTTAAGAGCACAGACTGCCCATGTAGAAGGCTGAGTTCAATTCCCAGCCCCGGGATCCAATGCCATGTACACAAACACACTCACAGAACTAAAAATGTAAATGACCTTGACTAGGTTTGGTGGCATACACCTATAATCCTAGTACTCAGAAGGCACAGGCAGGTAGATCTCTGTAAGTTTGTGGCTATCTTGGTCTACATAGCAAATCCCAGGACAGCCAGAGTTATGTAGTGAGACACAATCTTGAAAAATAAAACAAGAGAAGAAACCCTACCTTGGACCACCTTCCTCCAAAACCAGAAACGATGATGGACTGTTTTAAGTATTTCACCTTGATTGAAGCTTTGCTCAAATTCTTGGGAACTTTTGGCTAGTTCTTAAGCATTGTGTGATAAGAATCCTCTGGAGGCTTTATGGGTAAACACAGTTATCCTTCACCTCTGCAAGCAACTGGTTCCAACGTCCCCAAATCCTCAGTGGCTCTAGTTCACTATTTATTTATATGTCTCTCTCTCTCTCTCTCTCTCTCTCTCTCTCTCTCTCTCTCCTTCTCTCTCTTTCTTTCTCTCTCCCTCCTAATATTTTAAACCACTCATAGAGTGCATATAATACTGAAGACAATGTCAGTACTATAGTTGTTATACTGTATACTGTATAGTGAAGGTTTTCTGTCCAGCCAGGTCCCAAGGCCGCCTCAGCCCCAAATAAACACACAGAGACTTATATTAATTATTACACTGTTGCCCCATGGCTAGGGCTTCTTACTGGCTAGCTCTCTTTTAATTATTTAACCCATTTCTATTAATCCATGTGTTGCCACGTGGTCTTATCTTACCGGAGAAGAGTCTGAACCTGTTACTCCTTCCTCTGCTACATGGCGACTCTCTGGCAGCTTCTCTCTGCCTCCTCTCCCAGAATTCTCCTCAGCTCCTAGCCCCACCTATCTTTCTGCCTGGCCAATCAGTGTTTTACCCATAAACCAAGAAGAGAAACATATATACAGAAGAACATCCTACATAAGTATAGTCTAGAGAGTAATGGCCAGTACAAAGTGTATAGGTTCATTTCAGACACAAGATTTTTAGACAATTTCCATCTACAGTTGTGGTTGAATCTATGATATGGAGCCCATGCATACAGAAAGCTGATTGTCACACACACACACACACACACACACACACACACACACACACACACACACACACACAGTAGGTTATCTTGGCTCATCTTGGTGGTCTATAGACCAATATGAGAAATTCTTGCTTGAACTAGTATTTAAGTTTGACAAAATTAGTATTTTTCCTACAAAATCTGCCTTCAGATTGAGCAAAACCCTTTTCTGTCATCCATCACTTACCATATAGAAAGTTGGCTGACAGGGGTTTGAGAGCTTCATTGTCCCTTTACCAGGGACTTAGGGTGGCATATGCTCCAGGTGAGGCTGTGCCTACCTCCAAGACAGGTAGTATTTGGGTTGTATTACAGAGATACATTAAAGAGAAGTAGTGAGATTCACTCTCTGAAGAATATAATTGTCTAGGTGCCCAGTCAAGGTGAAACACAATTGAGGATCATGCTTTCCCTAGAGGTGACGGTGGGATAGAACTACTTTGGGAAAAGGAGCCTTGATCCTTGTACATGTTGCTATGAGAACACATTGTCTAAGTAAGATTATTAAAACAAGGTTCAGGGGATTGTTTATTTAGTGCACTGCATATGTAAACATATTTAGCTATGACATGGAATTAGACACATACTTCATTTCCGTATTAAACCTTTCACAGATGAGTGATGAAAAGTTGTTTTGTATTTTAGTACAGACAGGTCAATTTTTGATGGGCATGAAAGGTATGAATTGTTATTTGATTAGGTCAGTTGTGTATTTTCAGTTAGGTGTCAGGACAAAACTAAGGCATTAATGACAAACATTCCCTTGTCATTGTACTTGTGTTTTATTATTTTTTATCATCATCAGATATGATGATTGATACTATTGTTCTTTCTGTTATGTAAAATACTTTCAAACATTATTTTCTTACTAAAATATGTGAGTTAATAAAAAGGAAAATGTCAAGTAAACAGTGTTCCTGGCAAACAAATGGTCTAAGTTCAGGAAATTCTGTCTATATATACTACTCTTAGCATTTAGCAGAATTCATGTCTACCACTTTTCTATGGTTGAGTGTCTAATTTGTCTCCTGTTATAAGCCATGCTGCAGAGAACTCTTTCATCTGAATGTCCTTTATGTCCATAATGTATGCCTTCAGAGCATCCACAGATGTGGAACTGAGTGAAAAGGCCATCATTACATCAGATTCAAGTTTGAAATTAGTGTCCATCAACCAGGCTTATGGAGGCATTTAGAGGCTAATAAAACAACATTTATAACCCTTGGGAATGATTTATTTCTTACTACTCGAAGGGTCACTTAATGCAGTTGTCTTTAAAAATTTTCTGGGACCAAATGACAACTCTGAGCCTGGGGAAGCCCTTTGGTGGGGAAAATGCTTGACTGGAAGATCTGGTTTACAGTTAATGTTAACCTTTCTACTTAATTAGCTTTGTGATCTTGTGCAAGTCCTAACCACTTTAAGCTATAATTTTCTCATCCATAAAATTGTACTAAAAATAATATACTACCTCACTGAGATGTGATTAAATGAAATGATATATGTGAAAGTGGCTTGTAAATGTTGAAGCATGATATAAAATGTTACTTGTTGCTATTACAACAGTGTGATATATGTTCCCCCACCCCCGAGGAACTCTGAAAGAACAATTCTATGACTTCAGAGGCACAAGTCATCTCATGCAGTGAAGATAATCCCTTAACATCATAGGAGTAATGTCTACAGAAAGGAGATGGAGACAAGAACTATATTGTAGTGAGAATCTGTTTCTTTACTGATATTCCTTTTCCCGTAAATACTAGGAACTGATATGTCATTGCAGTGAATATGACCTTTTACTTTGTTACTCATCCCCAAATCTGTGAAAACATCAATTACTCGGAAGTCACATGACTTGCTATTCTAGAATTGGTCTGGTGGGTCAGGATTTCTGAGTCTGGGTTAAGACGAGCTCTTTCTGGCATCTATAGGTTGTCAGAAAAGAAAATGGTCTCCACACTGACTGCTGAATTACTGCATACACTGTGTCTGGGTGGCTTCTGGTCTTGGGTAGAGGCAGGTGGTTTCTTGAGCTACCTTCTAGAAACCTCTGGTGTTGACCAACTCGGGAGAGGAGAGCAGGGTAGAAATATGGAGTGTTCAGAAGGGCTAGAGGTCAGCACTGAAGGCCTCTGGGCTCTAGTTAGCTCAAACTTCATCATTCAGGGCCTTGATGTTGTTATGTATAAAGCAGCGGAGCTGGATGGCCTTCAAAGTCTCTTCCCTGAGAGTTCCAGCAAGGCCCTAAGGGCTAAAGCAAATGGAAATTGAGAGATCATCATTGATGTAGGCAGAGAGATTTCAGCTGGGTGTGGTGTGGGGTTGGGGGAGTAAGGATTCTACTCTGTGACATCACAATACCCAACATAGACTGGATCTTAGCATCAGAAGGAAAAGCAGCAGAAGTTCAGTTATTGACAGAGCAGAGGCAGAACATTACTGGAAGGACCCAGAAGGATCAGCCAGCCATGCCTCCAGCACAGGTACATGACTTGCTAAGCTAAGGGTAGAACTTGCTAGTGTCTAGGAAAAAGGAGATATTCACAGGTGAACATGTCTCCAGGAAGAGCAGTGTGGCACAAGAGGCAATAGCCGAGGTACTCCTTATTAATGGTAGGAACCAGGTGGGGTCCCCAGCAGAAGCAGATCTGGGGTATGTCCTCTCTACAGTCATCCAGGAGGCCCATAATGCTGCAACACAATGCCATTTCCTAAGTTCTCAGACACCCTGCCACTGGCCTCTCCCCAATTACTGGGAAAAGCAGAAGGCACGGGGACTGCGGTCAGTTCACTTTCTGAAGGAATTATCTCAATTGATGATAATCTTCTGCATGGGTGCCTTTCTTTTTAATGGCTTCTCCTAGAATGACAGGGAAGAGTATCGATTTTAAACATTTAAGTGAAAGAATAATTTTAATAGAGATAGTTTTTAAAATAAAACAAAAATTAATACAAGGTAGAGAAAGGTGTATTGTGGTTTAACAATAGAGGTCAACTCCAAAGTCTAGTTTTGAATTTCAAGGCTTCAAGAGCAAAAGGCCACCCCTAGGGACAGAGAAGGAGAAAGGCCTTCTGGCTGAGAAGCCAAGTCCTACAGTTTAGCTGGAGCCATCACAGCTGCCTCCACCCTGCCCCCATCTAAGGATCTTACAGTGAAATAGTTGCTGCAGGACATGTGAAGAGTCCTGTTTTCTTTACTTGCCTTGGGGTTTTGGCTTCTAAAGTATTTGTTTCTTCCTGGAGACCCAGAGAGATTCCAAGTGACAACAAATAAAAGTTCTGTTGAGCAGTAAGACGGAGCTCCAGGGTGGTGTCAGGTCCTGACTCATCTCTATTTGGACTCCCTTGGGTCTTCAGACACAGCAAGCCCACAGGCAGAGCCCCCTGACTGCTCAGGCGAGCTTTTCTGAGCGTAGTCTGCAAGCTGTTTGTTAAGACATGCCATCAGTGGAAACAGCCTCCCAGGGCTCTGCTGCAGACCAGTTACCTACAGGGCACACTAGGCACAACAGACAAGAAAGAGATCAAATACATGCAGGGCACAGTTTTCACACCCTTCAGCCTCCATCATGTCATGAATAAATATATCACAGCAGTGAGGCCAGTGCCCCGATGCTCTAAGAAAGCAGCAATAGCCACAGCATGTAAAAACCCAGAGGAACCCAGGTCAAAGCAGAATGTACATGCATGCTAGCTCTATAGCTCTAATTCAGCTTCCATTTAGAAAGTTGCTACCATTTTTCACAATTAAAATATGGTCCAATTTCTTAAGAGTCAGAAAATCAAATTGTTATTGGTCAGTTTTTTAGACTTCTTTCATTTTATAGACAGTTAAAAATTAGGCTTAGGCTTCACCTAAACTAATAAACAGAAAACTAATTTTCTAGTTCATTTGCATTTATATTTTATTGACAGTAATATCCTGTAAACTTTGTGTTTGTCATGTGGCATGGGATTTTAGAGTTGTAGGGGACCAGGAAAACATCCCAGTGACTTCATCTCCCAAGGAAAGCATCACAGAGAGATTGTGTGTTGGCTGGGAATCAAGTCCTTTCAACTAGGTGGCTGGCCCAGTACACTCTGTCCTTGATTCATGTTGTATTAGTTTTATATTTGAACTAACTCTTGGCATTTCTAGGTTAGAATATTCTAAAACTGAGAGTATCTCATTTTCCCCAGCGGTTATTGGTGAAAGCAAGTGCTCTCAAGAGGTCACAGTGTTCACCTCCTAGCCTCTGCACCACCACCAGACTAACAGAGCTGGAGTCAAGGTCACAAAAAAGACCCCAAGCCATCCAAAAGGTTGGGATAATAATGAAAGCAAACACAGGGAAGTTAGCAAGTTACCTTGTCTTGAAGCTGACTGGATATAGCCTATTACAAAGAAAACAAACGGACAAAACATGGGTTGGGGAAACGGCTCAGTCTTAATGTGCTTGCTATGCAAACATGATGGCAGAGTTCGGATCCCCAGGACTCATGTGGAAAATTGGGCATGTTGGTGCATGCTTGTAAGCACAGACCTAGGGATATGGAGGCAGGAGGATCTATGGTGCTTACTGGCTAGCTAGTATTGGCTAAATCAGTTCCTCAAGAGAAGATGACTCAATAATAATAATAATAATAATAATAATAATAATAATAATAATAATAATAATGTGGAGAGGGATAGACTCTAATTTGATTTCTGGCCTCCACGTGTTCATGCACATGCATACATACTACACAAACATACACAGGCGCATGCTGCATGTATACACTCAAATAAACATTTACACAATTTACAAGCCTTTTACTTTGTAACCATTATAATCTTCCTGTGGTCTTGCCTTTTCCAGTGTAGGCAGATCATGTTAATTTGAGTGGATATGGGTAGCCTGCATGTGTATGGGTAAATACTTTGAATGGCAGTCAAGGCTATTTCACACATAAGTGGTAAGCAACCTATCCTTATTACCCAAAATATTTGCTAAGTGGGGCTTCTGGAACTTTCCCTATGGTTTCTGGTTTTATTTGGAATTGTCTTGTTAAGTTGGTTGCTTTGTCAGCCTTGTCCAGGGTTTTTCTATAGCACTGCATGTCTTTGGTCTCAGTTTGTAGGTTTATGCTTTGGCACTCTCTGGACACAGGTATTTCAGGTTTCTAACTGAATTCCTGCAAATACATTAATATCTAGTCAAAGGTCTAAATTCTGGAAGAAAATGAATTTAAAAACATATAATCATTTGAGATAAATATGCCCAAATTGTCATGGTTGTCAGCTTGCTCCATAATTGGAAGCAGGTGGTGAATACTTTTGTTGCTATTGTTAATGCAGATAGCCCTTTATATTATAGATTCATATAGGTTTAACCAAAACATCTAACTCCTAAGACTCTTAGTATATCCCTGGCTTTCCAAGCAGACTTGTCTGTGGTAAAGAGAAGTATGAGCGCCCCTTCAAGGAAAACCAGTCCATTGTGACATAGGCTTTGAGCAGAGCTGTGGTCTGTCTTCTGCTTCCATATTGATTCCAAAGGCTGTGTAGTATATTGAGAAATTTGCATACACTCTGGTGGGAGGAAGCTGATTGTGGAAAACAGGAAGAAAGGGAGTTTAGATTCAGCTTCTGCAATGAGGTTGTGAAGTCCCAGCTCTCTCCAGTAAACTGACATGCCGGTACGCCTAGTAAACTTTTGGAATGTTCCCCCTAAAATTACTCCAAAACTTGTAGTTTGACAATGTTATTTAAAAGCCTCAGGAGGGGATAAAAGAAAGACAAGCACCTCTCCAAATATCCGGAGGCATTATATGGTGAGTCTTGTTGCCACCACCTGGATGCCTTGGCATCTGGCCACATACAGATCCCCGACACATGCAGGGCACACCCCTCCAGCCCAACCCAGCCCCCATCATGCCCACTCCTCTAAGGATTGTGCAACAAGGCCTTTGCAACCTGAAACCGGTGAAGTCTGGAAAGGAATGTGATCCAGAGTCAGTGGGTGTGGGTGCCACTAGGGACACAAGGATCTCTCTTGCTGTTTACCCTGTGCCTCCTGGAAGTCTCGGGAGGGGAAAGGTATGCTGAAAAACAAGCCCTCAGCAGAGCTATGAGGCAACCGCTGTAGTACCTGCCCCTTGTCCTCTCTACCTTCAGAGGCATGGCTCTCAGGCACTCCTGACCCACCAGTCACCAGCCTTGGGCTCACTCTTATTAGTCTTAGCGCCTCTGTTACAAGCTACGTGTTAAAGGTCTCGTGTGCCCCACAGAGGGAGAAGGGTGTTCCCAGTGGAGAGTGTATATGAAATAGTGGCTCCAGTGGTATAGTGCCAGAAGCTAAAGGCTGGCTGGCCAGGACTCACAAGACAAACCCTATGTCTGCCCCTCTGTACCCCGACATCAGGCAACTTTCTCCATCTTGACAAGTGTATCTGGCCGTCATAGGTGGGTTGCTTCACCTCTTCTGCCTGGAGAATGGTGTTACAAGATGAGTCATGAATACCCTTCCTTTAAATTTCCTGAATGTCATGATGGCCATGCCACCAGAGCTCTAACTAAAAAGAATCATTTACCCCAAGTCTTGTCATTTGTGCTGTTTATCACTGCTGGGTATCATTTACTGTAAATGACAGGTGCTGCATTTTATGAACCAATATTGTTCACAAACTAAGGCAATCTCAGAAAATGAACTTTTAATTGGTTGACTGACATTTTGCAGAGCTGAGTGTTGAACTCAGGTCTCAAACGTACCAGGCAAAATCCCTGAGCTATACCTTTCATCCAGCATTCTCCTCCTTTGGGGGATATTTACAATGAAAAGCCATTGTTTAAAAGAGACTCCTTGCAAAGGAGTACCAGCCTACAATCCACACCTCCAGAGACGCTAGAAAACAAGGAGGACCCTAAGACAGACATACAGGGACCCTTGGAGAAGGGAAAAGGGACAAGATTTCTTGAGCTAATTGGGAGCATTGCGGGGGAGTTAGGAGATAGGAAAGAGAAGAGGAGGGGGGAGGAGGATATGAGGGAGCAGGAAGATTGAGGCAGGGGAAGAATGCAGAAGAGCACGAAAAGAGATGCCATAATAGAAGGAGCCATTACAGGTTTAAAGAGAAATCTAGCACTAGGGAAACATCCAGAGATCTACAAGGATTGTTGTGCCCAAATTCTGAACCCCAAAAATCACCATGAGGCCCATTTCAATGCAAAAGCAATGAGTCTTTTATTGCAGTTGTTTAATGAGCTAACCCCATTAGCTCTGGCCTTTCATCCTTCCACCACGGCAGATGGTTTGGGAAAGAGAAACCACGGGACAGGGATCTTATAGGACAGCATAAGGGGAGTGTCTAGGTGTACGCACAGGTTCAGGATTGGTACACCTTCAGGCTTGGAGGACTTGCCCTGTGTTGATTGGCCAACTGGTTGTTATGGACCATAGGCCCTTCCAGGGTGGTTGCTATGCTCTGCATGTCACTGCTGTGCACTAGTCCATAAAGCACAGCCCCGCCAGCTAACTTCTGATTGGTTCCTTGCCAGGAGGAGGGCATCTGACCTCCAAGTGACCAGGGCAGGCCTAGCAAGGTCAGGGAGCACATGTTACCCTGTCATGGCTGCCAAAACGGGGAGGGGAGGTGCGTTGGTCCCTTCAGGAGACCAAGTGACAACTAACAATCTAAGCAATAGTGGAGAGGCTATCTTAAATTCCCTTCCTGGATAATGAGATTGATGCCTACCTTATAAGCCATCCTAGAGCCTTCATCTAGTGGCTGATGGAAGGGGAAACAGAGACCCACAGCTAAGTACTGAGCCGAATTCCTGGAATCCAGTTGCAGAGAGGGAGGAGTGATGAGCAAAGGGGTCAGACCATGCTGGGGAAACCCACAGAAACAGCTGAACTGAACAAGGGGGAGCTCATAGTCCCCAGACTGACAAGTTGGGAAACCAGCATGGGACAGAACCAGGCCCCTTGAATGTGGGTGTCAGTTAGAAGGCCTGGGAAGTCTATGAAGCCTCTGTCAGTGGAACCAGTATTTATTCCTAGTGCATTAATGGACTTTGGGAGCCTATTCCCTATGGAGGATACTCTCTCTGCCTAGATACATGGCAGGGAGGGTCTAGGCCCTGCCCCAAATGATATAACAGACTTTGAAGATCCCGCATGGAAGGCCTTGCCCTCCCTGGGGAGCAGAAGGGGGATGGGATGGGGTGTTGGTGGGGGTCATGGGAGGTTGGGAGGGAGAAGGAATTGGGATTGATATGTAAAATAAGATCGTTTCTAATTCAAATAAAAATACTATTACTTAAAACAAAACAAAAGCAAACAAAGAGGCTCCTTGTTATACAAGGTTATGTTCCTTCCGTGTTAGGAACAGATGTGGTTTCCGTCTCCTAACCACTATGCCATCTCCCATTATATCACATCCTCTCAAGGTCATTATTTTCACCCTAAAGTATTCAATGTCCATTTCAATCCAATTCATAGTTTTTGAAAATGTATGTGCCTGGGATTATTACCAAGCACTGGGATGACAGGAAAGTGAAATACTGTTTAAGCCGGACTTTTTCAAAGCTCAAACATTTAGTGGGTGTGATATGTGCACCTGCAAATAGTTCAAAGGCAAGAAGGAACTCTAACTATGTGAAAAATGTGTTCCTGGGGCTCGGCAGAGAAGAGGCAAAGTGGTCTGGAGTGTTTAGGAAGCGTTGAGCCATGGGAGGAATCTTGAGAAAGACAAACAATATGACTGACTGACCCATGCTTGGGGAAGAAAAACATTTTATAATGAAAATTTTGACCCTGGCAAGACTGGTCTCCTTCCCAGTTTCTCCCTTTGCTTTAACAACCCCACAAGCACAGGAAACAGTTCACATCCCTTATTGGGCCATAGAAAACAGGAGCTTTAGAAGCATACAGACACAGGGAAGAATGAAAAGGGCCCAAGAAGGTATCTGAGTATAAGGTGCTGCATGCTATAGCTAGGGCTAGGTCTGAACTAAATCTTGCATGCTGATTCAGGAGCAAATACCCCAACATCAGCATACTCCACATCTAACTCATTGTCTGCTGTCAACCTGCTCCCCTTGGAGATTCCCATGTCAACCACTGGCCATACTGGATGCCCAGTTGCTCTAGTGGGATCTGGAATATTCTTAGACACCTTGTCTATCTGTCTCTCTGCCTTCATCCATCCTGTTCATAAGCTCACAGCTCTACATCCTCAAATTGATCATTTCCAGAAATGTCTACCTCCTGCAGCCTGGTCAAGTTCTTACAATCTTTTCCTAAGTTGGCTCATCTCTCTCCTGCACTACTCCACAATGCATTGGACACTCCTTTCTAAAAGAGACAGACTGTTACTCCTTGGTTTAAAAATAGATGTTTGCAAAGCAAGGGCTCCATTTGCTCGACTTTTGAGGCTCTTTATCCTTCCAGCTCTGTCCTAACACCCATTCCCTCATTTCTTCTCCTCATCCCCCATAAGCCAGATGGATTTGGCTACTTTCAACTTCTTGTTGACCTAGCACTTCCTCACTTCCGTGGTCTTCACACAATTTCTTTAGCCTTTTCTGAGGCTATATTTCCTGCCCTGCTTTCTTCTCTCTGGTTTTACCTCCGTTAGTCAAGGCAGTCTTGTAGACATGCTGTGAAGGTTGAGTCAGATAGTTTGGGAAACACAGGACCCAGAGAGCCGAAGAGTGTGTGAAGATGGAATAGCATGTGCAAAGGCCCAGTGGAAAGAACTCTACTGGGAGGAATCTGAGTGGACAGGAAGGAACTGGCAAGACGCTGCCATGAAGAAGAGGCAGGAGCCAAGCCTGAGGGTCAGGTGGCTAAGAAACCACATTATCTGCTGAAGTTCAATGGGAAGGTTTGAAGGGTTGTGAACAGGATGGTGAGAATGTAATTTTTACATTTTAAGAACAGTGCGGGCATAGAAGAGATGGGAATGGAGAAAGGCTGGAGAGAACTCCAGCTAGAGACTAGCAGGGCAAACCTAAGAGAAGTAGTGGTCTAGGGTAGCATCAAGTGGGAAGGCAGTGGGAAGGTAGACTTAGAGCATGGTCAGGACAAATGATCAGGCCTGCTGAGTGATCAAGCATGGACCAAATGAAAATGAGAAAAACACGTGGCAAAAAAAAAAAAAATAGTAAAAATAGTAAGGCATGGTATCACTTCCTCTAAAGCCTACAATAGAGACTGGCTTTTATGTTATAGAAACAGAAAGCAACAAGGATTTTTTGGCCTAGGCAAAACTACATTTCTGTGAAAAAAAATATTTTGAGACATGGTCTCGATATGTAGCAAAGGTTGTCATTTAAATCATAGCCATCATCCTCCTATCTCAGCTTTCCAATTAGAGGCCTGCACCATCACACTGCTACAAAATTTTGATTTTTAAAGAACACACTGTAAGTGTCATGGAGGTAAACTGGAGAGCATGGCTGTTGAGATGGGATGCTCATTCTGACAACACACAGTACTTAAAGCAGCAGGCCTACACAGCTATGGGAGTCAGGGCACAACCATATTTTCAGTCTAACGCTCTCCCAACTGAGTTATTTCCGCTTCACAACCATATTTTCATGAAGAAAAAGAAAACTGTGATATTGTTGAAAAGTCTATATGTACATGTTTGTTTTTTAAAGAGCTGAATTATTCTAATGAAAAGCAAGTCTCCCTCCCACTCCAAGTCCCAATTCACCTCTATGGAACTTCCTATGTCATACACATACACACACACACACACACACACACACACACACACACACACACACACACACACACCCGTCTCCAGAAATGTTCTCACATACACAAATATGACTGAGTATATACATGCACTTATGTTCTCCACATGGTTACATACATATTTTGCACACATGTAAAATAGAGATGAGATCAGTTTTCATGTGAGACTGCTACACAAACTCTTCTATGACTTGTTTTTTAAGAACTAATTCCCCTATATTTTCATTTTATTGAAGCACAACTTTCATAAAATAAAAAGCACTCACTTTAGATGTTCACTGATGTATGCTTTGATTAATTATGTATCCTGGTAGCTGCTACCCTAATTAAGACATGGCACATATCTATCAGCCCAGTAAATTTGATCTGCATCTCCTTCTATTTGATTATCAAGGCTTTTATGAGTTGTTAATGTTCATTTTACCTCTCCAGGTTAGCTTTTCCTCACCCAAGAATTTATATAAATGGAATAAAATAAACTAAGTTTTCTTTTTCCCCCTTACACAAGATGTTTTTGCCATCTTTGTTGCTGTGTGTGTCTCTAGTTTCCTGTTGAGGGAAAGTACCCCTTGTGTGAAAATCATTATAGTATGTGAGTCTCTGTGTCTAGCTTCTCTTTCTACCCTGTAAAGATGAGGAAACAGAAGAATTAAAATGGAAACTTGGGGAGAAAACTTGAGATGCCAAAATGGAACAGAGGTGGTATGTATTAAGATATTGACAGTGTGGGGCTGAAGAGATGGTCCATTGGGCTGAAGAGACGGTCCATTGGTTATGAGCACATGTTGCTTCACCACCACCTTTAACTCCATTTCCAAGGGAAGCAATGCCCTCTTCTGAATTCCATGGGCACAGGCACACATATGGTGCACATGTATACATGCAGGTAAAACATACACACACACATATAAAACATGTCAGGGGACATGCTAAAATGGGTCAGGGAAAGCTTCAGGATCTCGGGCCTAGACAAACAGCTACAGGCAATTGGGGGATGTTAAGAGTATGAGAAGTGCTCTCCTCCATGGAAGAGCCCCAATTGGTTAGCCAATACAGGCTGTCAGCCTGAAATACAGGGAACTTTATATGGACCAGGCAAGTCATTTAAGCAGGTTATATTGATGCATATAGGGGTGTGTGTGTGTGTGTGTGTGTGTGTGTGTGTGTGTGTGTGTGTGTGTGTGTGTGTATGTGTGTGTCAAAGAAATAGAAGCCATGAACATGAATTTGAGAGAGCCAGGGAAGGTACATGGAAGGGCTTGGAAGAAGGAAAAAAGAGGTGAAAACTATAAAGTTACAATTTCAAAATATAAGAGTATTAAAAACAAGAAAATTACATTTAAAAAAATATTGACAGCAATCAAAAGGGACTATTTTGTGGGCAACGAAGTGACATATTCTGGAATGAAGGCACCAGGCCATCTGGACTATGTAGGGCTGTGAGCTCTGCACACCAGGCCTCTGAGTGACTTGTGTGTTTCTTTTAGGACTGGGTGATGCCTCCCACAGTAACTGCTGTACTTTGCTCCTTATTGTTTTGAGTATGTTTGCAGGAAAGTTGTGCTCTGTTTGTTTGCGTTTTGGTTTTTCAAAACAGGGTTTCTCTGTGTAGCTTTGGCTGTCCTGGAACTCACTCTGTAGACCAGGCTGGCCTCCAACTCACAGAGATCTGCCTGCATCTGCCTCCCGAGTGCTAGGATTAAAGGGGTGAGCCACTATTACCTGGTGTGCTCTGTGGTTCTTGAAGCAAGCACAGTTCTATGGGGTGTATGTCCATCTTTGAAGCTATTGCTTTCCCAAGGCTAGGTTTTGGTTCTCACTGAGCAAGACCTTCAAACCTTCGAGTTGCTCTGCACCCTACTTTTATCCTTGAGAACGCTGTCAGTGCTTGCCTTTAGCCAGGCTTTTGGAGCCTGGAACCTTCTGATCTAGACATGTTTCTATGTTTAGACCCAATGATCTGTTTTTTTAAAAATCACAAATATGTGTTTAATGTACCATTTTTATATTAGCTTGTATAGGTATGCTTTACTCTTAATGTCTATAGATAATGGGCATATTGACATTTATTTCACAGACTCCTTTGCATGAATGTGGAAGCAAAATATTGTTTTAAAAGTCCTTTTGTCATTATTCTGTGTATAGCTCTTAGATCCTGGAGGGTCCATGACTTCAAATTGCTCACTGGTCTTCCTGTCAGTCATACTCTCTTTCCACCCTTTGTCACAATTATTTTTCAGATCACATTCTTTTCAAATCACTGGCCTTTCCGCACTTGCACAAACTTAGAGCAGTCTTCCCTTCCTTGAATCACTTGCCACTGTAACACATTTTGTCTTATTAGATCCATGTGCTTCATACAAGAAATTAGGGCTTTTTCCCCAAATATGTGATAAACTCCAAAAATTCCTGTATGTATCCAGTTACATCACGGGCTTAATTATGAACTAAACACTGTCACAGCCTACCCACCCCACCCTGGAGATTAATGACTTTGTGAGTCAGAAATTAAACTCCAGAGAAATGAGAATTTGTTTTCCCTTTCAGAGATGAAAGATTTTAACAGCACTGATGAAGATCTCCTGAGATACGTTGAGTTTTAGAACTTCCATCTGATACAGAGCCTGGACATCATCCATTTTGCTATGGCCTCCAGGGCACCTGAGAATCTGATAAACCTTGCTGGATAAATGACTGCATGTATGAAATTGTCTTACTAGTCTTACTGCTTCCCTGGGAAATGATGGCTCTTGGTCCCTATTGTCTTCCATAGTATAAACTGTAATGATCACTTTCTTGCCCTCCAAGTCATCTGAAAATCTTCACTGGGAAGATCTTTTTGTATGAAGCACCCCAGTCATCTGATAGTCTCCGTAGACTTCTTAATGATCCTGGCAAGGGAGCCAAAGTCATCACCAGGAAATTTGTCATATTCTGTAACACAATTGACAGTCAACTGCCATTTCCTACATCTTCCTTTCTTTGTTAAAGTCATGCCTAGACAGACAGGAAGAGATAATGCCAGCTGAAACCCCATGTTATGATAAATCTTTCCACCAAAAGCCACCAAGCCCCACTGCCACATGTGCACTGTATGCCAGCCGCCCGCCTGAGTTAGGGCCCAAATGAATACACAGAAACTTGTATTAGGTTCAAAGCTGCTTGGCCAATGACTAGGACTTCTCATCTGCTAGCTCAGTCTTAATTATCATAAATCTATATATGTTATAAGACTTATCTTATAGGATGCCTTATTGGCGTCCCTCCTTGCCGGTGGATCACATTGAGCCGCTGGAACAGGAGAGGAGGAGAAAAGAGGGACGCTTCCTGTTTCTCCTTCTTTGAATATGAGTCTCCTTGCTATGTCACTTCCTGCCTGGATCACCACTTCTCTACTACATTTCCCAGAATCCTCTTTGACTCCTAGTCTCGTCTAACTTGCTGTCTCATTGGCCAAACAGTATTTTATTTAACAATCAATAAAATAAACATACACAGTACATTCCCCATTAGCCCCATGTCCAACATTTCCTTCTATTCCTTCTTTACACCTGTCTATCCTCAAGGTGCAGTGCATCTGCACACTGATGTTAAGGGTGCACTAGCTCTTCCTTCTCCTGCCACTTCTGCCCCTGCTGGCATGTGGATGAGCTCTGCCAATGGGGACTGTCTGCATCACCCCCACCCTGCTCCCATAATGTGGCAAATTCTTCCTTTACCAGTTTCTTGAAACCTCGCAAGGTCTGCTGTCTGTGCTGGGATCTTGTGACATTGTCTTCCTGGGCCTATGCTTGTGGGAGCCCTTCTCTACATACTAAAGCAAGAGGCAGCCGGAATAGATTTTCACTCTCCCACAACCAGGTTTGCATTTTGGTGATTTTATCAGAGCAAATGAACAGTAAAACTGCAGCACCTGTAACATTACCCTTAAAATTCAGAGAACTATACAAAGGAGATTTGCTCTAATCTTAGGGAGGGTTAAGTGTTTGTTCTGTTCCAGACCTACAACTGAAGATGAGAGACATCTGCTTTTTGGGGTCTACTGATTGAAATATTACTCTTATCCCAAACACAATCCATGAAAAGAGTAATGCTGTACCCACACATCTGGGTACCCTGTAGCCCAGGCAAGTTGCCTCCTAGAATTAGCAATCACATCCAGAGAACAATTGCAATAACGATCCCTAGTGGCAAGTCATCCGGTCTCGAGCTGATCAACACTGTTTACTGTACTCCATGTTTATATATTGTAGAAACGAGAAAATAGAGAGTTGAACAAGTGTATTTGAGCAGCTCAGCTAGTAATTGGCAGAGCTGAGATCCCAGCTCTCTTAAATGCCTCAGCTGGGTGTGGGCAGTTTCCACATGTCCTGGGGTGCTGTAGGCTATTGCTCAGAGCTCAGGGGAAAGCAGTGTCCTGTCTTCATGTGTGAACACGCTGGGCTGTATGCTGTGTGCAGTGTGCAGCTACTAGAAGGGCCCCACTTTCCTCTGCTTGGAAAGGGCTCCACGGGACACTAACAGTTACTATTCACTGAAAGCCACACCCTTGTGCTTTGTTCAGACACCCACTGTTTAGTGTTTACTACAACTCTGGGCTCTTCCACTACTCACACTGACATGGATGGGCAGCACACCAGGCCTCCCCACAGGCTGCAATGGGCAGGAATTCTGAGGCATCCCTTTAATACTACCAGCTTCAGATTCACCTAAGTCTACTCCATTGTCACATCTGTCCCCATTAGCCAGTTCAGTCCTGTTCCATTCCTCCACCAAATCTTTATAAACAGCTTAAAGTGTGCATGAAACAGTCATTCTGTAGGTGTGTATCATGGCTGACTCACCCAGTACGGGCTGGGCCTCCCTTCAGATGGTTCTTATTATCTGTGCTGGTGCTGCTCCTCATTGTCCAGCCCCCCTCCCTGCCCCCAAGCTTTCAGGAAACATTGTGCAGTAGCAAGCTTTATTGTAAGTCCCTAAATCCATCTTATATAGAGATGCCCTCTGTCCTGTGTCCTTGTAGCCCTCCCTGGGTGCTCCTGGAGCCTTTATCATGATGATATAATTAGTCCTCACAGTGCTGTTGAGTTGATTTTGACAACATCAAACATCTCCATTTTCCAGAGGGAAACACTGAGGCTGAAGAGAGAGTTCCTTACCCAAATCCAGTTAGGAGCCATATCTCCCGGGCCAGGGCTTCTGGCATAGTCTGTAGATACCAGCTCTGATGAAGTGAGGGGACCCTCCCAGACCCACCCAATGTGGGGCCACATCCCGAACAGCATGTGTGGGAAGGCTCATGTATAACAATATAGGTGCACAGCAAAGAAAGACGGATTAGGAAAAAAATTGGGACAGAAGAGTACACAATTTACTGACTGGACCAGAGCTTCCTGGTCTTCATGCTTCAGTTAAAGGCTCAGAAATTAGCTGAGAGTCCTGTCTGCCTGGAATTTTGATGGGTGACTCATTTGGGTCCCCTATTCCCAGTAGAATTGGCTTTAGTTCCTATCGTTATGTTTACAGAAAATGAACTAATCTTTAAGTGCACTTAGGTCAGTGAGTGTTTTGTGGCATTGTCACAGCCTATACCCATGAGTCTTGATTCTGTGGCATGATGCTTCCACCAGAGCTTGGTTGACTTTCCATATGGTATTGGTTCCAAAGCTGTGACCCAGACTATTGAGAGTGGACAGTCAGGTCTCGGGCACGGCTTCTGAAAACCGCAGATCAATAGGCATACAAGGAAACTCCATCCTGAGTAATAACAGTTTTCAAACGGAAGGGAGATAAGACACTTGCTCTCCAGGCTGTTCCACTGTTTTCTTCTAGACAGGAATAAATGAAGTGCATGTGCTTTGCCAGCCGTGGTGACCGAGGTCTCCTTGGAGCCTGTGGACAGAGAATCCACTTCCCATATGACTGGGATTCTCAGGATATTCATAGGTCAAATGTATCCACCTGAAAATGCCTTGTTGACAATAGAATTCAGCATTTTCCTTCTCGATAAGAGGTGGTATCTTCTGATAGAACCGAGGTGGTCAGGAGAGTGGTGCAGAGTGATGAAAGCCTCCTTTGGATCAACGGGAAAGTGTGAGCTCTTCCTAGGACTAGGGGTGCTGTTTGTGTGGGTAATGTCGTGCTCCACTGGGACATACAGACGAGTGTTGACTGGGATGAAGAGTTAGGGTTGTTGACAAAAGCATAGCTACACTTGATCTGAGGGTCTTAGCTGAACAGGAAAGTGATATGGGATGTCCTTCTATATGCTGCAAATATGTGTTGCTTTTATTGGTTGATGAATAAAGCTGTTTTGACCAATGGCTCAGGTAGAATTAGCTAAGCAGAAAATCCAAAGAGTTATGCAGAGAAAGAAGGCGGAGTCAGGAGACACCACGTAGCCACCAAAGAGTAACATACCGACGAAGCATTACTGGTAAGCCACAGCATCGTGGCAATACATAGATTAATAGAAATGGGTTAATTTATCAGAGAGAGAGATAATGTAATATGTCAGTAAATATATCTGAGCCATTGGCCAAACTATTGAAACTGGTATATTAGCCTCTGAACGATGATCTCATAAGTGGCTGTGGGGAGAAACTGATCCAATGGGACTGGTCGAGACAGAGAAAAACTTCCAACTACAGAAAATTGTTTTTTTTTTTTTTTTTAAAGGCACACAGCTGGCAGACTTGTGATCAGATGTGTAAGTGAGTTATACATGCAGCATCATGTTTAGAAGGGAGTTGGCTGGCAAGACAGGTCAGGTGGGCATGGTGGAGCTTAAGGGACCAGAGTTAATAAGGGAAAGTGAGGATAAGGGTGATGCCTGGGAGGGACACATGGGCATGGAGGCCACCAGCCTGGCAAATAGGATGGAGAGAGTGAACTGCATTACAAGGTTACCTTGGGAGATGAAGGACCAGCCCTGAGGCTGGCTGCACCAGGATGAGAGTCTGTAGGTAGTAGCGCTACCAAGGGTTAAAGCAGAGTCTGGAAGAGCTAGAAGGGAAAAGTAGGGATGCCCAGGAAGCTTAGTGGCCTGGATACACACTCAGATTTAAAATTTTATATGAATTACATATAAACCAATTAGGATAAATACAGTTACCACTCTGGGCGCAGGAAGAGGCACTAAGGCACTAAGGATGTGGAAAACGGGGGGGGGGGGGGTGAGAGTGAGGAATATTTTGAAGTTGGAAACTGCTGCTTACAGTTGCTCTTTTGGAACACTAGAGGGCAACAGTCACATTGAACACACATCAACTGTGTTAGGACTGAACTGAGTGTTATTTGAATGTCTTGCTTGAATTTTTCAGAAAGTTACAAAGAAAGCCTGTTGAGATGTTCATGCACAGGGGCTTTAGGAGCCTGGGGCAGAGATGAAGTTAGATAAATACTGGCAGGCAGCCATGACTGGAAGATAAAGAGCTACAGGCTGCTTGCAATACAGGGAGTTCTGACCATTGCTTTGAAATTTTTCTTTCACAGCTGGAGTGAGAAAGCCTGCCTACAAGTCAGCTGCCATTCCTCCCATGAGCAGGTTGGAATGCATTGCTGCAAAGATACACTGGGGACACTAGAAATTTATGGATGCCCTGATGTACTTAGCACAGTGGGCTAAGAACTAAGTTCTAAGTACTAAGACAGAGAACTCAGCCTCCCAGGCTAGGGACCATTGACATGGGGAGAAAGATGTGCACCAAAAGAAGGGAGGCACTTTATCACTTAAAGTTCTCTTGTCCAGCTCAGTTTCTTTAAATTTAACAAGAATATAGAAACGCAATTTGGTAGCTGAACACAGCAATCCCTTTCCCAGCTTTTAGCCTTTCGTGATTGATGTCCTTTGGAGAAATCACGTGACCGTAACTAACCTGATCTCTTTCTTAAATGGACATGAAGTCCTAAGATGTCTGTGGCTGTGAAAGCATTTAGGAAATTACCAAGTGTGGCATATGTGTGGTTCACCTTCAGCATTTCCTTCTCTTTGAAGGCTACATCTGTTAACTAGGAAATGTCCCAAGCTTCAGGCCAGACCTTTCAAACCACCACCATGAAAACCTTATCTCAGTTTCTGTACGCATTTCCTTTTGTAGGCTGCTTGAGCACATTCAGACAACAATTTGCAGAACAATCTCTATAACTGAAACCCTATTAAAAAAGACTTTTGCTCTGAGCAGGGAAGACTTCCCTTGTTTTTTTTTAGTTGACTAACATGAGTCACTTGAGCTAGTCTGAACAGAAGACAAGGACTGGCTCTGGAGTCACTGGTCAAGGTTCTGTTTACAGACACTCTGTCAAAGAAGGACACCTGTTGGGCTCAAACCTTCTTGGTTTATTGCAGCAATTTCTTATGATAAGTAAGGAAAAAGGTGTTTAAACTTCACACATGTGAAATACATATTGTGTTCCTAGCTGGGTAACAAGACTCCAGTCCTCAAATTAGAGATTTATTTAAATAAATGGATATTGTCCCTGACACTAGACTGTAAAGTGGTCGTCATTAGTAGTTCCATGTTTAAACCATCACTTCTAACCTTCAGGTCACAGGTTGGTGAGAAAGGAAACAGCAAGTTCCAACACCCCTCTGGATAAAGCTCTTGCAGAAAAGCTCTGCAACCACTTAGACCTTTCCTTTGTCTTCAGAAACAGCCATGGCATTTTCAAAGCCAAGGTCCACTGTCTCCTACCTGGGGACCTTGGGTAATTTTCTTAAATGATCCCATCTTCTAGTTTTCTCTTATGAATGCTTTCTTTTTAAAAGGGAAAGGGAGTATGGAGCTGGGCTCCATTCTGAGTTCAATATGAGCCAGTCAAGATTTGTAGGACAGGGGCAAAGTCTAGACCACGGGATGGAAAATTACTAGAAAGGAAATATCAGGGATTGGAAGGAGTTTGGCAAAGTAGACCTTAGTATTCTTATCGACAGTAGCTCGGGGTACCAAGTATGAGGAATGGGGAATTTGATAAGATGTTGAGGGCTCAGACATTGAGGTGGGAGAGTCTCTTTTAAGCTTAGGGGCTGGCAAGATGGCTCAGTGGGTAAAGGTACCTGCTGCCAAGCCTCACAACTGTAGTACAATCGCTGGAACCCCCACATGGTGGAAAGAGAGAACCTACTTCCAACAGTTGTCCTTTGACCACCACATTCACACCATGACACAAGACTGGCCACCCACACAAAGAAAACAAAATAAATGTAATAAAAAAATCAGAATAAACTGAGTTCTCATGACTCATCCTAAAACTGTGTGGTGCAGGCCAGACACAGAGACACACTAGGCTGTAGTTCTGGAGGGAAAACCAACGTTCAGTCAAAGAAAGTCTTTGTCAATATGATCATGAAGGCAGCAACATCTATTTAAACAACATTGAATTTTAAGAATATGAAATACTCCTTTTTGAACCACTTTATCCATGTTTAGGACTTAAGTGAACTAGTCTTGTTAGTGTCAACTACTCCCATCCCCAGCACTGAGGTGACCACCATCATCATGTGACCACCATCATCATGTGACCACCATCATCATGTGACCACCATCATCATGTGACCACCATCATCATGGCAACCAACTTTGAGACACCACATCATCGAATAGAATGCCTCACATGACATGACAGGAAGCAGTTTTCACTTGTATAAGTCATTCAACTTAGTGATGAATTATAGATTTGGGATGAAATCAGTCAGGATTGAATGTTCAAACTCTAGCACTTCCAGTGTACTAGGATCTTATTTAGGAAGGGAAGAAAACAATACACCCCCATTCCTCCTGCTGTTGCTCCCCCCATTCCTTTCCCTCCTGCCCCTCCTCTTTCTACTCCCTCCCTTTATTTGAGACAGGGTCTCTCTGCCTGTCTTTGGAACCCTATAACTCACTGTTTAGACCAGGCTGGTCTTGACCTCACAGGAGGTCTACATGCCTCTGCTTCCTGAGTGCTAGGATTAAAGGGGTGCACCACCACACCCAACATTATTACTTTTGAAAATTTTTTCATACAATATATTCTGGTCACAGTTTGCCCTCTTCCAACTCCTCTCAGATCCTCCCCACCACCTCACTCACCCAAATGCATGCTTCTCTCTCTTTAGAAAGCAAACAACAACAACAAAAAAACCAAACTAAAATAGAGACATAAGAAACACACACACACACACACACACACACACACACACACACACACACACACACACTTCTTAATCAGTCCAAACTAACCACAGAAAGCAGTGAGCTATAAAAATCTGTAGTATAATTATTGACGTTTTGTAGTCGACAGTTTACAATAGTCTTGGGAGGTATTAAAGAGCCCGTGTGCTATTCCTCTTTTACAAAAGAGATACTTTTACAGAAGAGAGTGACTTGCTGGAAACCTAAGAAAATGGGGATATTATTTTTCAGATACTGGAACTTGGGCTAAATTCTCTGAAACCAAATTTGACTGCATTTAATCTTCGGCAAATGTTTTCTTAGGAAATCTGAGCTGTGGAAACATCTTCTAGAGAGTGCCCGCTGCGGCTGGCAGGTGTCTTCCACGTTTCCAATTGACTAAAGAGCTCTCTGACTCTGCTCTCTCTGATGTGGGGTCAACAGCATTTCTCAGCTGGGTGTCTCCCTAGAAACACTTGGGGAGTTCTTTAAAAAGCCTCAAGCCCAACCACTCTGCTTTGTGTTAGTTTGGGTGGCCCTAGGCTGCACAACATTCTAAGGATGGTTGCCCCCTCATTCTTGAGCATCCAGACCTAGTTCTTCATCACTCACCATCTAAGGTTCCATACTTTCTAGGGATTTGTAGATTTGTACAAATTAAAATCTCAACCCCCTTGTAACTTTAAAATTGTGTAAAAAAAAATAGTTTTCAGGATCTCCAGGTGGGAAACAATGGGCCTCAGCTTTGAAACCAGGATGGTGGGCTTTGTAGATAGTTATCAAAAGTTTTTTTAAAAGCTTATGAAAGTAACAAAACCTGCTAGGAATTAACATTTGTTTCTGGTGATGTGTAGAACTCAATTTTACAGAGCTGCTGGGGTCACTGTGTAGTTATTGCTGCAGTGGCATCTTCATTTTACAGAATCAAAGAAAAAAAGCCTGTATTTACTTTCCACGTTCATTTAACACAAATGAATTCTGACCAGCTCTCTGAAACTTGCAAGTAATGGCATGAGACTAAATTTGTAGCCCAGCCACAAGGCATTTTCCTGACATAGTTGAGGTCCAGAGTTGCATCCCCAGCATTGTAAACAAAACCAAAAACCCAAGCCAACTAAACACCTGCAACAACAAAGAAAACAACAGTGGTGGCATGAATTCTACAAATGATGATGATGATGATGATGATGATGATGATGATTGTGATGATGATGACTAATAATCATACCTAAACAGCTGTTGCTAGTCAGACTTGCCGTGTATGTGACAACATATTTGACAAAGGACTTACAGAGGGAAAGGTTGATTTGTTTCATGGTCTTGGGGGTTTCTGTCTGTGGTTTTCTGACTCTGTGGACTTTGACCGAACATTGTGGAAGTAGTGATATGTGGAGGAGGCAGCTCACCTCATGGTGAACAGGGGGACCAGGAATCACATGGGACTTTCAAAGCCACACCTTCAGTGACCTTCTTCTAGCTAGGTCATCATTCTAAATAACATAACCACCTGGAGACAAAGGGTTCAACACATGGGACTGTGGGAGGCACTTCACAGTCACATCATAGCAGTGATGTCTACAGGTGATGCAAATTTTAATAAGGACGGCAAGGTTGTCTTTATTCATGCTGTTTGAAAGCCTCTGTATGAAGATGTTTGTTAGAGCTGTGTCTCCCTGAACATCCTTTGTTTAACAAGAGTGCTATTTGAGCCTTCTTAGAAAATATAAATGAAAGACCATGTACCCTCATACTCATTGATTTGGCTGAGCATTCAAGAACTCTAATGGGTGCCACTGAAGAGTCTGTGCTAATATATTATTTCTTCAGATAATCCTAACCATGTGTTTCCATTGAGAACGATGTAGAAAAGGTTCTAATGTATTGGGAGCCAAATCTCAGAGCTTGGCTTGAGATCCTAGGCCATGCTTGGCAGGCCACATAGTTAACCTTTACATAGCAGCTCCTTAGAACCTCAGTTCAAGAAAAGAAACAACCTGACCCAGTCCTCCACCCACAGGCTCAGTCACCTAAGCAACCCTTCCTGGACCTCTTACTCATAAACTCTTTACCCTGCCAAACATCTGAGTCACAGACTCCCAAAGGTATCCCGGCTTCATGCCCTGAAATCAAAATCCAGATGACTCCCGAGGAGACTTCTGCCCCACCACAGACACGTGTGCTCTTTCCCTTCCTTTCCTTCAATGAAGGACCACTGGACGCCACCACCCTAGAAGAAGAGGCTTCTTGCTACCATAATCCTGACTGCTGCCTCTAACCGCTAATGCACCCCCACCGAGTCACAAAAACCCATCCCATAAATACCTAGCTCCCTTCTCTCCCCCACCCTATGATCCCACACTTGGTGACCTAATATTTCAGGGTAATATTGCCGCCCAATGCTCCCAAACCATATATAATCTAGACCATTTAAAGGCTCTCATTTCAAGCAGACAGCAACAAATCAACTCCTTACTAAACTAAGAGACTTAGACGCTCAACTTTGCAACCTAACTTCCCTCTCCCTGGATTCCCACAAACCCATTAATAAAACAAAACAAAAGCCAAAGCCCTCAAAATCACTCTTAGCGCTTCCACTTTCACTTCACAGGGGTAATCAAATCCCTCGTCCATCAACAGGTGCCTCCTCTGGGGAGGAGGACTCAGGAGATGATGCCCCTGACCCTCCCGCCCCCTCAGGAGGAGAAACCCTTCCTACACCACCCCCTGATAACCTCCCTATGCCACATACCCCTTTAGACTTAAAAATTCTTGAAAAACTTAAATCAGCAGTCTCCAATTATGGTCCCACAGCCCCTTTCACTCTCGCCCTTCTTGAAAATATTACAGAGGCATTGCTCACTCCTAATAGATGGTATCAACTAGCCAGAGCCACACTAAACGGAGGCGACTTTGTTTTATGGCAATCTGAGTTCGCCGAGCTGGCTAAAGACATGGCTAGGAAAAATGCTACTGGAGCTGAGTCCCATACTTGGACAGCTAACAAAATCCTTGGCAACTCACCTTTTGACACCCTTGAGGCACAGATCACCTTCTCCACAGGCCTCCTGGAGCAAATCAGACAGGGAGGTTTAGAAGCCTGGCGCAAACTCCCCCCGAAGGGCATCACCACAGGATCCCTTACAAAGATCATCCAAGATCCTGACGAGCCCTATAGCTCTTTCATCAGCCATCTCCACTTCTTTGGTACACCTGAGCCAGATAACCCTTTTATTAAACAACTTGCCTTCGAAACTGCCAATCCAGCTTGTCAAGACATTCTTAAACATCACCGTAAGGAATCACTTTCCACATTTGTGTGCCTTTGCACAGGAGCAGGAACCAGTCATTCGATAGGCTTGACAACTGGCACAGCTTTAAAGAAGGCTGCCACTTTTTTGGGGGACAGCCTCAGGTCCCCTATTCGGCGACCCCCAGGGCCCAAGGGAACAATGCCACCCCTCAACCCCAATCCTTTTCTCACCCCGCAAAACCTTCCCACAACTCAGACCTATGGAGGAGATCAAAAACCAGCCCAGGACTGGACCTTGGTCCCTCCTCCAACACAATATTGACCCCTGAGGCGGGAGTCCATATTATGCCCACTGGCACTTTTGGACCCATACCACCCAATACTTTTGGGCTAATTCTAGGGAGAGTTTCCACCACACAAAAGGGCCTCCAAATCTTCCCTGGTGTTGTTGACCCGGATTCCCACACTGAAATTAAAATCTTTATACAGGCCTCCCAAGGAGTCCATACTATATTTAAGGGACAAAAAATTGCTCAATTAGTTCTTTTTCCCCTGACTCACCTAAGCTCCAACAACAAACAGCTAGCTAGGTCCTCCTCAAATTTTGGGAACACAGACGTCTTCAGGGTCCAAGAGATGACAGCATCACATCCTACACTCACCCTACGCCTGGACCGCAAGCCCTTTACGGGCCTCCTCGATTCAGGGGTTGAAACTCAGTTATCGCCTCCCACAACTGGCCTATGGCCTGGCCCCTCACTGACTCCCTTACTCATCTTCAGGGCATAGGACAAACCTCCAATCCTAAACAAAGCTCCAAGATCCTTGCTTGGCAGGACGATGAGGGCAATACTGGACAGGTACAACCCTTTGTAGTCACAGGCCTGCCCCTTAACCTACGGGGACGTGACATCCTCTCTCAAATGAAGGTCTTTATGTGTTCACCCAATGAACTCATAGCCAAACAAATGTTATCTCAACGGTTCCTACCCGGCCAAGGGCTGGGAAAAGCCTCCCAGGGTCGCCGAGACCCCATCCAGACCCAAATTAAAAACAACAGACATGGTCTCGGACACCATTTTACATGATGGCCACTGCTCCCCCTGCACCCCAGGACCCGGTCCCTCTCCTCCATGCAGAAAAAAATCTCTTGGAGCTCATCAGGACCCTTCTGGGTTGACCAGTGGCCTCTCACTTGAGAAACTTGAGGCAGCCACCCAGCTAGTGCAGGAGCTATTAACCTTTGGCAAGATTACCCCCTCCACCTCTGCCTGGAACACGCCCATCTTTGTAATTAAAAAGAAATCCGGAAAATGGAGGCTCCTTCAAGACCTTCGCACTGTCAACAAAGTCATGTTACCCATGGGTGCCCCTCAACCCGGGCTGCCCGCCCCTGCTGCCATTCTACACAATTACCATAAAGTCATCATTGACTTAAAAGATAGCTTCTTTACCATCCTGCTTCACCCTGATGACTGTGCATATTTTGCTTTTAGCCTCCCACAAATTAATTTCCAAGGGTCTATGACACGGTTTCAATGGCGTGTCCTTCCACAAGGTATGGCAAACAGCCCTACCCTAGCTCAAATTTCATTGCACAGGCCATCCAGCCTATATGCTCAAAATGGCCACAAGCCTACATCCCCCACTTTATGGATGATATCCTCTTGGCTTGCCCCTCTAGAGAAGAAAGCCTCCTCTGACTCAAGGACCTACAAACCTCCCTCGCTAAGTTCAACCTTGTCCTTGCCCCTGAAAAAAATCAAGCACAAGACCCTTACCTATACTTGGACTATGAACTTAGAAACCAACAGATATTCACCCCCAAGATACAAATACACCTCTCCTCCCTTAAGACACTTCATGGCCTTCAACAATTTTTGGGCAACCTCCAATTCCTTCGCCCCTACCTCCAGCTCTCTCCAGATAGTCTAAAACCCCTCACAGACCTGTTAAATGGTGATCCTCATCCCCTCTCCCCACGTACCTTAACTCTACAAGCAGTCACAGCCATTGACAAGGCCATCTCCCATTAAACAACCTTTCAGATTGACACTGCCTTGCTTCACCATTTCATTGTCTGTGCCACCCCCATCAATCCTATAGGAGTATTTTGGCAAAAGGACCCCACAAATGTCTTAAAAGGGCACCCCCTACTTTGGGTGACACTGCCCCTCTCCTCAGGCAAGGTAATTTCGCCTTATCCAGAGCTTGTTGCCCTGCTCATCACCAAGAGCTGCAAACAGTCCAAACAATATTTTGGTAAAGATCCAGAGCTCCTCATTGTGCCTTACACTATGGAGCAGGTTAACTCCCTCTTACACACCTCTGATGACTGGGCCATAGCTTGCCTCTCCTTCACTGGACAGATTGATAATCATTACCCTGATGATCCCCTCATTCAATTTGTTCGCATTCACCCTGTTGTTTTCACAAAACAAACCTCCCTCACACCCCTCCTTACACCACTTACCGTCTTTTTTGATGGGTCCTCTTCCGGGATGGCAGCCCTGGTGATCAATAATCACACTCATTCCTTCCACACGCCCTATACTTCTGCCCAGTTGGTAGAGCTTTTTGCTATAAAACAAGCCTTTTCCATGTTCTCCACCCCCTTCAACTCGTATACCGATAGTGCCTACGTTGAAAAATCCATCCCTCTTCTTGAAACAGCCCCTTTCATCAAGCCTACTTCCAATGCCTCCTCCCTGTTCCTACAGATTCAAGCTTTAATAAGACAAAGAGATGTCCCATTTTTTTTATTCAGCACCTACGGGCTCATACAAACCTCCCGGGACCCCTAAGCCATGGAAATAACAAAGCAGACCTCGCTACTCGCTTACGGCAACAAACAGAAACTAAAACAATTTTTCCAATACTACCTATTCTCCCTCAACTTGAAGCCGCTAAGGCTGCCCATGCTCTCCACCACTTAAATGCTCACACCCTTCGACTCACTTTTTGACCCGTCCAGCAGGCCAGGTTATTCTCGGGTCTTGAGGGGGTTGTCACCTAAAGGGGTCATGAGGGCGAGAAAGGAATGGAGACCAAGCGGCGCAAGAAAGGACAAGAGTCCGTCTGTGCAATGTCAAGGTCTCGATTTACTGGGGCTTAGAGTGGGCTTAAATAGCCCTGCAACAATAGAATTGGGGGGAATAATAGAAGGAACATCAGGTATTTGCTGGGACTGGA
This sequence comes from Cricetulus griseus, assembly GCF_003668045.3. NCBI lineage: Eukaryota > Metazoa > Chordata > Mammalia > Rodentia > Cricetidae > Cricetulus > Cricetulus griseus. The sequence goes on from NC_048595.1 coordinate 124,074,916, forward strand.
ACATTCTTCTTGTCAGCCGGAACATCTAGTGGTCTTTCTTGGAACAGCGAACAGAAAAGCTCCAGACCCTTTCTCGGAACAGAAGCAGTTAGCAGTTCCGCTTGGCCAAACCATATCTAATTACAGGTTACAGGAGGCTCACAGAGCTGGCTTTAAGCCGCAAACTTACAGGTCATTAAAAGTCTTACAAAGGTGGGCTTTAAGCCGCATAGTTTTGGGCCCACGGCCCCTTACAACTTTTAAGATTACCTATGATCAAGCTGGAGAAATTGTTGAAGCCTGCTCTGGTTGCGCTACCCTTCTGCCTGTACCTCACCTTAACCCCCGAGGGCTCTCCCCTAATGCCCTCTGGCAGATGGATGTTACTCATGTCCCCACCTTCTCTAAACTATGTACATGTCTCTATTGACACCTTTAGTGGCTTCGTCTTTGCAACTCCTCAGACAGGAGAAGCTACCAAGGATGTCATAGCCCATCTCCTTGCCGTTATGTCCACCTTAGGCAAGCCCACTAAAATAAAACTGACAATGGGCCTGGATACGCCAGCTCCAAGTTTAAACAATTTTGCCTTACCTTTGACATAACACATGTAACAGGTATCCCTTATAATCCCCAGGGACAGGGTATAACCGAAAGAGCACATTAAACACTGAAAAATACACTCCTCAAATTAAAAATCTCCTCTCTACCTCACAAACCCAACACTCCCCAAATTATCCTCAATCATGCTCTTTGTCCTTAATTTCCTGACACTTGATCATGATGGCCATTCGGCCTCAGAGCGCTTTTGGCACCCCACCACCTCCTCCTCTCATGCCATGGGGAGATGGAAGGATCCCCTCACAGGTACCTGGAATGGACCAGATCCTGTCCTCATTTGGGGACATGGTTCAGCTTGCATTTATGACCAACAAAATGAAGCCCCCAGATGGCTTCCAGAAGGACTTGTGAAACAAGTCTCCTCTCCTCCCCCAAATAGCCCAACTTCCAGACAGGAGACCAATCCTCCGGCTGAGACCTCTCCTTCTTGCCTTCCAAGTCCTGATCAGCCCATTCTACACTCCCCTGAAAATGACCGTGATGACTTGGCTGGCTTCGCTCATATGGGAAAATAACCCCCCCCCCCCGTTACTCCTTTTTTGCTTCCTTCTACCCATTCCTCCTACTTCTCCATGGTTAACCACCCTCCTCCCTTCCTTCCTTGGACCTTTGATAGGGCCCCTCTTGCTAATCTCCTTTGGCCCTTGGGCCTTTAATCAACCTGTGGCCTTTGTCATGCAACAAGTGGACTTTGCCACTAAGCCTGTCCTGATAAAATACTTAAGCCCTCCTCTTCCCAGGATGACTTTGGCCCCTCTAATATAAACCGTCTCAGGCTGTTCCCTCCAAAGAGGAACTAACCCACTTCCCCACGGCCAGCTTCAAAGGTGCAGACCTAAATGGTACTGCAAGGAGACCTCATCTTCTGAGGAATATGCCTGCGCGCAATGGGGTCGATGTCCTAAAGCTTCCCCACCCCCACAAAAGGCATCCGGATGGTCCTGCCTTTCAGATGGCTCCAAGAAGCTGTCCCTGAGGTCACAGAAAAATGTCCTTTATTCTCCAATTGGAGGCCAGGCCTCTATCACCCTCTGCTGAAAAATTTGGCCACTTCTTTTTATACAAGGAAGGGGGAATATGTTGGGAGCCAAATCTCAGGGCTTGGCATGAGATCCTAGGCCATGCTTGGCAGGCCACATAGTTAACCTTTACATAGCAGCTCCTTAGAACCTCAGCTCAAGAAAAGAAACGACTTAACCCAGTCCTCCACCCATAGGCTCAGTCACCTAAGCAACCCTTCCTGGACCTCTTACTCATGAACTCTTTACCCTGCCAAACATCCTCTTTGTGGCTTCCTAATATCCTGCCTACACTAACACCTGGCTCACAAACAACCCATTCTAGCCCTCCCCATATCCTGCTCTGCCAACTGTATAAGCTAGCCTGAGAAAAAAAGTAAAGTTTGCCACTTGATCAGAATCCTGTCTTGTGGTCGTTTTTTCTGCGTCTCTTGTCCCCATTCCCTATCCCTGACTCTCTTGCCCCAGGTTGATGTCCTGCAGGTCAGGACACTGATGAGCCTCTAAGGGAACAGTGAAAGTCCTTCAAAGAACATGGAGTGGGGGGTTAGTGTACTCATTTATTTTTCTATTGAAGTGAGCAGAATACCTAGTAGAGACAACCTCGGAAGGGTTTATTTTGACTCCTGATTTCAGTCTATCATGGTGGGGAGGGGAGGGTAGCAACTTAGTTTGTGGCAGCAAGAGAGTATAGAAGAGAGCCTGTTTACAGTATGGCTGATCAGGAAGTAGATCAGGATAGACCAGGGATTGGACATAACCTTCACAGGACTGTCCATAGTGGCCCACTTCCGACATTTATCTACACCTGGAGTTTCCAGAATCTCCCAATGGCACTACCAGGTGGGGAACAAGTATTCAAAACATGAACCAATGGGCATGAAGGCAGGGTTTAAATGAGTTTACCAGACCCAAGATAAATGATAAGTAGGTATTTATCAGGGAAGCACTTACACAAATAAGAGTAAACAACTGCCTTGGTCTTTCTGCCCTTCTGATGCTCTGCAACCAAAGAGAGCCCTAGCCAGCACCTCCTCTACCTTATAAGGGGTTATGTCTGCACCTAAAAACACGCTCCAAGGGTGTGGCCACCACCACAAGTTTACTGGCAAGGCAATATGCCAAAATATGAACCTATGGGTGTTTTGGATTCAAACCATGACAAGTATAATTTCACATGCTTCTCATCACTGTTTCAATCGTCCACAAGAAAGTCCCTTTAGTGTCACCCTGGCTTTTCTAGGTCCCCCTTTTTAAACTAAGAACCATTCATTTCACAATGCCTTCAGTTTGGTGCTTTTTAGATCAGTTACTTATGCACCATCCATCAGTTCTCCCTTTAACTAATATCATTTGAAACTCCTTCTAGGAAGTCTCACCAGGCTCTGGCTATATCTTTTGGTGATGAGTGTTCAGAAACCCTCTATGTCTAGGCATGTGATAGCATCCTACGTGTGAGAGTATACATCAGAAGCCCTTTTGCTTCATCCACTCATTTGGTATATACCAGCAATCTCATCATGAAGTTCTTTCCTGATCTACTTGGTTGTTTTTGTCCAGGGAAACACAGCTGGGTCTGCTTACTGCTTTACATGATGTTGCAGCATCGATCCAAATAAATACACATTTATATTTCTGTGAGTGACTTAATTACTGTCCCTTCTGGAAGTCTGAACTCTTGAGGGACACAACCTCAAAGCCTGTGCCCCTTTTTTAAAATAAGCATTTTCCAGCACTCAGTCCCAGCCTTGACCCAGTGGGTGACTGGTATGAAAGAACAGGTCGATAAGAATCTGTGATTTCTGTTTTATTATTTTTGTTGCTTTTAAAAAATTGCTTTCTTGCTTAAACATAGCTACAGTTACACTTTACTCAAAAATTTTACAGTACACTTTTAAATCTAACGAATTATGAAATACTTAAGAAAAATAAGTGTGAAAAATATTAAATTTCCCTGCAATGTTTGGTATTAAGTTGAATTTGGAACAGATGCTATCAGTTTTTAAAATCTATCCATCCTTTGTTAACACAGCAACTACTTTCATTTCTTTAAAGGACACTGTCCTTAGGCTGAAGTAATGCTGAGATTTGAGTATTTAGCTCTTAAATCTCTTTTTTGTTTTAGGTTTGTTTTTACATTCCAATCCCAGTTACCCATCCCTCCTTTCCTCCCACTTCCTCCACTCCCCCCTCCTCCTATCTGCTCCATCAAGAGGGTAAGGCCTCCCCTAGGAAGTCTACTAAGTCTGTCCCATCATCTAGTTGAGGCAGGACCAAGGCACCTCTCCACCTCCACACCCTTGTGTGTAGGCTGGGAAGGTATCTCTCCATATAGACTGGGCTACACTAAGTCAGTTTGTGCATTAGTGTTAGATCTCGGACCCACTGCCAGTGACCAAATATATTGTCCCAGATCACACCATTGTCACCTATATTAAGGGAGTCTAGTTTGGTATTATGCAGGTTCCCCATTTGTCAGACCTGAGTCAGTGATCTCTCACTAGCTCGGGCCAGCTGTTTCCGTGGGTTCCCCCATCAATGCAGTTTATGATGGAGATGATGTGGAGAAATGGGAACACTCCCCCACTGCTGGTGGGAGTGCAAACTCGTACAGTCACTTTGGAAATCAGTATGGAGGTTCCCCAAGAAAATGGGAATCAGTCTACCTCAAGATCTAGCAATTCCACTCTTAGGCATATACCCAAAAGATGCACATTCATACAACAAGAACATGTGTTCAACTATGTTCATAGCAGCATTATTTGTAATAGCCAGAACCTGGAAGTAACCTAGATGCCCCTCACCTGAAGAATGGATAAAGAAAATGTGGTACATTTACACAATAGAGTATTACTTGGCGGGGGAATGGTATCTTGAAATTCAAAAGCAAATGGATGGAACTAGAAGAAACCAGCCTGAGTGAGGTAACTCAGTCACAAAAAGACAGATATGGTATGTGCTCACTCATACATTTTAGACATAGAGCAAAGGATTGCCAGCCTACAATCCACACTGCCAGAGAAGCTATGAAACAAGGAGAACCCTAAGAAAGGCATACATGATTCCCCGAGAAGGTGAAAGGGACAAGATCTCCTGAGCTAATTGGGAGTATGGGGGGAGGGGAGAGGGAGAAGAAAGAGAAGGAGAGAAGAGGAGGGAAGAGGAGGACATGAGAGAGCAGGCAGATTAAGTCACAGGAAGAATAGGGAATGTGCCATCCTAGAGCCTTCATCCAGTAGCCGATGGAAGCAGAAGCAGACACCTACAGCTAAACACTGAGCTGAACTCCTGGAATCCAGTTGCAGAGAGGGAGGAGTGACGAGCAAAGGGGTCAAGACCTGGCTGGAGAAAGCCACAGATTCAGCTGACCTGAACAAGAGGGAGCTCATGTACCCCAGACTGATAGCTGGGAAACCAGCATAGGACTGATCCAGACCCCCTGAACATGGATGTCAGTTTGGATGTCTGGGTAATCTATGGGGCCTCTGATAGTGGATCAGTATTTATCCCTAGTATATGAATGGACTTTGGGAGCCCATTCCACATAGAGGGATACTCTCTCAGCCTAGACACATGGGGAAGGGCATAGATATGACAGACTTTGAAGTTCCCTCATGGAAGGCTTCACCCATCCTGGGGTGCAAAAAGGGGATGGGATAGGGGATTGGTAGGGGGTAGGGGATGAGTGGAGGGAGAGTGAACTGTGATTGACATGTAAAACAAGCTTGTTTCTAATTTAAATAAAAAAGTAAAAAAAAATAAGAATAGAAGATGAAGAATCCCTGCTCAAAAGCAGAGGAAATATATTTAACAAAATCATAGTAGAAAACTTTCCCAACCTAAAGAAGGACATGCCTATGAAGATACAGAAGCTTACAGAACACCAAATAGACTGTACCAAAAAAACAAAAGTCCCCTCACCACATAATAACCAAAACACTAAACATACAGAATAAAGGAAGAATGTTACGATCTGCAAAGGAAAAGGGCCAAGTATTGTATAAAGGAAAACCCATCAGAATAACTCCTGACTTCTCAATGGAGACTCTGAAAGCTAGAAGTTCCTGGACAGACATTATGCAGACTCTAAGAGACCACAGATGCCAGCCCAGACTAATATAGCCAGCAAAACTTTCAATCACCATAGACAGAGAAAAATAAGATATTCCACAACAAAACCAGATTTAAACAATACATATTCACAAACTCAGCCATACAGAAAGTACTGGAAGGAAAAGTCAAACCCAAGGAAGTTAGCTGAACCCACGAAACAAAGACAATAGATAATCCCACACCAGATATCATACAAAAATACTGTAATTATATTGATGATTTCTCAGAGCCAGATATGGTGTCTTTCCTATTACTTTCCTATTATTAGCTCGACATTTAAGGTTCTAGGGTACACTGGCTAAGGTGACACATGTGTGTTTTCATCAGTTCTCCAAGGGGTGAAGTGAATAAACAAATAGCTGAAAAAGAAAGCACAGACCTGTTTGGCCTGTCTCTTTCTGGGAACTTCATTTTGCCTTTATGAGCAATCCACTCAGAATAGGCTAGCTTGGGGCTGGGAGGATGGCTCAATCAGTCCAGTGTTTCTCACACATGGGGACCTCAGTGTAATCCCCAGCAATCGATGAGGGTTGTAGTGAATGTGTAATCTCAATGCTGGGGAGTTGGAGATAGAACGATCCCCAGGGCTTGCTGGCCAGCCAAAATTGCCCAAATTAGTGAGCTCCAGGTTCAGTGAGAGACCCTGTCTCAACAGCTAAGGTGAAGTGTGATTGAGGAAGACACTCAGTTTAGACCTCTGGTCTGTACACACAATGACATACAAACACAAAGGCACACAAAGAACAGGTTTGCCTGTGATGCTGAGATGAACGATCCCAAGATTTTAACTATTAAAATCACAAAGGTCTGTTTTTCATGCATGTCTATGCACAGGCATGAGAAACAACAAGTGGTTTAATGGTACAGACTAGTGAATCATGGCTGCCTACATTATGACCAGAACTGGCAGTCTACTACAGGGAAAAGAAATGTTAAACATTACTCTTTAAAACTTGTTTGGGGGTTTTGCCAAAGCATCACATGTATGTGTCTAAAATTTAAAGTGGAAAAGTCATGTAATCTCTATGCCAGGAGGGAAGAAATAAAACAAGTTTTAAAATGTTAAGGTTTAATTTAGTAATTATTTACATGTATACATGTGGGAATGTACACATGCATGTGGAGTACTCACAGAGGCCAGAAGAGGGCATCAGAGCCTGTACATAGATTTGGAGTTACAGGTGGTGATGAGCTGTCTGACATTGGTGTTGGAACTGAACCCAAGTCGTCTGGAAAAGCAGCAAGAGTCTGTAACCACTGAACCATCTCCCCAGTCGCCTATAACATTTTGAACTATTATTAACATGCATGAGCAAACATGAAGCCCTGAGCTAACTGCCTATAAGGCTGGATATCTGATGCTTTGACACACCTTGGCATATGATTTTCCTTTCAAGCCACTTTCACCCTGATGCAGAAACTTGTAAGGATGAGGAGTTTAGTGAATACCCTTTGCAAAACAATGTCCCAGCATACAGATGGGTTTGTGTATTCCTGCCTTTCAGACTTCACATTGACCACTGTTTACACTCTTAGAGCTGCACACAGTGATACAAGGAATAGTGCAGCAGAAACAGAAGAAAAGGGAGATGGCCACCGAACTTCAGGACTTGTGACTAAAGCCATTAAATAACATTTTGAAATCACGATGAGACAGTTCTTTGCTGTCCTGGGTCTCAACTCAAGATCAAAAGAAAGATAGCAGGGTATGAACATAGTTGAGTTATGGTGAGTTTCCCCATTTTCTGTCCTTAGTCTTATGTCTTAGACTTCACCTATTGGATTTGAAACCTTGAAAGTGCATGGTCTATGTATTTACTCCAATTTTAATAGTATATACAGATTCTATATCCTAACCCAAAATGGTATCAAATTGACTACATAGATAAGTCTAGCAGTGATCCCCCTGCCTCAGCCTACTGAATTCTAGGATCATAGTCATGTAGGCATTATATTTAATATTTTTAGAGGGAACCTGATCTAACTTTCTACTAAGATGGTTTGATGTGGACCTTTAGGTAGACAAAGTGAAGCCTGGGAAGTTTAAAGTCTTCTGGGATTAGTCATGCCATATATGATCCTAGAAATAAGGAGGTCTGAATTTGAACCTGGATTTCTCAGTTCTAGGAAGAAAACATGGATTCTCTTCAACTTGGATAAGTCATTTAACCTTTCTGAGGTTCAGCTTGCTTCTCTCTCCAATAATGATAAATATAGTAGTTACATTATAGATTTAGAATTAAATGAGAACACACCCACCCTTTTGTACTCGAAGTTTCCACATCTACGGATTTGATCTATCAAAGATTGGGGAGGAGTGTATATTTGTACATTTTATCTTTGTTATTTCCAAAATAATGCAGTATAACTACTATTTATTTTATGTCCGGTATTAAAGGTAATATAGAGGTAATTTAAAGAATATAGGAAATGTACGTAGATTGTATTAAAATGCTGCATCATTTGACATAGGAATTCGAGCATCAGGGGCATCCTCGAGAGTCCTAGGGCCTTTCTATCCCTTTTCTACTGAGGAGCTGTGTGTACCTACCTGTCTTTTACCATATTACCTGTCTCCAAGCAATGGCTGCATTAATACCATAAAAGGTGCTTCCTGTAACAGAATCTCGAATAACACCCTGCCCCGTCTCCTAATTCCTCGCTCTCTTCCCCATCGTGTCACGAAGAATGTTTCTTGCAACAGGGCGCCCAAACAATTCGCCCCACTGCACAGACTGACAAAGAGACTTCCCGGGTCCGCAGAGCTGCGGCTGCGTGGTCGCGCTTCTTCGGCTCGCACAGGAGGCCTGCGCTTGAGCCGGGCACGCCCTCTAGGATTTACCCAGAAGGCCACGTGTGCGCTCAGGTCAATATGGCGGGCAGGCTGTCCGGTGTGTGTCCGGGGCCTCCTTGGTGGTCTCATTTTGCCAGCGCCTTGCTCCCCCACTCTGCTCTAGCTAAGTAGTCAGCCTTGGCGTGAGGGCCGTGGCGGCCCGGTCCAAAAAGGACACGTTCGCCGAGCCAGGCCCGAGGCGTGGGACGGGAGCGATGCGGGGAGGAGCCCGCCGTGCGTGGGCCTGGGTTCGGCCGCCTTCCCTCGGCCTTAGGACGGCCTGGGGAAGCGAGGTGAGTGGTGTCTGCCTCGGTGGGGAGGGAGCTTTCGGGGTCAGGCGCCATCCTCTGTATTGCTGTGTAAACCCTACAGCTCCTGCTTCTCTTTCACCCTGGTGACGCTGATCAGAGCAGACCGCACCTGAGTCCCCCGCGCTCCGCCCCGCGGGCCTCCGCCGGAATTCGAGGGAGATAAGATAGGTTTGTAGTGAGGTGCATTTGGAACGTGAGCTGGAGCTGCGGAGCTGGGAGGATTTTCATTTACCGTGTGCACGTTGGCTGGAGCTGCGGAGCCGGGAGGATTTTCATTTACTGCTTGCACTAGAACAAATTTGTCACGGAATAGAATGCCAGAATATTTTAAACAAAGTTCGCTTCAAGTAGTAATCTATCCCCGTCCCCTGATTTTTAAAGCTAATTTATGCCCTCTGGTGGTATAAGTTGGAATCGCCTTTTAAAAATAATACTAGTCCCCAGAGATTGTGAATCATTAATTTCACCCACTTGACAAATTTTTAAGGAACGTTGCTAAATTTAAGGGATTCTGCTTCGGTGTTTTTGTTTGGTATTAGAGACTTGATTTCAATAGAGCTAGGATTGGCTCCCTTTCATAAGCCTGCTTCCTTTTCTGGAATAGGCTTTTAAGACAGCAAATATGGAAAGGGTGAACAGAGTGGTGTCTGGCACATTCTAAGTGTTATGGTGGAAGCTTCAGCCCAGACCCTGGCATCCGTATATCCAGAGAGTCTGGAATGTTAAGGTGGAGGTTCCAACAAAGCTCCCTTCCCCTATCTCCCTCCAAACCCTGCTGCATCTCAGAAAGCTCACCAAATGATGACCCCTCCCGCAGAGATGCTCAACACCACTCCCACAGGGTATTTAAACTGCCTCCCAGAAAATAGGGCCCTGGGTTTTCAGCCTGTTTCCTGTCTCCTCTCTGGAGGGCTGGAAAGCCTTCTGGGAGCATTGTATCCATTAAACACTGGCTTTTTCTAATTTGGTTTGATTTGGTCTGATTTGGATTGCTGCATCGGCGGAGAGGCTTATGGGGGTGCAGAAACTCTTCTCTAAGTGTTAAATGACTATTAATCGTTATCATAATCATTGCTCATTATGTTTACAGTTTGTCTTCTACACATTTGTTTTTCGGTTTGGGTTTTTTTTTTTAACTCTTTCATATTTGTATTCTTATATTTTTGGTTGTGAGCCTATCCTTTAACGGCTGAGCCATCTCTGTATTCTTATTTTTTGAGTCAGGGTATCTTGTAGTCCAAACTAAGTTTTGTACTGACTTTGTGTTGAAGGATGACCTTGAACTTCTGATCCTTTTGCCCCCCCTCCCCAAGAATGCTGGAATTGCAGGTGTGCAACACCACACTCATTTTATGTGGTGCTGGAGATGGAACTCTGGCTTTTGTGTGTGCTAGGCAGGCACCATACCAATGGAGTTCCATCAGTAGCCCTTACCTATTTTCTTATAGTAACAATTTCATACATGACAATTTCTAAGGTTGGAAGAAGCCATGTAGTAATCTGTACTAGGGAGTAGGAAGTTAGAGGGAGCTAATTGAGAAGGGAGCTTGCCTCAAAATCTAAAAGGAAAAAAGAAACCTGCAGTCCTAGTACATGCTTTTAATCCCAGTGCCAGAGTGGTGGAGACAGGTGGATCCCTGAGGCCCAGTGGCTTCGAGGACCTATCAGGTTCCAGGCCAGTGAGAAATGCCATCTCAACAAAAAAAAAAAAAAAAAAAAAAAAAAAAAAAAAAAAAAAAGAAAAGAAAGCAAATGAAAAGGGACTATATGTCCTCTGACAATCACATCTGCTCTTTCCTTGCCCCTCACATTTTAAAAAGAAAGGTTAGGTTTGGCCCCACCTCCTTGCCTGTACCACATCTGCCCTGTCAACACTAGACACTGTCCTACTGCCTTGGCCTCTTCTAGCGTATCCCTCCTTGGCTCAGCCTTGTTCCCCAAAGTCTCGTGAGGTGTATTTGTTTTGTTTTTGCATGCGAGGCATGAGCTTTAAGGCTGAGCTGCATTCCCATCCCTTATTTTATTATTATTGTTTGTTTAGACAAGGTCTAGAATTCACACTCTTACTGGGTCAGCTTCTTGAGTGCTGAGATTACAGCCATGCTCTCTTACATAGGACTTTTAACACAGAGTAGTTTTTCTCATCTGTGTTCAAAAACCTATTCCTTTGATGGATAGTTAGCTGCTTGGGAGGAGGAAAATAGGCTTCTTTTATTAATCTATTCATATTTCAGCGATTAACTGATGCTATAAATATTTTTCCAGAAATAAGTATATATATAGTCTAGTGAAGATTATGTAGACTAAAAATTTTGGAGAATAGGACAAGTTTGCCTCCTAACCTGCTCTCTCAGCTCCCCTCACTTTGAAAACAAAAATTTGTTTCTGCAATTACAAATGACAGAAATGTTCTAAGTCCCTTTCCTGTCCCCTGTCCTTTCAGTTCTGATGGTAGCAGGTGATGTAAGTGATAGGGAGTACACTTGTGAATATTAGGCACTTGTTTTGCGCTCACCATTTTCTCCCATGACATCATAGGTGAAATGATTATTTACATTGTATACAAAGGGAAATTCCTTCTTAGGTTTATAAGAGTACCAGCTATTGCCTATGGATACATTCACACAATAGAAGTGGATTGTAGTAACTGGTATCTGTGATAATTACAGATGCAGTGTCAAGCAAGTGGCTGGGTCGTTTTGGAAAACGGTGTTATAATACTGCAGGATCTAATGAACAACAGATGGGGTGAGTATCTGTTTCCTCGTCAGTTCTTCCCAATGCAGTACTTTAAAGAATTCTCGTAGTTTGAAAAAGATGTTTTATTTTGTGTTTTTGTGTATCATGTTTAAAGTTAAACTGCTTTATTGTTAAGTTTGTGTTCTTTTGAGAAGCAGCTGAAGTCCTCGGTATTTGTTGTCATATCTGTATGTGATTTGTGAGCTTCCTAACTGGCCATAAACTTCACTTTGTGGTCCTGGAGTTCTCAGGTCCTTAAGTTTAAGTTCTTCACATCTTTTTAAAAATATTTTACCATTTCCATGTGTACCAGGCTGTGCTTGGGGAGGTCAGAGAAGGGCTTCTGGGAGTCCTTCCCTGGGGCCCAGGCATCCAACTTGGGTTGTTAGATTGTTGTACAGCAAGTGCCTTCTCCTGCCTAGCCGTTGCACTGGTCCTAGTCACTTAATCACTTAATACCTTGATCTCAGATTAGAAGAGATGTGGCCCACTCATGTTTTCTTTTTCTTTTCTTTTGGTTTTTGAGGCAGGGTTTCTCTGTGTAGCCTTGGCTGTCCTGGTATTCGTTCTGTAGATCAGGCTGGCCTCAAACTCACAGAGATCCGCCTGCCTCTGCCTCCTGAATACTGGGATTAAAGGCCCACTCGTGTTTTCAAGGACAAGATAGATATTTTAAGTATTTTCTGAACTGGTTCATATGAAATAGTAATTTCATCATAGAGGTTTTAAAGGGCCCATATATGGCTTCAAGAAATAACTGGGCTGTGAGATGCTTTTGGTTTCCACCTTACCTAATGATTTGAACACTTGGTGCTATATCAGGTCTTGAGTTATACGTCATAAAGATATTTTGCTTATTAGAAAAGCAAAATCCTGGGTAGGGATGATGGCTCAGTGAGTCACACATCAGAACTGATGCCCGAGTTCAGAACCCAAGCTGACACAGTAGCACAAGCGTAGCGTGCATGTGCATGCACGGGTGAAAAACTCCTACCTTCTTGCAGAGGCAAGAAGATGGTAATTTCAAAGCACTTGAGAGACTGGGGCTGGGGGTGGCTTGGGGGAACAAACGAATTTCTGTGAGTTCAAGACTAGCCAGGGATACATGGTGAAACCCTGTCTCAAAAAACAAAAACAACAAACAAAAAATGAAAAACCATAAAAACAAAAAAAGCAGACACTGTTTTGACATAGCTCTTTAATCTGGTTCATCTGTTCCTTTCACAGGGTTAATGTGTAATGATACAACATCTGAACTGAAGATGTGAAAGAAGCCATCAGAAGGCTTCCTGACCTAAACAGCAGACTCTTTAGCATTGAGAGAGCCCTGGACATGACTGTGAAGCATCAGATCTTGCCTAAGGAGCAGTGGACGAAGTATGAGGAGTTAGAAGAGGTTTCATATGTCTATCAATCTGATACTCAGGATGCAGTTTCAGAAGCAGAGAAACACACTCACTGGGGCAGTACATTTGTGTTCTCCAAGTCACACCACATAAATAGCATTTCAGCAGCAAAATGAGGTTAGCAGAAAACTAACTGTAGGTTCTATATTAAAGAATAACATGGTGAAACTTGGAGCTGCAGTGACTTCTAAAGTCACTAAGCTATGCTAGTATGGAAGACCTGAGCTAGAATCCAGGAGTCTGCCTCGTGGGTTGCTATTATTTCCCTGTACTCTGGTTCCTACTCTAATAAGATTTATTTCTGTGAAGTCCACTGAGTGATCTTCCTGCTCCTGGAATGGTTTGAACCCTGTCCTTGGACCTCATTGGCAGCAGACAAGCCTATGGGCTTTGCTTCTTCCCTGGTACTCTTCCTACCCTATGCTGTGTGATCCTCATGAGGCTTTGTGTTTAAAAAGCACTTCAGGAGCTTGGAGTGTGTTTTCTTAAGTTACGAGCAAAAGGTAATTCCTTGCAGTAGGTTTCATTTGTGGTTTATGACCTGTTATTTTCTTCTCCATTCTTTAGGACAAATTCTCCCTTGAATCCTCTCTGAGAAGTTATTTGGGAAGAAGAGAGAAAAATGGGCGAAGAGGTGATCTTTTTTTTACTCGAGATCCTGATGTGCCTGGTCCAGCATATTTTTATGAAGTTGGTTCAACCTGAATCACAATTTAAGAATTATTTTCTCTGCAAGTAATTTTAAATAAATGCCTATTATAACCATTGTTGGACTGTCTGAATTCAAACTCTAACTCAGATAATTACTGAATTCCCTGTTCTGACAGATTTTTTCCAGACTGCTAAGACATTTTTAGTTGCTGCTTAATTGCTTGGAGACGAGAGGGGCTGACTTATCATCTCTTCACTGGTTAGATAACAGCATGTTATACAAGCCAATTAGTCAGCTTTAGATTCCCTTTGTGACTAGTGAGACATTGGGAAGTCATAGCAAGGCCTAAACTACAGATGTGAGATGAGGGGAGATGCAAACAGCACTGAACAGATGGGCCTTCAGCTTCCAAAGTAACCAATGGAAAGAAGGGAAGGCTTACACCTGGTGACCAGGCTTAGGACAGAGCCTCTGCCAACACTGCTTTGTAACCAATCCCAGCTTATATAACTTCTGTGCATGTGTACAGATGCACATGACCCTGTACTGACCAATGTGTAGTTTAGAAAGGTAAAAAATAAGTCATTAGCAAAACAGGAGGAGAAAACACAAATTACCCTTTCTTTTGCATGCTGCTTTGAGAACTGGGTACTGAGCTGAGCACTAGTGTGAATGCCTAGTACTCAGGACACAGGCAGGCCTGGTGTACATAGTGAGTTCTGGGACAGCCAGGGCCACATAAACCTGTCTCAAGAACACCAAAACTCCACAAACTTAGGTACTAATCAGCAAAGAGTTTTCAGATCAAAATGTAAAGGTATTGTAAAGGTACAAATTGGTCATTCCTGCTGAATTTTGAGGTTCTTTGGAAGAACTAAGTATTGAAACTATAGTGGGCAGGGCAGGAAGAGGAATACCTACTGTGCAGCAAGAGCTTCAGATGGTAGAAAGTTTTACGTTTAAAATTCATAAACTGATAAAAACGTGCAGGTACATATGTAGTTTTCTTCATGCACACAAATGTTGGAAAAAAGACTTAATTGGTCTTTACGACAAGCATTTTAAGGCCAGTTGTGCTAGGCATGGTAGCATAGTCTTGGAATCCCGTCACTTGGGAAACAGATGGCTGGCTGTTTAGTTTGAGATTAGCCTGGGTTACACAGTGCAACAACCAAGAATATATTAAAATATTAAAAAAATACTAAATATCTTAAGAGATTAGAAAGCTCATTTTCCAGGAAAACTTTCCTCTGATCCTTGATTGTGCTTTGAAACCCATCCTGAAATTTATTCTTGTCACTCCTCCAATGAGCTGAAGCCTTCCTAAAAATGATTTTGCTTATAGTAAAAGTAATTCTTTAACAACATTAACATTTAAGCTATTATAACAAAACTAAAGGTAATAACTAAGAGGTGGTCTTCACAGATGAGGTTTTGACTTAACAGGAAGGGGAGGTTCCAGCCTAGCCATCTGTTCATGGATAAAAATGTGGCAAAACAATGGGGTAACCTCTGATCTGACTTCCAAAACCAAACTACCAGCCTACATCACTTGGCTACTGAGTTCTAAATGGGAGTAAATATAGACGAGTTTCTTGAAAACCAGAGAACACACTTACTGCTGCTGTTTGGGCTTTGTTTTGTTTTGAGATGGTCTCCCTGCACTGCTCTGGCTGGCCTTCAACTCACTATGTGGAGATTCTTCTCCCTCTGCCTCCCAAGTGCTGAGAATAAAGCTGTGTCCCACCACAACTGGCTTGATGTCTTCAGTGTTGTGAAAATAAGCAGGACCAGAATTTAGATCACTGGAGAGACGAAGTAGATGGGAAGAACTTGTGAAGAGACCAGTGCAATACTGCTGTTGGAAGAAGAGAGCCTTTGTGTTATCGAGAGCTGTCCTGTGTGCAAGTCACTGTGGGAAATCTGAAACCAAGTCACGCTAAGCTGATTCTGGGTTGGACCACATAAGCCTGAATCCTTTCACTTCCTCCATATGTTTAGGAAAACCAACCTCTGCATCAGTTGGCTCAACTCTAAGGCTAATGATAGAACATATTTTACAGCATTGTAAAGATGTCCTCGCTGTATTACATGTCAAGGCCTTATAGCACAGAATTACTTGGGGAAACACCAAATCCCATCAAAACTAACTGAAACCTGATAACTGAGGCCCCAGGGGCTCTCTTCTCCTAGGGTCACTCACTTCCTCTTCCATCATTCCCCTTGAATACCTGACCTTGAATGAAGTTTCTATTGCATAAGAGGGGAGAGGAGGAAGTGTGTTTGTGTAATGGCTTTTGTGAGGATGGAACCTATCTGCTTCCAGGTTTTGCTTTTTAGGCGGAGAGTGTTCTAGGACTTCAAACGTGTGACATCCTGACAGTTTGCTTTGCCCCATTTGGTCTTGGCTTGGAATATATGGCCTTCCTAAATCTTGAAGGAAGATTTATTTGTCACTGAGATGTGGTCTATGTTGTTTTTATTTTATATTACTGAACTCTGAAAGTATGTCTAAAGCAGAGCTGTGTCACTCACCCTTCCTGTCGCCAAAATGTGGGAAGTAGAGTAAGGCATGCTGGGACCTCATACCTCAAATGCTGATGCTGGCCTGATTCCATACTACATACAGATATTTAACAATAGATAGTCTTTGTGTGTGGCACCATATGTCCAATAAGGAATCTTTACTAACAATCCCGATGCCAGTGTTGAAGTTCTAGACTCGTAAAATCTAAAGTGTAGGTGGTAATGGTTCTATGTGTCTATGCAAGGACTCCTGTAGCTCTGCATTAATTCTAACCTGCTAAAAAATCAAAAGTAGAATAAAAACTCATCCAAAGTCCAAAAGCTATAGCTATAAGAATCCTTCCAAAGTCACAACCCAGGTTTTTGTTTGTTTTGTTTTCTAATAGAAGTGTGTTGAGTGGTTTTGAAAATAGCCATAATACATGGAATTAAAAGATTAAGTGGACATAAAAACTCACACGAAGATCCTTGGCAACCTGGCAGATGAAGAGCAAAGCGGGTCACATTGTGCATGTGGGTGTGCGCGTGCGTGCGTGCGTGCGTGCGTGCGTGTGTGCGTGTGTGTGTGTGTCGGGGTTCTTTCAGAGTCCAGCCTCAGGTGAGTATGTGAGATGCATCAGACAGCCCTTTCTTTAGAAAGCCTGGATGCCTTTCTTGCAAAAACTCAAATTCTGCCACTAGAGGGCGATGCACTACAACTTTGGAACTTCAAGGAACACCGCTCTGGGGAAGATTTATCCATTTTGTACCCTCACCAACTCCCTTTCCTTCATTTTTCAGGATGACAACACCTTGCAGGTTTATGGCCGTCAGGAGAATTTACTGCTAAGCTATATACTGATGTAATGAAATCTAATATATGCTTTGCCATGAATTATGAGATGTTATTTAGTTTGGGGATTTTATTACTTCAATCACGTATGACCATATTTCCTTTTATATGATTGCTCACTCTTTAAACATACCAGATGACTATACATGGAACACCTAATAAAGCCCATATATGTTAAAACATTGTTAAATATAAATGTTTTCATTTATTTGCCATAATTTGTTTAAGTTTTGATTATATGGGTGTTGGTATAAAAAGCATAGTGTACCAGTGAGCTAGATCAGTGAGTGAAGGTACTTGCCACCAAGACTGACAACCTGAATTCACTCCCAGAATGCACATGGTGGAAGGAAAGAACTGAACCCACAAATTCTCCACTGACCTCCAAGTACGCGCGCGCATGCGCACGAGCACACACACACACACACACACACACACACACACACACACACACACACACACACACACACACGTAACAATATAGAGATACTGGTCTTAAAAACTCCATAGCATGTTAGAATCTAAAATGTCAGATCTGATGATTCGTCTAAGTTAAGTTTGGCTAAGGAATTTGCTTGTCTCTCTTAGGCATCACCAGGAAGAGCTGACTCACTACTAGGTCGTTAACATTTTAACCTATTTGCCAGAAAGCCTGTTGATATTTGAGTGTTTTATGACAAACTATTAAATAGTTCTGGATTCTGACTAGATCTCCTACAGTAGAAAGAATGTATTATTTGTTTAACTTTGCATTTAATACATTTGCCTGTTTTGCATAAATGCCAGAAATGTATTTTTAAAATAAACCCTGTGAAACTTCTGGTAACATTACTCAATTGAATTAATGTTCTGTTAGGATTCTAACTATTTCTTTTAATTTTGCATACCTACAAATTGTATTCATAATCCAAACCAAAAGGGGTAATCATTTCTTTTCAAGAGTTGGCTTGCAGTTTCTCTCCTGTGCATGCATTTAAATTTTGCTTCACCACTAAAGCTAGAAACTCAGACACGAGGTCAAGGACTCTGACAAGGCTAACCTCTATAGTCACAATTATTCCTTCAGCTATGCAGTGAAGGGGCTTGCTTACAGTTGCTCTGAGTCCTTTCCGCACCTTTTGGGGTCTATAATTTAGTCTTTGTACATCATTGTGAAAACCAAGTAATGCTGATGAAACCCCTGCCTTGCTCCAGACATTGCTTCTACATTGTCTCACTTTATCCTCTCTGTACCCTCCTCCCATCCATGTTATTTGGCCCATGACACGGAGTAGACTTTAGAGGTTCATTTTAACACACATGTATCTGCATGCACACGAACATGCACACACACCAACATGCTGACACAAAAAGTTCATTTTAAATCCACACATTGTATCCAGAGGCTGAGACAGGAAGATCTCCAGTTCCAGGCCAGTCTGGCATACAAAGTGAAACTAATTTACCACAAACAAAACCAAAGTTCATTTTCCCTGCTTCAACACAAAATTTTGTGGAAATTGGAGGGAGAATAGGTATGCATTTATGTTTCAGACAGAGGAAAATTCAATGTCGCTCACAGTTTCTCAATTATTAACATTTGGCTGGAATAATTTGTGGAGAACCAGCTAGAACTATTGACAATTTAGCAACATCATAGCCTTGTCTACACTAAATACTGCTGTCATCTTCTGGCTTCTAGTTGTTACTGTTGTTTTGTTTCTAGGACCTGGAGAGATGGTTCTGTGGTTAAGAGCACTTGATGCCCTTCTAGAAGAATGGGATTCAGTCCCAGTACCCACATGTTGGCTCATAGCCACTTATAACTCCAATCCAGGGGATCTGATACTCTCTTCTGTCCAATATGGACACCAAACATACACATGGTGCACATACATACATTCAGGCAAAACACTCATGCACATAAAATAAAAAGAAATCTTAAAAACAAATGTTTCTATATATTATCAAATGTTCTTGGAAGAGCAGAATTGCCCCAATGTAGGGAATATAAAAATAGGAACCAACATAGTAGAGACAAACACACAATTATATATATAAATAAATATGAATGTATTGTGTAAATTATGTGCAGTAACTGTGTGCTTGGTGCAATGAAAACATGGAGACGGGAACCTGACTCAGTGGATATGGATCAGGAAAAACCTGACAACTTAGCTGGTTCCAGAAGAGTGAGTCAAGCCAAGGAGGTAGGAGAATTTTCAAGAAGAGTAAAAGGACCAAAGATAGTTTCCCATTGATGGAATTACAAATGTCAGACGGAGAGCTGTGGGAGACAGAACTTGGAAGTTACCTACTACAGTGAGATGCTTGGACTTCATTCTGTGTGGGGAAAGTTATATTGCTACCTTTGGGGAAGTGGAGATGTTGGGTGGAGGGGGGTGAATATATAATGTTTCTCAATATTTAATATTTCACACTTGCCTTGTTTAAAAGTTTATAATGCATTCTCCTCCAAACAACTCAGGAAAGCCCTTGTTATCCTTCCCTGCCTGGTTGGGCTGTTTTCAACGAAAGCAACTGCTGAGATCTTGGTTGGAAAAAAGTTTCCTGTTAAGACGTGCATTCCTTTGAGAACACATTTTTTCCACCTGCTCTGCCCTCAGCCTGTGTGTCTATTTTTATTTTCATATTTTTTCCTTATTGGTTTGATATTTTTCTTCTTGCCCTTTTCCAAATTTTGGTCAGTTCTTATCTATGTGTATGAGTCCTTTATATATTTAGACAAGACTCCTTTTTCCTTAAATTTGCTACAATGATACTGTTTTGTTTTCTGAATTTTGTTTTGGTTATTTTTATGACTTTTCAACTGTTTATGGTGGGGTTTGTCAAATGGGAGTCTCTCGTTTGTGTGTAGGCACACTGTCAATCGTTTCTTTAGGTTTGCCTTTAATGTTGTGCTTAGAGGTACCCTCCATCTCCTCCAAATTTACATAAACATCCAATTTTCACCCAGCACTTTCAGCTATGATAAGCAAATCCATAAATCCTGTAAGTCCCTGCATTTAAATGTATGCTGTGAACAGGGAGTTTTGTTTTGTTTTGTTTTGGAGGCAAGGTCTCACTGTGTAGTCTTGGCTGGACTAGAACTCAGCAGATACACCAGGCTAATTTTGAATGCATAGAGACCCACTTGCCTCTGCCTCCAGGGTCCTGGATTTAAAAGCATGCACCACTACACCTGGACAAAGTGAACAGAGTCTATTTTTTGAGAGATGATAGTTAATTTTTTTGAGAGATTATCTAGCGAATGGGTTAGTTGTGCAGGGACAGGATTAGAGATGCAGATGTGGAGGGCACATGCATGACATTATTGGGAGGATGCAGATTGCTCGTCAGCTTTCAGGACTTCTGACTTTGAACGATGTCTCCACTGTACTGGATGCTCCAGAGCCATTCTGTCCTTCCCCACCTTGCTCAGCAGGCTGCATCTATGTAGATCATCTTCTCCTCTGGCTTCTGGCTTGGACTTGTTTCACAGTGGAATTGTCTGCATGAGAAGTCAGACAAAAGAGACATGGGGTATTAATTCCCAGAATGCTTCCTGCTGGGCCCTGACTACATTCTTTGCAGAAGGTGGTAACTCCTGTCAGATGTTCTGTGATCCTGCGTCTCTGCCTCCCTATGGTGGTAAATCTTGTCTACTTGATAATTATACAGGAGACAGACCTCTAGGCATGCCTTTAAGGTTGCTTCCTGAAAGGTTTAAGTGAAGGAGAGACCCACCCTGAATGTGGGCAGCAGCAATGGACTGGCGTGGTGGTTGGATAGAAAGGCAGGAATGGAGACAGTGAGCTCAGCACCAGGGTCACCCGCTCTGCTTCCCGACTGCTGATGACGTGTAAACAGCGACCTAGCACTCCTGCTACCATACTCCTCTGCTCAGGTAGACTGTATCTTCAAACTGTGAGCTGTGAACTCTTTCTTCCTTAAGCTGCTTTTGTCAGCTATTTTGTCACTCTAACAAGAGAAGTGACTGATATTGTTGCTATGCCACGCCCTCCACAATTCTAATGCCACAATTCTATCAAAGTTGGTCCTGTTTGCCTTTGGCCTGCCTCTATTAACTGTCCTCTCAGTCCTTGGACTTTCCTCAGAAGCTTGACTGAGTGTACCTTCATTCCTGTCAGGACCTGTGCTCTCCCCAAGAGTAGCTGAATTGTCCCATGGGAGCATCCAATGCTGCCATTTGCAACTGGTCTGAAATGTATCCCTGGAAAGCCCTTGAAGCTTGCTTGCTAGTCTAAGGTTGCTTGACTTATGCCCCAGAATCAACCTCCAGGAGAACACAAGTTCCCCCTGAAGAAAACGGTCCTTCAAATCCTGCCTCCAGCCACCCTCACCTCTGCCTTTGCCCATGACAGATCTTCTTCCAATCACAGAGTTTCTTCTCTTCTCCACCGTCTAACACAGGTAATGCTGGCACTAAAGAGATGCCTGCCACACGATGGAAATCAGAAGGTTGGGCCATCTCGACATACAGTTGCACTGTCTCTCTAGACAAGCTCTTTCCTCCTGTTTAACTCCCACATCCCTGAACACACCAGAGAATTCTGCTTAACATCCTTCTTCCTGTTCCCTTCCTGGCATGCTGCTGTTAGTGGCCCTTGCCATTCTCCCTGTTGCTCGAAATTCAGCCTTTACAATTAATACTCCATGTTGTTTATCCAGAGAAGCTTCCTTTGACCCCCCAGACCCCAAGATATTTCTGTTGACTTTTTAAAGACACCCATTACCTCAATAGTTTGTTGCTTAACAAAAAAGAGTGCTATTTAACTCACACTCACTGTATACCTTTCATGGTCACCTTTAATGTTTAACAACATCTGAGTGCTATTACAGTATTTCCTGAGAGGCTCAGAGATGTAGCACAAAATCCCAGTTAGAAAGCAAGCAAAGTAGTCTCAATTCTATCTGATGAGATATTGCTATGCTGCCCTTTCTTGGAAGTCAGAATGCACACAGCTACACACAATTACTGTTTTGTGCAATTAGGAAGAATATGTGAAATATCTTTTAGCAAATCTTTCAAAGTGTATGTGTGTGTTAGTTACCTTTCTCATTCCTGGGACAAAATATCTGACAAGAGCAACTTAAGGATACCAGGGTTTGTTTTGGCTCATGGTTTGAGAATACAGTCCCTCATGCTAGAGAAGGCATGGTGGTGGGAGCTTGAGGCAGCTGATTACATTACATTTGCACTTTCTCTTCTTTGTTGTTTAGTTATTATTAATGCATATATCTGTATATGACATGCATGTGTCTGGGGGTGGTGCAGGCACACATGTGGAAGGCTGAGACAGCTTGTGGAGAGTCAGTTCCCTCCTTCCATTAAGGGTTCCAGGAGTCAAAGTCAAACCATCAGGTTTGCATGGCAAATGCTTTCCCACTGAGCCATCTTGCTTGCCTTCACTTTCTACTTTTCATTCAGTGCAGGACCCACACTTAGAGAAAAGTACCACTTACATTTAGAGTGGATCTCTCTACCTCAATTAACACAATCTAGAAACTCCCTCATAGTCGTGTCAAGAGGTCTGCCTCCTGGGGGATTCTAGAGCCTGTCACTTTGGCAGTCCCTATTAGACCCACACTAATCCAGTCTTCTGTATATCAGATCTCTAGGCCAATTAGTCCTACAGAACTGCATACTTTTGATATGCTCCTCCCTGTCCCCTTACCCAGACCCTACTGGCTGTCATCTAGCCTCTGATCCTGTACATTTGATTTTGAAGATTCCATGTAAAAATGAGATGGTGCAGACTTTCTTTCTGTGTCTGGCTTATTTCACTAAGCACTGTGTCTTCCAAGTTTGCTTCTCTTGTTGCAAATGGCAGTGTCTTGTTCCACTGCATACGCACACCACAATTTCATTATCTATGCATCTGTAATCAAGCATAAGTTGTTTCGATATCCTTTCTACTTTGAGAACTATGATACACTTCCTTCAGGCACATACCCAGAAGCCAACTTGCTAGACCATTTGGTAGTTCTACTCATAATATTTCCTTGAGAAACATCCACATGGTTTTCCATAATGACTGCATCAACATAAATATCCATCCCAGTGTACAAAGGCTTTCCACATCTTCACACCCTCACCAACATTGACCATCTCTTATGTGTTTCATAATAGCCACCCTAACAGGTATGTGATAATGTCTCTTTGTAGTACTGTTTGCAATGCTGTAAACATTAGGGATGTTAAGGCCATCATGTACTTGATGGCCATTGTTCTGTTTTCTTTTGGAAAACTACCTATTCTTAGCCCGTTTTTAGTTGAATTTTCACGATGTGCTGTTCAAATCGCCTTTAAATTTACACATTTAACTCCAGCACCTACTCATCTTCTGTTTCTGACTTAGTTTTTAAACTCTGCCTGATAAATAAAATCTTTAGTTTTAAAAGTAGCGTACAGTGAGTCATTTCTCTGCTGAGATTGATTGACCTGTGTCTTCCATGCTGGAGGGTGGCACCAGCAGCAGCCAACCTGGTTCTCAAGCTAGGCCATACAGAAAGTCAACAAGAAGCTTACCAACCAACCAGCCCAACAAACAAATCCCAAATGACCAATCCTAGAGATCACTTCAGAGATTGGATTGACTGTTTTGGGACGCAGTCTTGTGTACAGGTGGTTTTAATGTATGGTTAAGGCAGAGAAATGCTGATCTAAGGAAAATATTCTAACTGAGAACAGTGAGTGAAAAGGACCTACGACATGAATGAACTGGGGATAGCTGTTAAGGAGTTGGTAAAATAGAAATCCAGGATGCTGAATCCAAATGGAGGAGGGGAAAGTGGTCCTGGGGTCAGAAAAGGAGGCACAGGGCATCTTAGATTAGGAGAAGCAGTTTGGAGTCTCTATAAATGCAACTTGAATCCCTGGAGAGTTTTGAGCAGTGAAATATTGTTATAAAGCAAGAAGTATGTATAAAACAACCTCATTCTTTTGAAGGAATGCATAACCCTCTGGATTATAGATGGACCATAATTTATTCAACCACTTTACTGTTGATTGACAGTTGGGTTGCTTCCAATCCAGTCCGGTTACGAATAGAACTGCAGAGAATATCCCTGTGCACGTGTATTTTAGAACTATTATGGGATCAAATCCAAAAGCTTAAAACAATTTAGACCTGGAATGTGGTTGGTGGGAAGAGGGTGAAATCATTTAAGTTTCCTTGTTGTGCGAGGGAGTGAGAGCCTGTAAGCGTGAGTGTTTCAAATGCATGTTCCACATCAGCCCAAATCAAGCTAGTTCTAGCAGACCATCAAAATTTTGCAAGCAGCCACTAGAGTGTCTACAGAAACACTGATGTGTGAGAAACGCAGCCACACCCACTGTCCCAGAGACGGACACTTTATTTCCCTTTAGGTTTTCACACAGACCAATTCTGCTCTCAGTTCCATACCAGGGATTTAACTAACACAGTGCACGTCTAGTCAGCTTTTTAAAAATCCTACCATAAATCAGAACAGGATTTTCCTTTCAGATAAGTATATTTTTTTTAAAGCACGATTTTCATTGTCTGAAGAAAAGGAGCCTAATATGAGTATTTATCTATCTATTCAAATTTTCTTTCTCATAAGCCTTTCCCAACTTCAGAAACGTTTGTGTAGAAATAAGTTTGAATTTGTTCATACAATTGTGCTTTATTCATACATGGTACTTGGTGCTGGGGTTCACAGGCGAGTCACACACAACCCTTTTCCATATTGAAGTCATAGTGTGTAGGGAGAGGAAGGCCCAGAAAGCAGAGGATTCCATCTTAGGCCAAGGACTTCCTCATGTTAAGCAGGGATGGTTATGGGGGCTGGAGGAGAGTGGCATCCAGTGGACACTATGCTAGGTAAGCAGAAATGTGTATTGAGAGACTGCCATGGAGTTGCAGAAAGGTATATGTTGTAACAAATTAATACAGACTTAGCTTAAAACTGCATGTTTTATCGTCTTACAGTTGTGGAGCCTTGCTGAACTAAACCCAAAGTGTCATCAACACTTGTGTCTTCAGAACAATCTGTTCCTTGACTCTTTCAGCATCCAGAGGCCACCAGCATCCCTTGATTCATGGCCACATCACTCTACTACGTTTCCATTGGCCCATAGTTTTCCCTGTCTTTTCCTGTCTGGTCCTTCTAGTCTGAGAACTCATGATGTTCCACTGAGCCTGGATAAAAACAACAGGGTCATCTCTTCATGTCAAGATCCTTCATTGAATTGGCACTGCAAAGTTATTTATCCACGAAGGCACCATATTCACACTGTGAGGGGTGGGTCTTCAGTGTACCATAGAGGGCCAGGGCAGATACAGCACATACATCTGGTGTCCTGCCTTGGGACTAGGCTGAAACACACCGATTAACCACATAGTTTTTGGAACCTCCTCTGCCCCAGTGAGGTTTCTCAGCTATCCCTATACTTGTGATGTTTCCATGAAACAAAAATTTCCAGGAGGAATATGTCACTGGTGAAGGCTGGCTCAGTTGTTTTTGCCAGTGCCAGGGAGAGGCAGATGACTTCCAACGCATTGGTACCAAAAGATAAGAACTTTCCTCTCAGCAAGGCCTACAGCATTTTAGGGCTGTGCCAAAGACACATGGAACTTACACACTGGAGGAAGGAAGACAGGATGATCTAATTTCCCCAGTGGAGAGCTGCTAGGCTGAAGCCTGAAGTAGGGTAGGATGGTAACTCACACAAAGGTTTGATTTTCTTCTTTGGGTAACTTATTAAAGGACACTTGGGACTTTTATCAGAATGTCATTAAAAGAACTTTACTAAATGGGGAATCTATAATTAGTGACTAAATCAAAGCTACATAATACATTTTGAAAGCATGCAATGACTACAGCTGCTCACACATTAATCTACTTTGGTGGCTACCCAGACAGATAAGATCTTTCTCAAAAAGTCATTTGTGAGTAAGATGTAAAAATCTTTAAAAGGACATATGGGGGGGGGTGAGAAGTGCCTCAGTGGTCAAGAGCACTGGCTGATGGGTTTGATGGGTTTGCACAGGGTTTGATGCCCAGCACACACATCATGACTCACAACTGTTTGTAGCTCTAGTTCTAGGGGATTCAATTCCCTCTGCTGCCCTCTAAGGACACCAGCATGCATATGATGTATAGACATAAATTCAAACGAAACATGCACTACATAAAATAAAAAATAAAATAAATAAAAGGGCATACCGCTGGACCCAGTTATTCCACATTTCAATCTAGGAACAAGTGTGTGTGTGTGGGGGGGTGGTGGTGGTGGTGGTGGTGGTGGTGGTGGTGGTGGTGGTGGTTTGAATGGGATGTCCCCATATTCTTGGGCATTTCAGTACCTGTTTCACAGTTCGTGGCACTGTTTGGGCAGGTTTATGGGATGTGGCTTTATTGGAGGAAATGCATTACTGTCTTTGAGGCCACCCCAAGTTTTTTTTCTCTGCTTCCTGCTTGTGGTTCAAGAAGAGAGCTTAGCTCTCAGTTTCCAGCTACAGTTGTGGAGCCCGCCTACCTCTACATGTGTATCTCTTTGTAGTGATAGACTCTTATTTCTCTGGAACCATAAGCCCCAAATAAACCTTTCATTATATAAGTTGCCTTGGTCATGGTATTTTATCATAGAAATAGACAAGTTACTAACGCAATGTATTTGTAATTAGATAGGTAGATAGAAGAGAATTTCAAGGATTGTGTACAAGGGTATTTACTGCAAATGATGTCACCATCTAACAATGGGGGAACAGCAGGCAGAATATCATTTACTTTTAAAAAAAGATATATTCTCAAGTGACACTTAGGGACATAGTGCAATGTGTATTCACTTTTGTTGGAAAATCTGTTTCAAAGTAAATATAATGGAGACCTGTAGGTAAGATGGCAGATAAGAGGCTGTGGTATGTAACCTGACTAAGGAGAAGAGTCAGGATAAGAAAAAAACAGGTTATTCAATAGAGAGAATGAGTAAGAAGCTTGGGAAATTCACAGAAGCAGTTTTGGACCAGCAGAAAAGTGCTGATAAATAGACAGACAAAAAATACGAGTGGGCCAATGCTCTGCCCATAGTGTTCCTGGTCAAGAGCAGAAAGTGGACTTCTAATCCAAAGGATGATCCCTGAAGCCACTGCACAGAGACCAGAAGGCTCAACCAAACCTCAAATCCAATGCTGGGTTTTGGCGAGCCAATAGTTCTTCCCATGATGCATCAGCAGTGGAGAAGGATCCCAATTTGTCATTGTAAGTGACTTGGAGGACAATGGCTGGGTGCCATCTCGAGAGGAGACTGTAGGAGGCTCAGCTTGGTCAATGAAGTGCATAAACCTGCATTGGGTTCCCTGGAGCCAGTCTCACCAACGGAGAATGGTGATCCCATTGTCCCATCACTCTGAGTATGAGGTCAGCAGTTGGAACATTCCATAGAGCCACCTACCTGCCACATCCCTCCAGCATGATGGTCGACACTTAAAAGACCCTAAAAGTGTAGCAGCAGCCCATTTGGCCTGTACAGATCTCAGTACTGTGGCTGCTTCCCACACTCCCAACACATTTGGGAGCCACCCCCAAGCTAGAACATCAGCCACCTCAGACAGTATGATCTGGAGAACATCAGGAGGGTGAGGAAACCTGACCAGCTTTCAGAACACAGAGCTAAGTCTAGTCAGCAGAGTCTCCTGGGACATACAAGACGCTTCTAAAGTGAAGACAGCTCTGGCAGACTCCACACACTTACGCAACACTGGCTGATCACCAGCATAAACCATACAAGATGAGAGTCCAAAGATAACTGACTAACCCGTCCTCATGTGTAGCATGGAAGTCTCCAAATTTCAAACACCCAGAAAGAATCTGCTCTGATAGGTTGTCCTATTTCTTATCTTTTCACCTTTATGACCTCTAATTTTCTATAGTTTTTAGCAGCATTTTTATTTTGTTGTATTTTTTCATTTTATTTTCTTTCATAGATTTACCTGGTTTCATTTTTGTAACTTCGTTATTATGGGTAATATTTTTTGTTTTTTCCCCCTTTTGGTTGCTCTTTTGTTTTTTTTTTCTCTTTTTCATTTTTTTATTTAAATTAGAAACAAACTTATTTTATATGTCAATCCTAGTTCCCTCTCTCTCCCCTCTTCCCCTGCTCCCCACAGACCCCCTATCCCATCCTCTTTCTGCTGCCCGGTGAGTGTGAGGCCTTCCATGGGGATCTTAAAAGTCTCTCGTGTCATTTGGAGCAGGGCCTAGACCCTCTCCCCTGTGTATCTAGGCTGAGAGTCTCCCTCTGTGTGGAGTGGGCTCCCAAAGTCCATTCATATACTAGGGATAAATACTGATCCACTACCAGAGGCCCCATAGATTGCCCAGGCCTCCTAACTGACACTCATGTTCAGGGGGTCTGGGCTGGTCCTATACTGGTTTCCCAGCTATCAGTCTGGGGTTCGTGAGCTCCCCCTTGTTCAGGTCAGCTGTTTCTGTGGGTTTCTCTAGCCTAGTCTTGACCTCTTTGCTCATCACTTCTCCTGCTCTGCAACTGAATTCCAGGAGTATGGATCCTTGTTTAGCTGTGGATGTCTGCTTCTGCTTCCATCAGCTACTGGATGAAGGCTCTAGGATGGCATATAAGGTAGTTATCAATCTCATTATGGGAGAAAGACATTTAAGGTAGCCTCTCAACTATTGCTTAGATTGTTAGTTAGGGTCATTCTTCATGTTCTCCCTTTCTAATGTGCTTTTAGTAGTATTGTTTTTTTAGCTACTGTTTTTAGTTTGTTTATTTTTTTAATTCTCCTTCCTACATTTATCTAATTTTGTTTTTAATTTTTTCATTATTGGCTGTCTTGGTTACTATTCTATTGTTGTGAGTAGACACTATGACCAAGGTAACTTATAAAAGGAAGCATTTAATTGGGGGGCTTGCTTACAGTTTCAGAGGATTTTTCCATTATCACCATGACAGAAAGCATGGTGGCATGCATGCATAGCAGGTGGTGAAGCGGTAGCTGAGAGCTCACAAATGATCCATAAATTGCAGGCAGAGAGAAAGAAAGACTGGCCCTGACTTGCGATTTTGATATCTCCAAGACCCCACCCCCCACGCCCCCACCCCCCCCACCCCCCACCCCCGCCAATCTCCTCCAACAAGACCACACTTCCCCCAACAAATTCATACCTCCTAATCTTTTCCAAACAGTTCCACTAACTGGGGACCAAATCTTCAAATATACGAGTCTATGGGGCCATTCAAGCCACTCTGCTGGGAAATCTTTATTTTCTCTTTGTTTAATTTTTGTCATCTTTTGTTCTTTTTCTCTTTCTTCCCACAACATTTTCCACTCATCTTTTTCTTTTATTATACTTATCCTTGCTTCTCCTGCAATTCCCCCTTTTCTGCCTTTTTATTATCTCATTCATTTACTAGTCCATATTCTCCCTAAATAGTTGACTGCATAACACATTCTATATCAGTTTTTCCATGTTCTATTTTTAACCATTTTTGACTTATTAGATATATGAGTAGACTTTCATCATTAATCCCCATTTTCACAGAAGTTTGTGTGGAGTACAAAAGGCCCTGAATAGCCAAACTAATCCTAAGAAGGATGAGCAATGCTAGAGGTATCACAGTAACTGACCTCACATTATACAGTAGAGCTACAGTAATAAAAACTACAATGCTGCCACAGGAGTAGAGGATATGGAACACAATCTATGTAATTACAGCATCTAGTATATGTCAAAACATACATGGGATAAGAGACAATCTCTTCAACAAAAGGTGCTGTAAAATCTGAATATCTACTTGTAAAAGAATGAAATTAGATCCATTCAAAAAAATTTCAAAGTAGATCAAAGATCTTAATGTAAAACTAAATGTTTGAAGCTGCTAAAAGAAAACACGGGGAAAACACTTCAAGATACAAAGATAGTCAAGGACTTTCCAAAAAGGACTTGATTAGCATAGGAAGCATTGCCAAGCATACTATGAGGAAGCAACTCTAGGAACTGACAAATAGAGTTGCATGAAATTAAAAAGCCTCTTCACAACAAAGAAAATAACTCTAAGGAGACAACATACAGGGTGAGAAGAGATCTTCACCAACTGTATAGCCGGCATAGGCTCACCCAGCCTTTCTAAATAACACCAAAAATCAAACACCGAAAGAACCAGAGAATCCGGTCCATGAATGGCCAATGAACTGAGCAGGCAGTTCTCAATAGAATAAATGAATGACTAATGAGTATTTGAAAAGGTACTCAAAATCGCAAGCCATCAGGGAAATGCAAATACAAACTACCTGGAGATTTCATCTCTTCCTAGTTAGAATCACTATCATCAAGAAAACAAAAAACAAAATGCTGGTGAGATTGTGGAAACCGATGAGCCCTCCTATCTTGCAAGTGGGTATGTTAACTGGCACAGTCACCATGGACACGAGTGTGAGATCCTTCACAAACCTAAAAACAAAACAAGCATATGACCCAGTTAAACTTCACTTCTCTATTATCCAGAGGACTCTACTTCAACACAACACAACACAACACAACACAACACAACACAACACAGACACTTGTGAATTCATGTTTTGTGTCCCACTACCCACAGTGGCCCAGTAATGGAAGAAGAAGAGAGCTAGATATCCATCGACAGATGAACTGATAAAGAAAACATACCTAATGAAATTTTATTTGGCCTTAAAGGAAAGGAAACCATGGCATTTGTAGGGAAAGGATCCAACTGGAGATGATCATGTTAAACAAAATAAGTCACACTCAGAAAGACAAGTGACCATGTTTTCACTCCTAAGCAGAATTTTAGATGTGTGTGTGTGTGTGTGTGTGTGTGTGTGTGTACTCATTAAAAAGAGAAGGGATGTTAGATAGAAAGGCCATCTTGACAGGGAAAATGGAGATCTTAAGAGACAGGAATGGAGGACAGAGGTAGTAGCAAAATACACATTACTTGTAAGCAGGAGGGAGAATTATTTATGGGGAGAAAGGAAACCAGCAGGCCAGACGTAGGGAGATGAGTGAATACAGTGAAGGGGAATCAATGGGAATAAAATATAGTAACGCAAGCTTATGAAAATGTCATAATCAGATCTCTCTCTGCCTCGCTCACTCTGCTAACTTTAAAAATTAATAAAAGTCAACTCAAAACACAGAATGTAATACTAATATTATAAAAATCACATGTGAGAGTCACAAAAAGAAAAGCCAAGAAACAATTTTCCATATATCCTCAGAGATCCTGGC
Organism: Cricetulus griseus; assembly: GCF_003668045.3. Classification (NCBI taxonomy): domain Eukaryota; kingdom Metazoa; phylum Chordata; class Mammalia; order Rodentia; family Cricetidae; genus Cricetulus; species Cricetulus griseus. The sequence goes on from NC_048595.1 coordinate 124,106,185, forward strand.
CATGGACCTTTTGATATCTACCCAGGGAACTGGATTTGGACTCCCTGTGCTAAGCAATCTGTCTATTTAACAGAACTAGAGTTGGTTCTAATTAATTGTTTTCCTCATGCTTTGTCATGTTTTCCAAATTTCAATGAATTGTTTTTAGTTAACCAGAAAGAACGTAGTTTTTTTTTTTAAATTAATGATACTGAAAAACTGTTATACTATAAAGATAAAATAGAAAATAACCATGCAGTAAATTTTTCTTACTTAACTAAGAACATACCCAAGGGCCGCTTGGGGTGTATTTTCACAGCACCCACACCCAGGCCCCACTCTGAAGGTTCTCATACAGATATTCACACAATCACCCACCTGAATCATCTATCAGGTATGTCTAATCCATGATTCATGGGCCCTAACTCACCCCAATCATGGTTTCATTTCTTTTTACCTCTCTCTCTCTCTCTCTCTCTCTCTCTTTCTCTCTCCCTCCCTCTCGGGACAGGGTCTCACAATGTAGACCAGGCTGACCTCAAATTCATAGATATCTGGTTGCCTCTGCCTCCTAAGTGCTATGATTAAAGGTGTGTGCCACCAACTCTGACCCTAACTTGATTGTTCTTGAGCATGAACTTTATAGAAAGAGAGAACTGGCAATGTGTCACAATGTCAAAAGCTTTAGTATGCCTGATTGACGCTCCCAGTTACTAAGGATCACAGTATCATTACTAATAAGTCTGTATTTGCCTTATTTAAAAAAACCCACACCTCATTCAGCTCCAATGGTCTGTCCCTCTTCAAATCTCCATAGCTGAGATAACTGATGGCCCTAAGGCTTTTTTCTTCATTTTTCCATCTCCTTTCTGCCTCAGAACAACATTCATCTTGCTGGAACACATGTTTCTCTCTAACTTGTATCTTGGAAATCCCTCCCCCTTTTAGTATGTCCTTGTAACACTCATCATCAATGAAAGTTTGGGTTTAAACTTGCTTCGAGAACATTCCCAAATAAGTCTTCCAGCACACAAGCAATTGTCACTTAACCACCATGTAAATGATACTAAATACCCAACTACCAGAAAGTAGCTTTTCTGTGTCCCCACACCCCACTGCCAGGATATCTGGGAGCAGTTTGAATATGGAAAAATAAGCTTAGATTGTCCTCTAGCACAAGGCTTGGGTGTTAATGCTCTTGATTGGAAAATAGCAGAATATGATTGCTTAAAACATGGTGATTGAAACTTCTTACAAAAGATGCATTTTTTTTTTTTGTTTTGGGTTGGGGTTTGCTGCTGGAATGGACTGGGAAGGTGAAGAACACCACAAAGCATTTGCAGGCTCTTGATTTGTATTAGCAAATGGGGGGCGAAAAGAAGGAGCAATGACTTTGAGGCAGAAATTCTTTTGTTTTTTTTTTCTCCCCCTTTCAAAGTGTCTTTTCTTGCCAATTCACAATGAAGTTTTGATACTGAATTTTATTATCTTGGATATTGAGTCCTAGTACACTTCTTAGCTGGCTGGCCCTTACTTGTATTCTCTCACTGTTGAGGCTGTTATCTGCAGATCTGGGCAGTTGGGAAGAAAATGGATTCTCTGAGGAACAACTGTTTTAAATTAGGACTTGGTGGACTTAAGAAGTGTCAGTCCTTGACACTTCAATTTGGAACCTGATCTTGGTCTTGTTGGATTTAAACTCAGCTCCATAGTTGAGTTGTCCTAAGAGAAAAACATCTATGGACTTTCAAGGACCGAAGATGGGATTCAAGAGTGGAAGGGCTTAGGAAGACCCTTGTTTTAACAGAAAGAGACTTTTATTTGACAAATACTTGGGTTTCTTTAAGTTTAGCCATTGTGCTTGAGTTATAATTAAGAAGTGAAAAAAGTATTTTTAGTTTTCTCTCTGATAGTTTGAAAAACCTTTATGTTCATGTCCATCCAGAATGATCTCTATTCTGGAATGGCTCTTTCGTAGCAGCCATAAATCACCCATCTCCAACTGTCCACAGGGACAGCTTCATAGAAACACTATGTGAAGTTCATACACATGGGATCTTTGGGGGAGGGGATGCAAGCAGATCTTGTTCTGTAGCCTGGGATGGTCTGGATGCCACAGCTCCACCTGGGCACTTCACTTCAGGCAATGTGACATTGGGGTATAGTTGGCAACAAAATAGATAAACTCCATCCTGATGGCATGGCAACACTTAGCTAGCAATTTGGGAATAGAGAGAAGAAGGAAGTCATTCCATGTTGTGGTTGTAGTCTGGTGGGTGCTCTGGGCTCTACAGGCTGGAATGGTGCTCTGCAGTGGGGAGGGTGCTCTGGGCTCTGCAGGCTGGAGAGGCGCTCTGCAGTGAGGTTCCACCTGGACCTTCACAGTCTCTCTCCATTGTTCTTCCGGTGCTGATGAAGACTTACAGGATGGCCTCTCATACCAGTGGTTTTGCTTCACAAATTAATCAGTGGCAACTTTTTGCATTGGTAATTGAAAACAGGCTTCAGGGATGTGATTAGGTCCTGAGCCCCATGAGAGGATTAGCACTGTGGTTCTCAACCTTTCTAATGCTGCAACCCTTTAATACAGTTCCTCATGTTGTGCTGACCCCAACCACAAATTTTTTTGTTGCTACTTCATAACTATAAATCTGCTACTGTTATGAATTGTAACATAAATATCTGATATGCAGGATACTTGATATGTGACCCCCCCCAGAGGGGTCACGACCCACAGATTGAGAACCACTGGATTAGCACGTGTAAGAATCACATGAGAATATGTTTCATGCTTCCTTGCTCTCTGCCATGTGAAAAAAGTGAGAAGACAGCTTGCTTTTCACATACCAAGAAGAGGCCTTAGCAGACAGGACACCTGCTGGTGCTTGAACACCGACTCCCCTCTCCCAAGAACAGTGGGAAACCCTTGTTTATCTAAGCACCCTCGCTATGGCACTATGTGAAAGCAGCTAGCTGACTGGTGTGGACAGGGTGAATCTTTCATGCTAGGATCATTTAAGCTGTTGATCTTCCTGTCCACGAACTGAATCCAGATTGCACATCATTGGAGCACCCCTGGGTGGACAGAGAGATGTACACATAGCAATGGTAACTGAACCCCTCCATGTTGAGGTAGGTTGCTCGTGTTTCTCTTTCTCACCTGGGTGAGCATTACCATTGGCAGTGCAATGCTGCAGTGCCTCCAGGTCTCTGTGATGAGTTGGCTATGATGGCACCTGTGTCTTGGCATGGCTGTGGTCTCTTCCCTCTCCTTGTGTACTTCTCATTGTCCGAAGTCACCTTCACTTTAAGCTCTTCACCCAGGAGAGTGTGCTGGCATTGTCCAGACCACTTGGCTATCTGTGTACCTTTACTTAGGGGACAGGCTGGGTCTGTCTGCTAATTTCTTAGTCATATTTCCTGAGTTGAAATCCCAGCTCTGCTGCTGATGAGCAGTGTGACTTTAGAGCCGGCACTTAGCCTCTCTGTATGCCTCTGGCCCCGGAGTTATTAAAAGTGGGTTGATAGTACTATTATTCATTTCATAAGACTTTTGTGATTAAGGAGGCAGGCACAGAGAGCCATGCCTGGCATTTGATAGGCCCTTAATTAATACCTGTTGCCATTGAAGTTTCACAGTGTCACACAGAATAAAAACACTTACCCTGACCATCAAGTTTCCAGTGGTAAAACACAATCTTCTTCCCATGTTGATGTTTCCATTTTAAATGGGTGACCATATATAAAGAAGGGGACTCGTTTTACATACTTTGGGCATGACATGCTGTACAAGGGGTTGTGACCTGGAGGCCAGCAGGGAGCAAAGTGGATCTGGGTTTTGAGAAGTCAGTGTAGACTTTCCAGACTGACTTTGGAGTATGTTATCAATTCCTCCTAGACCCAGCCTGCTCCCAATTCTTCTTGCTGTTCTCTCAGGGGGTGACTGCCTGTGTGAAACAGAGGGTAAAAATGATAAAGAGAAAGGGTCCATCCTACTGTCTAGTGACAGCTACAGAGAAGACTTGGACCTCCCTGTGGGTCACCTGGACGGCTACCTGACCATCCAGCTATCAACAAAGAGTTTTTTGTGCTTTGTGATTTGAAGAGGGTAAAGTCCTAGATTCGTGTGTTGGTAAAGAAAAAAAATTATCTGACCCATATCTTTGCCTCCTGTTGTCATCAGCAGATCAGTGGCTTCCAAGGTTTCCCAGCCATGGAAAGCTGAGCTTCCCAGCTGTAGTTTCTTAAGTAAGGTGAAACTGACCTCAGGGTTTTGTATTTATCATTAGATTTTTGCCAGACAAACCAGCTTAGCAAAAAACATGGAACTGAGACCGAATTCATAGGGCCAAAACTTGAACAGTCAAAGAGCAGAAACTTGGCATTTGGGTCCTTCCCTGTTTCTGAAATACTGCTCTTGTCTCTCTCGGGAGTGCTGAAGCATGTGAATCAAGATTGAATTGAAAGGAAACTGATTGGCTCCCTCACAAGCTGAGTGGAAGATGCGTCACTTCGCGTCAGCAGCCTCTCCAAAGGAGCTAAGGTGGTATTGCTGGCACCCTCACATTGGAAGATCAGCTTTCACTTTTGGCTGGAAGGTTTTGTTATTAGAGTTTGTTTAAACTAGAATCCTTAGAGTCCCTTTCTAAATAGCACTGTCAGCATCCTTCTAAGCAGCAAAGATCTCTCTTTCCTGCCCTCTGGCCTGGCTTCAACAAACCAGACCATGCCTATCGGCGTGTTTTGGCTCTCCACACAATAGAGTTGTCAGACTTTTTGAAGCCTTGGTAATGGTACCCCCAAAATGAGAACTCAGTATCAAAGATAGAAAGTGAATGCCAAAGAACAAAGTTCAGTTTTTTGCCCACAGGCATCCATGTAGCAAAAACAAAACAAAACATGAATGAAATAAAGGTAAGGATGGGAGCTTAGAGATCATAATAAAATTCATTTCAAGACAACAGATTTCAAGGGCATAAGTAAAGATGAACAGAGGATGATGAAGTGAGAAAGAGGAACTGGGTAGGACTTCGAAGTTGTAAATGTCACCAGTTTGTGGCCAGGGAATATCTTTAGTTGGAAAAGAAAGGAGGGATCTGAGAATAGAAGATGAGTCTGGGTATTGGGTGTGTTGAGTTTCCATGCCTTCAAGCTGTCCTTGCCTACCATAAACATCAGGAGGACAGGCTGCAAGGTTTCCCATGCAACTATGCATCCAAGACACTTACTACCCAACCCGTGTTTGAGAAGCAGATGAACCAATGGATGGATGGCTCCCTGGGGAGATGCCCACCACATAGGTAGGAAAGTAAATTGGTGTCCCCAAAGAAGGCCAAGATCATCAGTTTGGGAAAGTTTGCAGAGAGATGGCCGTTGGAATTCTGATGGCAGGTACTTAAGAGAGTTTGTTAAGTGAGAAGAAGAAAAAGCAGACATGAGACATAGTCCACTGTTTTAGCAAGGGTTACTGTTGCTGTGAAGAGATACCATGATCACAACAAATCTTATGAAGGAAAACATATAATGAGGCATATTATGAGGTGACTTACAGTTTCAGAGGTTCAGTCCACTGTCATCATGGTGGGACATGTCAGTGTGCAGGCAGACATGGTTCTGGAGCTGAGAATTAATACATTTTGATTGGTAAACAACAGGAAGTAAACTGTCCTACTGAGTGTTGCCTGACTATATATGAGACCTCAAAGCCTTCCTCCACAGTGACACACTTCCACCAACAAGACCACACCTACTCCAACACAGCCATACCTCCTAATAGTGCCATTCCCTTTGGGGACCATTTTATTTCAAATCACCACACTCACATTTCTTTTTTATTTATTTAAATTAAAAACAACCTTATTTTACATGTCATTTCCATTTCCCTCTCCCTCCCATTCCTCCAACTTTTCCCCATCGTACTGCACATCCACTCCTCAGAGAAGGTGACACATTTCTTTTTTTTCTTTTTTAAGTTTTTATTCTTTAATTACTACTCATATTTACATTTTCATCCCCCATTCCCTCACCCTCCCATTCTCCCATGTTCCCCCCAACCCCCCCAACTCCTCCCCAAGGATAGTGAGGCCCTCCATAGGGGACTTTCAAAGTCTGTCATATCATTTGGGGGAGGGCCTAGGCCCTCCTTGCTTTATCTGGGTGCAATAGTATTCTTCCATTGGAAATGGGCTCCCAAAGTCCATTTGTGCTCTAGGGTTAAAGACTGGCTCCACTGTTAGAGGTCCCATAGACTGTCTTGGCCTCCCAGCTGGCACCCACATTCAGAGGGCTTGGTTTGGTCCAATGCTGGTTCCCCAGCTTTATGACTAGGGTCTCCATACTCTCAGTAGGTCAGGTCACCTCTTTCTGTGTGTTTCTGCAGCATTGTCTTGGCTCCTTTGCTCATCCCTCCTTCCTCTCCACAACTGGATTCCAGGAGTATGGTTCAGTGCTTAGCTATAAGTGCCTGTTTCTGCTTCAAACAGCTACTGGATGAAGGCTCTAGGAATGGTAACCAAGGTAGACATCAATCTCTTATAGGGGAAGGACATCAATGGCATCTTCACCACCACTGACTGGATTCTTAGTTGAGGTAATCCCTGTGGATCCCCTAACATTTTCCCTCTGCCAGACCTCTCTCCAAACCTGTACTGTCTCCCTCTATCAAGGCATCTCCTTTTTTGCCCTCCTCTATTCCTCCCCTATCTCAGTCCTCTTGTTCTCCTCCCTCCTCCCCTTCTTCCCTTCCCACCTCCTTCCTCTCCCCCCTGCTCCCACTTTGCTCAGGGGTTCTTGTCCTCCTCCCCTTCCTTGAGGGACTATGCAATCTTCTCCTGGGGTCCTCCTTGTTTCCTAGATCCTCTGGCAGTGTAGACTGTAGACTGATGATCCTTTGCTCCATGTCTAAAACATCATATATGAGTAAGTACATACCATGTGTATCTTTTTGTGACTGGGTTACCTCACTCAGGATAGTTTCCTCTAGTTCTATCCAACATGGTGGTTTCTCAGGAAAATGGGAATCAGTCTACCTCAAGATCCAGCAATTCCTTTTTTGGGCATAGAATACACATTCACACAACAAGGACATCTGTTCAACTATGTTTATAGCAGCATTATTTGTAATAGTAGAACCTGGAAGCAACCTAGATACCCCTCAACTGAAGAATGAATAGAGAAAATGTGGTACATTTAAACAATGGAGTACCACTCAGCAGAAAAAATAAAGACAATGGAATCTTGAAATTCACAGGCAAATGGACACTCACATTTCTTAACCCCTGGTTAGCCACTTCTCTTCTAGCTCACAAGGGCCCTTGCTCCCTTGTGATAATTCAGACTGGTTTGGGTAGAGATCTGAGAATGAAAGGTGCAAAGGTAATCATTATCACCATGAAATATCTCTGCCAGGAAGTTTGTCAAAATAAAGGAAGCTAGTCTTAGAGGAGCAATGCTGCTTGCATTGATTAGCAGGTACCAAAAAAATCAGATAACTTTTTCTTCTAAGTTTGTTGACACTCCAGCTCCTCAACAAACTTGATTTTAAATTAATTCCCAAGGCTGATGTTGGATCAGGTTCTCTTCTAGGCTAATAGGATGAACCCTCCTGAAGTAGGGGCATATATACTCAAGTGAAGCTCTAAGCCTAGAGAGCTGTTGATTTAAAGTCAAGGTGTGTCAAGTGTGTGTGTGTGTGTGTGTGTGTGTGTGTGTGTGTGCGCGCGCGCGCGCGCGCGCGTGCGCGCGCACGCGCGTGCTGCTGCCTTGACATCTTGTAAAACTGAGTGTTTTAAATGGCCTATTTGTAAATTTTCATCCCTTATCTCCTCTGCCCCATCCCAGCAGAGGAACGAGAATACTCAAAGCCACATGGTAAAGTAAGAATGTGGTTGGGTTAGACAAGACTGGAAAAAAGTCACTGAGTGTGGAGAGGAGATTTCAAGAGACAAGTCCAGAATTGTGTTAGAGACAGACATGGAGAATCTGACAGGGAATAAAAAATAACTGCCTCCAAATACATACATTTATGTTTTAATTCCTGAAACCCATGAATATTACTTTCTGTGGAACTTACATGGTAGAAAAGGTTCATTCAAAGATCTTGGGGAACTTGTGCTGGATATGCAGATGGGCCTCAAATGCAATTATAAATGTCCTTTTAAGGACAGATACATAGAGGAGATGATGGGCAATGGACCAGAGAGATGTAACCATAAGCTAAAAACACCAGCAGGCACCAGGAGTTTGGAGGGCAAAGCATACACTGTTTCCTGGAGCTCCCAAATAATTAATGGCCCTGCACACACCTCATTTCTAGACATCTGCCCTCCAGAACCATGAGAGAATGAATGGCTATTTTTCTAAGATTCTGCTAATTGTTACAAAAGTCTTAGAGAAACAAAAAAAAATCCCTTCAAGGTTGTATCAAGGGACTTCTCTTATCTTTTGAATTATAGAGAAAATGATTAGAGAACTTTGAACTTTGGAACAATGTGATCTCACTTTCATTAAAAAATATTACATTGAGTACAATGCTGGCATGCAAGGTAAAGGAACAGAAATGGTGGATCAGTTAGCTGTCTCTTTGAGAGTTTAGTGAGGTGCAGAGAGAGATGTATCTCGATGGTAGAATGCTTGCCCTGTATGCACCAGCTTCTGCAATCCATCTCAGTATCCCTTATAAAGTTTATGTGAATACCAATAGGGACAGAATAAAGCTATCCAGAGTGAAAGTGATCAGAAAGGGCCTATCTTAGCTATTTTTCTATTACTGAAAAAAAACCATCATGACATGACAACATATAAAAGAAAGCATTTCATTGGATTTGCTATTTCAGAGCTCCATGATGGTGGAGCCAAGACATGGTGGCAGATCAGTGGAGAGCTCACATCTTCATTCATAAGCAGGAGACAGAGAGAACACTGGGAATGGCTTGAGTCTTTTGAAATCTTCAAGTCCACCCCCAGTGGCACACCTCCTCCAACAAGGCCACACCTCCTAATCCTTCCAAAATAGTTCCACCAACTGGAGACCACATATTCAAACACTTGAGTCCATGGAAGCCATTCTCCTTCAAACCTTCACAGGAGCCAGACTGTGGAAATACCTTGAAGGCAAAGATAAGGTGCTGTATGATAGGCCTATTATGTGGATGGGAGAGGGAGGATTGGGAATGACTATAAGATTGAACCATCTAAAGAACAGGGCTGAGGGAATGGTCAGGTGTGTATAGACAGAGGAGAAGATCTAGATACAGTCCCGGCTTGGAGAGTGTTACATTGAGATGGCTCTTGGACACCCACATGGAGGTGTTGGGTAGCATTGACTGATCAGTGTGCAATCCATGTGAGAGGATTATTCTGAAGGTAAGACAAAAAGTTAGCAGTGCACAGGTTGTATTTGAACCTGTGGCCAGGTAGCTCTGAAACAAGTAGGAGTGACTTTTTATTTTGAATTGTTTTGTTTTAATTGACAGGACCACCCACTACCAACACTAACATGAGCATGACAGCCATGGTTATTAGTCAGAGGGACACAGATAGCTCCCTCTAGGTGTCCCCACTCAAGACGCTTGTCTCTGGATGTGTCCTTAAATAACTCTGTGGACATGGATCACAATGGCCAGGCTATGACTCACCTGGCAATGGTGCTGACTGTAGACTCAGAGAACGCAGAAGATGTGAGCATTAGCAATTGTGTAAAAGTCAGTCCAAGCTTCTCTACTCTTGCAAAATACTGCCCAGCCTCCCAGCAGGCCTCTGGGAGCACAGTTTGAGCAAGAACTCTCTGTGATACTACAATCTTCATACCCAGAGGACACACCGAAAACATGGTATGTCCAAGAACAGGGCCTCTTCCATTGACAGCTAGGTGGCAGAGAGTGTCTAAAAGCCCTTCGTTTTTGAAAAGAGTAAATTTACATGTGGTTAAAGGTAAATTGAACAAGTTAATTTGGGGGTGGTGGTGATGTGATTCTTTTAAAAAAACTGTGGCAATGGCCTTAACCTCACAACTGTATTCACAACTGTTTGAAATGACTGTGACATTTATCATCACAACTGCTCCCATTTTACTTTTCTTGAAAAGGAACCTGAAAAACAAAATTTAAAATCAGGGAAAGGAAAAAAGCTTACTTAGGAGAATAAATTGAATTTTCTGATTTGATTTATGTCATTAATTACAGGGCTTTGAGTTGAATGTCCATTTGTTTAAGCAAAGGTTTAAACCTGATGTAGAAGAGAGAGCATAGGTGATAACTTCAAATCCCAGATCTGCCCTTCGGTTGCTGTGATCTTAGGCAAGTGTTGTCAGCTCTCTGCACAAAGCCCTTCCTAAGTGGGTCCAGTTAGTAATACTTCATATGGCTGTGAGGTTAAAGCAAAGCATTATGCCTAGGGCACACAGCAGAGCAAGGTGCCTGGTTCCACCACTCAGGAGAGGTCAGGGGATTCTCTGTATATTCCTTTAATTTATACCAGATATCAGCTAAGAAGCTCTTCTTTGTGTTAGGCCTACCATACCAGATGCTGGAGGCTGGAGGCTGAAAATGGTGATCTGTGTCCATGAGGCAGTCATAGCCACCTATAGACTGACTGGCTACTTTCCTTCCCTCATCAAACATTAATTAAGCACTTACTTTGCTATAAGAGAACAAACTACAAAGGCCCTTCATATCTGTAGGTAAAACCAACTGTGGATGGAGAATATTTTACTTATATTTGTACATACACAAAAGTATGTGCTGGGCAGTGGAGGCACATGCTTTTAATCCTAGCACTTGGGAGACAAAGGCAGCGAGATCTCTGTGAGTTCAAGGCCAGCCTGGTCTATAGAGCTAGTTCCAGGACAGCCATGGTTATACAGAGAAACCCTGCCTTGAAAAGCCAAAATAAATAAATAATGGACTTTTCCTTTTATTACTTATTAATTCAGCATAATAGTATGGTGGTTTGAAAGAAAATGGTCCCCAAAGGGAGTGGTACGATTAGGAGGTGCGGCTTTGTTGAGTAGATGTGGTCTTTGTTGAGTAGGTGTGGTCTTTTTAGAGGAAGTATGTCACTGTGGAGGCAGGCTTGAAGATCTCATATACACCCAAGATACTCCCCGGTGTTACAGACTACTTCCTGGAGGATAGGACCCTACCCTCAGCTACTTCTCCAACACCATGTCTGCCTGCACACCACTATGTCCCACTATGATGATAATAGACTGAACTTATGAACTGTAAGTAAGCCACACCGATTAAATTTTTTCCTTTATAAAAGTTGCTGGGGTCATCTATTTTCATAACATTTGTAGAACATCCTCCTCTACAGAAAGATGTGTAGCACAGGCATGTTACATGATTTCATAAAAGGAACTTGAGCAGCCTCACATCTGGGTATTCTGGCTGGTGTTGGTAGTCTGGTAGGCCATATGACTCTGATCCTGCAGAATGGTTCTACTTTATGTTGCTTATGTTTATTCAATTGAGAGAGAACCAAGGAATACCACTCCTCAGGAAGCTACCCCCCCTATAAGAGACAGTTACCAGGGAAAAAAATTCCTGGAAGGTCAAAGCAGGGAGACATCAGAGGTTGAAGAAGGGTGGTGGTATTGCTACACAGACAGACTGCCTGGGCACAACTATTCAAAGCAGGGAACCTTGAGAAGAAACCCCAAAACACAAAGGAATGAGGGTGAGGAGAGCTCACAAAAATACTGAGCTCTGGGGTAGGTAGGTACATGATGGTGGGCAATGTAGCTAGAGCAGAAGAAGCACAGAGAGAGGGGGGAAGGAGAGAGAGAGAGAGAGAGAGAGAGAGAGAGAGAGAGAGAGAGAGAGAGAGAGAGACAAAGAGGGTGATTGGTTGATGAATAAACACTGATTGGTTGATAGCCAGATAGGAAGATAGGCAGGACTAAGAGACAAGGAGAATTCTGGGAAAGGTAGGCAAAGAGAGTCACCATGTAGCCACTGGGAGGATAGGATGCACCAGGTATTCTCTGGTAAGCCAAGACCATGTGGAAATAGAAATGAGTTAATAATTAAGACATAGCAAGCTTAATAATTAAGACAGAGCTAGCCAATAAGAATCCCTAGCCTTCAGCCAATGGTTTAATAATTAATATAGTGTCTCTGTGTGTGTATTTGGGGCTGAGATGGACAGCAGGACCTGGTGGGACAAGGAAACCTTCACAACAATTCCCAGCTTCACATGTGTAGCAGAAATTTTAGTTGGTCTTAATAATAAAAACCCACAGACAGATATTAGTGTTAAAGCTGAAGATCAGAGAAGCAAAGCAGCCAGCTACTAGTGCTTACCTCTACCTCAGACTGAAAGGGTGATCCTGCCTCCATGAATCCTCAGACTACAATGGTATCCAACAAACCTCAGAGTTCCTGTCTCTTCAAGCCTTATATTCCTCTCTTTGCCCAGACATATCACTCCTGTATCCAACTACCCAGTGCTGGGATTAAAGGCATGTCATCCCAAGTGCTGGGATCCAAGATGTGAGCTCTGTTTCTCTTTTAGACTGATTCACTCTCATGTATCCCAGGGTAGTCTTGAACTCACAGAAATCTGTCTGCCTCTGTCTCCAGAGTGCTGGGGTTAAAGGTATGCACCACCACTGCCTGGCCTCTCTGTCTGTGGCTAGCTTCAACTCTGATCTTCATGTAAGCTTTATTTGTTGGATCATAAACAAAATGTCACCACACACATGTAAACACACACACACACACACACACACACACACACACACAAGCATACAACCAACCAACCAAACCAAACCAAACAAAAACAAAGCAACAGAATAGTTAAAATCCTAAATAATAAAAAACCTCCAGGAGATATCACCATCCCTGACTTCAAATTGTACAACAGAGCTATATTAATAAAAACAATATGGTACTGGCACAAAAAACAGACATTTCAATCAACAGAATTGAATAGAAACCCAAACATAAATCTGCACATCTATCGACAACTGATTTTTTATTAAAAGAATAAAAAATACACATTGGAAAAATGACAGCATGATGTCTTCAACAACATGATCTGCATGTAGAAGAATCCAAATAGATACATACTTATCACCCTGCAAAAACTCAACTCCAAATGGATCAAAGACTTCAGTGTAACACCAGATAGAAGAGAAACTGGGGAATAGCCTTGAATGCATTAGCACAGGAAAAGACTTTCTGAACAGAGCACCATTAGCATAGGCTCTAAGATCAACAATTAATAAATGGGAACCCATGAAACTGAAAAGTTTCTGTAACCCAAAGGACACTGCCATTAAGACAAGGTGGTGCTTTTAGAACAGGAAAAAATATTTACCACCTCCACATCCAGTGGAGGGCTAATATCCAAAATATGTAAAGAAACCAGAAGACTAGATATCAAGAAAACAACACAATTAAAAAATGGAGTATAGATACAAGCAGAATTCTCAAAAGAGCAAACTCAAATAGTTGAGAAACATTTAAAGAAGTGTTCAACATCTTTAGTCATCAGGAAGATGCAAATTGAAACTACTCTGAGATTTCACCTTAAACCTACTAGAACATCTAAGATCAATAAAGCAAATGACAGTTCATGCTGGTAAAATGTGGAGTAAGGGGGACACTCATGCATTGCTGGTGGAAGTGCAACTTGTACAGCCACTTTGGAAATTGGTATAGTGGTACCTCAGGAAGATGGGAATGGATCTACCTCAAGATCCAACTATACCACTCTTGGACATATTCCCAAAGGATGCATCTTCTTACCATAGAAACATTTGCTCAATCATGTTCATTGCTGCTCTATTCATAATAGCCAGAATTGGAAACAACCTAGATGTCCCTCAATAGATGAATAAATAAAGAAAATGTGGTACATTTACACAATAGAGTATTACTCATCCCTTAAAAACCTGGCATCATGAAATTTGCACATAAATGATTGGAACTAGAAAAACATCATCCTGAGTGAGGTAAGCCAAGCCCAGAAGGGCAAATATGATATGTTATTTGCTTATATGTAGATATTAGCTGCTAAGTCAGTGACAACCAAGCTACATCTGTAGACTCAGAGATGTTAGGTATAAAGTAAGAGACTAGGAAGACAGATCTCCTCAGGAACATGAAGTAGAATAGATAATCATGGATGGATGAGAAGGGGAGCTTGTATAGGAGGATCACATGGGGAGAGGAGGTCAAGGGAGATAGAAAAGGGAGAGACAGCTAAAATTAAGGGTCATATGACAAGCTGTGTGGAAATCTAATGCAGCAGAAGCTTCTTAAAATATAAACACATAGGAAGTCTATCTAAATGAGGTTACCAAATTGTGGGGGGAAAGAGAGAGGGAGAAAAAAAGAGAGAGGGGGAATGAGACAAGGAGAGAGACAGAGAAAAGAGAGAGATTCTAGCACTGTGATTAGGCTACATCCAATTTAGTTATTGACCAAAGGGGACCCATGGGAACCCCCAAACAACCCATGCTCTTCTCAAGAGTATCAGTTGCAAGGCCCTATTGCTGCAGAAATACTTACACAACTCAATGAACATGGAAAAGTTGAGTTAGTGCCCACAAAGAGCCTTCACCTCCATGTGGTAGCGTCTTTGGTACAGGCAGGTACTCTACATGCTACCAAAAGGAAAATGTAAACACCAACCCAGCTACAAACCCTCTGATCTACAATTGTGTCCTACCTGCAAGATATGCCAGTGTAATGGTGACACAAAGCTTATGGGAGTAGCCAATCAATATTTTATTTGCCTTAAGTGCTGCCCCACAAAATGGAACCCATACCTGATACCACTTGTGTAACTAAGAACCTAAGACTAGTTAGGCCTAGGGTAAAATCAAACACTACTGTTCCTCTAAAAGAATATAGCAATAAAATGACTCCTAGTGACATTCTGCTATACTCAGTTCCTTAGATCAGTGCCTTGCTCAGCCATAATCAGAGAAACTTCCTCCTGCAGCAGAGATAACAAATGATAACAAATGATATCAAATGATATCATGATATCAAATCCAGAGACCCACAGCCAGGAAATATACAAAGAGTGAGAGACAGAGAGACCTCGAAACACTCAAGCCTAGACAGAAGGTCTTTATCAAATCCCTCCCTACTTAAGGTCTTAAAAAACCCTGAAGAAGAGGAGGCAGAAAGAGTATAAGAGCCAGAGGAGATGGAGGACACCAAGGAAGCAAGGTCCCTAAATCAACAGGATCAGCACACATGTGAGTTTACAGAGACTGAGGCAGTGTGCACAGGCCCTGCATGGGGCTGCATCAGATGGGTTCCTAGAGCTAAAAGAAGTGGTCATATGGTCCTGTCCATAAGCCAGGAGCTCTCTCCAATTGATAACCACCTGCAAATGAAAATTCAGTTTTCTCCAAGGAAGTCTCACTAGGGAAACAAACTACTCCTAAGGGCAGACTGCATGCCCAGCAGCAGATGACAAACCCAAAAGGAACTCAACGACATCATTTGGAAGTTCCTTGTCTTATAATAGTGTCAGGACCCCTTTCTTTGACTTTTTAACTTTCTTGTCTTTATTTTTAATTTTTTTCAACTTTTAAAAATTTGAATTAGAGACAGGATTGATTTACATGATAATCCCAGTTTCCTTCTCCCACCCGTCCCCCCCAACTAAAACCCTAACTATCACATATCCTTTCTGCTCCCCTGGATGGTGAGGCCTTCCATAGGGTGTAATCAGAGTCTATTGTATCCTTTGGGATAGGACCTAGGCCCATCCCAGTGTGTGTTGGCTCAGGGAGTATTCCTCTATATGGAATGGGCTCCCAAAGTCCACACCTATGCTAGGGATAAGTACTGAACTTCTACAGGAGGTCCCATAGATTTCCGAAGTTTCCTCACAGAAACCCATGTTCCTAGGGACTGGATCAGTCCCATGCTGGTATTCCAGCTATCAATCTCGGGAGCAAGATTTCCCCCATGTTCAGGTCAGCTATTTCTGTGGGTTTCACCAGCCTGGTCTGGACCCCTATGCTCTTCACTGGTCTTTCTCTGAATCTGGGTTCCAGTTCATTGCAGTGATTATTTGTGGGTGTCTGCTTCTACTTCCACCAGCTGCTGGATGAAGGCTATAGGATGGCATATAAGTTAGTCATCAATCATTATCGGGATGGCATTTAAGGTAGCCTTTCCTCTGTTGCTTAGATTGTTAGCTGGTGTCATCTTTGTAGATCTCCAGACATTTCCCTAGTGCCTGATTTCTCTGTAAATCAAAAATGTCTCCCTTTGTTATGTTATCCCCATTTATGTAATCATCTATTCTTCCCCTGACTCAACCTTTCTGCTCCCTCATGTCCTCTGCATCCCTCCTCTTCTCCCCTTCTCATTCTCCTAGCTCCCTCCCCCCCTCTTCCCGTGCTCCCAATTTGCTCATCAGATCTTGACCCTTTCCCCTTCTCCAGGGGACCATGTATCTCTCTCTTAGGGTCCTCCTTGTTTATTAGCTTCTTGGGCAGTGTGGATTGTAGGCTGGTAATCCTTTACTCTATGTCTAAAATCCACATGTGAGTGAGTACATACCATGTTTGTCTTTTTGTGATTGGGTTACCTTGCTCAGAATGGTTTCTTCTAGTTCCATCCATTTTCCTGCAAATTTCAAGAATCCATTTTTTCCCACTGAGTGTGGGAAATTACTCCATTGTGTAAATGTACCACATTTTCTCTATCCATTCTTCAGTAGAAGGGCATCTAGGCTGCTTCCAGTTTCTGGCTATTACAAATAGTGCTGCTATGAACATTGTTGAACAGATGTCCTTGTTGTATGAATGTGCTTCTTTTGGGTATATGCCTAGGAGTGGAATTACTGGATCTTGTGGTAGACTGATTACCATTTTCTTGAGGAGTCCCCATACTGATTTCCAAAGTGGCTGTATGAGTTGACACTCCCACCAGAAGTGGAGAAGTGTTCCCCTTTCTCCACATCTTCTCCAGTATAAACTGTCATTGGTGATTTTGATTTTGGGCATTCTGACAGGAGTAAGATGGTATCTCAGAGTTGTTTTGATTTGCATTTCCTTGATGGCTAAGGATGTTGAACACCTTCTTATGTGTCTTTCAGCCATTTTAGATTCCTCTATTGAGAATTGTCTATTTAGTTCTGTACCCCACTTTTTAATTGGATTGTTTGGTGTTTTGGAGACTAGCTTCTTGAGTTCTTTGTATATTTTGGAGATCAGCCCTCTGTCAAATGTGGGGTTGCTAAAGGTCTTTTCCCATTCTGTGGGCTGCCATTTTTTATTTATTTAAAAATATTTTTCTCTATTTTTACCCTACAAGTCCTTTGGGTACATACTATGGATTCCAGTTAAGTGTTTTTAAGGGATACCTGCATGTGTGATCAAGTGGTTCTCTGCATCTATATCTATTTCTTGTACCTTCTTTTAGGCTCTTTTCCTTCATTTTTGTTTGTTTTGTCCTATTCTGGTGTGTTAGTTTTTGCTTTATCTTATTTTACTTTTTATTATTATCTCTTAAAAGTCTGTTTATTTTCTTGTGAGAGGTAGAAAGGGTGTGGATCTGGATGGGAGAAGAGGAGAAAATGGAAGGAGTAGAGGGGTAATTTAATCCTATAATCATGGTGTATTACACGAGAAAAATATTTTCAATAAAAGGAAAAATAAGGTGTTTACAATCTATTGAGATCATGAAACAAAATGCTAACATGATTCTGATTACAGGCTCCATGAAACTCATTGGAGCTCCATTGAGGACAAGGCTGGAGGTGTGAATATGTCTTGGGTCACCTTCTGGTGTTTGTCAAAGGCTTTACTTGATTCCAGGGTAGGGTCCCTATGATTTTTCTATAGGGGGGGTGCTCTGTCAGCACAGTATAGTATACACAAGTATATACAACACAGTGTATACACAAGCCATATTTCCCTCTTGTCACAAGAATGGGTAAATATCACTTTTGGTGTTCTCCACAACACATGCCTTTGTTTTTGCATTGCTAGTGCATTCCCCAGAGCTCAGACTTTTATTTGGTCTGGAGACACCTATGCCCACTGAGAACTAGCAGAAAATCTAGTAGAACTAGTAGAAGGCCATCATTTTCAGGGATAACCCATATCTCTTACACTAGGCTATCCTGTTGAAATGGAATGGAGGTTCTTGAGAGAGGGTGATGGTTATATGAGTCAAGAAATTATTAAATGTGCCAGGTATATGGGAGTTCTTAGTAAATGAGGTTGGACTTAACTACAATCTAATCTTGAGATGGCTTGCTTTTAATTAATTCTCTTTGGTATTTATATCACTCATCTGGAAACTGGGCTAATAATTAATTGCATGAAACCTCATAGTGTAACTGTGAGGATAAATGAGTTAGTACTTAGAAATTAGATAGCAGCCAGGCATGGTGGCACACATCTTTAATTCCACACTTAGAAAGCAGAGGCAGGTGGATCTTTGAGTTCAAGGCCAGCCTGGTCTATCGAGTGAATTCCAGGATAACCAAGGCTACACTGAAAATCCCTATCTTGAAAATTCAAAAACAAAACAAAAGAAAAAAGTGGAATCAGAAATCAGATAGTAAAATGCTTGATATGAACTCACTGTCCAATAAAGATTAGCTATTTTTCTAATTAGAATACTTCCTATTATGTATTAGGATGTGGTCTAGGTGTTAGAATGTGCTAGATTTCATTTGCGGAAATGAAAAGTTTGAACTTCAGGAATTTGATGGACTTGACATAGTATACCCATGGGAAGCAGAGAAGTGATGTGATCAGATCCCTCAGTGAGTGGTGCTGTAGAGGAACTGGAAGGGCAAGAAAGTGAGGTAAACAATTCAGGCAGTAGACACAGCTTTGATTTCAAGATATTTGACAGCAAAAGAAAGAAAGCCTAGAGCATTGCTGGAAGGAGGCTTTGGGATGAGTTTCCCTCAGGGCTGAGGTCCAGGCTGACATAGCTGATATGATATGCCTTATCAGGAAAGTTGTTTCTTCCCAGGGACATGGGCTTTGGTTTTTACTGTGGCCAAGAGGCTGGTTGAGAAAAAGTACACAATCCTGGATTTCCTGAGCTGACCCTAGAGTAGGAACAGGGAGAGGTCCTCTGCTCAGATACTACCTGTAGGTCCCTTTGTCCATGCCCAAGGTTGTGGGAATGCCTTTCCTGTGGTCTTAAAATGCACTGCCATAGTAAGCCCCTTCTCCCACTGAGGAGAAAATAGCCTCCCATGACTCACTAAGCCTGGTATTGCATACCTGTTATTATTTGGGGGACTAAATGTTAGTATTTAGACATCTGTACTGCCCTGTCCTTGGGGTTCTGACAGGATACACCCTCAGCTGCAGCTACTAAGAGCACCACCACCTGTACACATTCACTAAGTTCTCTTTTAGAAGGGCCCTGCCCACCTCCCATTTCTCTCTCTCTCTCCTCTTTGCCTGCCTCACTGTATCTCCTTCTCTTTCTCTCTCTTCTGTTCTCTTCTGTTCTCTTCTGTTCTCTTCTGTTCTCTTCTGCTCTCTTCTGTTCTGCTCTCTTCTGTTCTGCTCTCTTCTGTTCTGTTCTGTTCTGTTCTGTTCTGTTCTGTTCTGTTCTGTTCTCTTCTCTTCTCTTCTCTTCTCTTCTCTTCTCTTCTCTTCTCTTCTCTTCTCTTCTCTTCTCCTGCTCCTAACCCCAGAGGTCAGTCTCCCCTCTCCCCTCCCTCCTTTCCCCATTCACTGTCCCCAATAAAAAATTTCTTCACCCAAGCTCTGTCACATGACATCTGTCTCTTGCATACCACTTTTTAAAATTGCAACACTGAATGTTTATTTGATCAAAACATAAGCTACAATCTTTTGGAGTGAAGCACAAACTTATCTTGATGGTGGGGGTCTCATGACAGGTTCATTTGTCTGGTGCATGACTGATTCAAGTTCACAGACTTAAACTGGAAATACTTTGGAAAACAAGCTAACAATTTGGTTACATGCATTTTTATTGGCCCATGTTTGCAAGAGAAATAACACAGGTAGGACAGTAATTGATGTTAGTCTCTATAACTCAGCTTTTTAAAAGTCACGAGTCAGGCAGAGCAAAGAAATATTGGGAAGGTGATGCTACAGGCCCTTTGCAGTTGAAAAACTCAAAGGATGAAGAGTTATCATCTGAATTTTACAGCTGCAAAAATGGTAAAATTGGAAGGATACATGATTTGGCCAATGTGTGGACTTCAGGGACATGTGGTAGAAATTATAAGTGATAACTTTCCTGTGAAATGTGTCAACCAACCACTACGAAAATTATTCCACGTTCCAATAGAATTCTCTAGAAGGGGGAAGGTGGCAAGAGGAAGATGATTAAGCAGTAAAACTCTTTTAGAGTGAGGTGAAAATGTGTCCAAAGTATATAGACAAGGAGAATATTAGAGTCAGCCAGAAGAGACCCAAGGAGCTCCAACTGTTTAAATAAAATTGCCATTTTATATTCACAATGGGCCAGATTTTATCCCAGTATAGCTCAGCAGGAATTCTTTGGAAAGATTCCTGACTCTAGAATTACTTGGTGAGAGTGAATTGGGGACCTATGAAAATGATACTTGGTGATTTTATTCAACTGCCTTTAAGCCATCTAATAGACTTAGAATTACTTTCCTTGTAGTCTCACATTGGCACAGTTCTGGGCCAGGTAAAGATGAACATTCAACAAATTTCAGTTATACATGGAACTGGCTTCCTTTCCAGCTTGATAGCTTTTGTGAAGGAAAAAAAATCCCTCCAATGACTTGTGTATTTTTTCGACTACCTGATCATGCATATTAATTTCTACAGAATATGTATGCTATGCAAAGTTGGCCCAGCCACATGAGCTAGTACAGTCCAGCGCAGTCTTCAAGAATCCTAAGTAATCCTGAAGTCAGCCATGTTTATATACCCAGTCAAGCTGTCTCTTGTCATGGTCAGCAGATACCAAGAAAATTAATTCTGCTCCCTCCTTCTTCAACCATGTGTTGTTTATACTCTAATCACATTCTTTGCTCTGATATTTTAAAATGTGGCAGTCAACTTGGTCTTTTCTTCCACAGTGGAATCTGGAGATTAAACTCAAGTCATCAATCTTATAAGGCAAGTGCTTTTACCCACTAAGCTGTCTCACTGGCCCCTTCCTTTCTTTTCTAAGTTCCCAATAATATGGGCATAAAATTTATTGGGATTTACTTCATCTTTAGATGTATCCCTAAAAGTTCATGTGCTAGATGCTTAGTACCAAGTAGTGATACTCAGGTAGGGTCTACTTGGGTCACTAGGGTTACTCTCTTACTAGAGGCACTGTTCTTTCTTGCAGGTGTTACTTCCAGCCACACCCTTTCTCTGCTTCCTCATGGGAATGTGACACTTCTTTCCACAGCACTCTGCAAGTTGCTGTGGGGCCTCGAGCTGAGTCTGCACTGTGCTGCTTTGAATTGTAGCCTCAAAAGTTTGAGTTTGATAAATTTCTTTATAAAATTAGCCTATGTCATATACCTCATTGTGATGATTTTGGAAATTGATCAGTATGTGTCAATATTGAAGACACAAACAGAAATTTGGAACAACTTGTCTAGGCCAGTGTATTCAGTCACCACTGTGACAAAACATGTGACAAAAACAACTCAAGGAAGAGTTTGATTTGGCTTCCATTTTGGGAACAGTCTCACAGCAGGGAAGTCACAGCAGCAGGAGTAGAAGGCAGCTAGTCCCAGTGTATCTGTAATCATGAAGGGACAGATGAATGTTTGTACTCAGCCTGTATTCTCCTTCTTAGCCAGTATAGAACCCCAGTCCACTCAATGGTGTTGCCTACACTCAGAGTAAGTCTTGGTTGAACATTTCTGAATACAATCTCCTAGACAAAGGCCAAATGTGTGACTCCTTCCATCAGGATTCTAAATGCCATCAAGTTGACATCAAGGTTAACCATCACAAGTCTATCTTGCCAACCTGACACCTAAAATATCACCCTGAAACTTGAGAGGTCAAAGTCTCATTTATCCCATATTGTAATATGAAATTAACTCACCTGTAAAATTCATATAGTCTTTTAACAGTCCAAACCTAGTTTAAAATCTGACCTCTTTCCTGAGATTCCAGGAGCTCTCTTAAATGTGAGCTCCTACAAAACAAACAAACAAAAAATAAATCACATGCTTTCAGTATAGAATGGCACAGAATAAATACTCGAATTCCAAGAGGGAGGAATGGGAAGAGGATGAGGAAAGGCAAGAGCAAATCCCTCAAGGCAAACATCAAACCCTGCAGCTTACATCTGGAAATCATGCTGGAATCATCTGTGTTCCAATGGCCTTAGGTATCTCTCTGTCTCCAGCCCCCCTCCCACACACACACAGCGCATACACCTTTCTCTTGGACGCTGCTCCATGCCTGCAGCTTTCCTTGGCAGAAGTCTCACAGTCCTGCCATCTCTTACATCTTGGAGTTTCTAGTGAAATGTATACTTTGCCTTCTCAGCTTCATGGAACAACCTCTTAGAGCCTCCTTTCAGGAAATCTGACCCTGGCACACACTGCCTAGCACACATTGGTGGCTTTCTAGAACCCTTGCCACAAGACTCCATGACCCTCTAGTTCTTGAATGTTCATGCTTACACAGTCAGTATCATGTGGACAATTCTCAGTTTAGGTTCTTGCCATCCAATGAATTTGCATTTTCACAAAGTATCCTATGAATGGGAGTTGCTCATAGGGCTTCTTTGCAATTGTCCTGGAGCAAAACACTAATTCTCTTTAATGGAACATATCCCTTCAATAATTGCAGCCATGTTTGCTGCAATATGCCTGGAACTTTAAACTCATTTGTTCTACTTTCCTTTCCATACCACACACTTATATTAATTTTCTGCTCCATCTATTGTGTGCTATCTATCATCTATCTATCTATCTATCTATCTATCTATCTATCTATCTATCTGTCTATCTATCTATCATCTATTTATCTATCTGTATATCATCTATCATTTATATGTCATCTATCTATCTATCTATCTATCTATCTATCTATCTATCTATCTATCTATCTATCTATCTATCTGTTATCTATCTATCATCTATCAGTCATCTATCATCTACCTACCTACCTATCCATCAATGTATCATCTGTCTATCATTCTATCATCTATATATCATCTATTTACCTGTAGTTCTAGACAAGAGCAGTGAACAGCAATCATGATACAACCTAAATATTGTCCTGTTTTGAAATTCTCTCTACAAAAACAAATTAGACCATTGATTTTGAGGTCAGCCTCACAAAAGTTTTCAGAACAGTCAGGTGCAACTAAATTATTGGCCAGAAAATAACATGAATGACCTCTAACCTAGTCCCTGACTGGGCTTGTTCCTCTCTGATACTGGGTCTGTGGTATATCTATATTTCTCTGGGCATTCTGGGCTTCAAACTGCCTACCCAAATGGCTTATTAAGTTCTGCTTATAGCGTTCTATGCTTCTCTAGATTTTATCTGTAAGTTCTTCCACATTTCTTCTACAAACCCTTTTAAAAAGTCCACACAATCAGGTTCATCACAACAACACTGACACCCCTAGGGTTCCTTGAATACTACTTTTCCCATTGCTGTGACCAAACACTTTACAAAAGCAATGGAAGGAAGGAAGGAAGGAAGGAAGGAAGGAAGGAAGGAAGGAAGGAAGGAAGGTAGGAAGGAAGGATATAAGCCCAACCTCCCAACCTCCTGAAAATATCTAACCAGTGGTGTACAGTAGCCATTAAACGACCTATTCAAGGGACTTGTTACTGAAAGCTTGTTTTAGGATGGCTACAGTTGTGTCTCTCACCAGATTATCTTCTACTGCTGAGAGCAGGTGTTCTGACAATTTCCCAACACTGTCATTGATGAGCTTGAATAAGTTTGAATGAAGCAGACTCTGCTAAGTGCTGTTTTGTTTTCATTTATCCCTCCCCCTTCACCTCTTCTTTCCTTTACTCCTCCTCCTTCTCTTCCTCCACCTCCTCTTCTCTCCTCTTTTTCTCATCTTCTCCTCATTTGAAAATAAACCCTATTGAATTATTACATTGCATTGGAACTCATCACAAATCACTCCAGTCAAAATGATATTGTTAATCACTTGGTCAAACTGCAAGTTTCCAAAGCTCTTGGGAGAAAAGAATGCTATCTGGCACATCAAAAGCCATGGTATGGTTAACATAAATGTGTTGGCCATGGTGTATACCCCCACAATTAGAATTTATTATGAGCATCACTTCCTATGTTCGGGGCAGTTTTAGAGCTACCTGGACAATCCATTGTCAAAGGGGGAGGATATAATCCTATTTTCTTGTCCCTTAGGGCCCAACCTAACCCTGCTTTTCATGCCAGTCCCCAGGCCCAGGCAGCATCATTTAGAAGAATGGAAAAGAGGGTAAACTCCTAGACTAGCTGTATGGATACAAGGGATGGAATCTCTCTCAATACAACTCTGACGGTGGGAATTCCTGAACAAAGAAGGCTGAAGCAATGGGAACCATTAAACACTGGAGCTTGAGCAGTCTCAGAGAGCCAAGGACACTCAAAACTTCTCTGTCTCTGCTATTCCCGAGTCTTCACTCTTGTCACTACACTTGGTGGCTTTGGCATCCAATACCTCACTTTCTCTACTTTTCCCGTGGCTCCTGCTTGCATGACACACTTTAACTCTAAACCTTTCATTTTTCAAATTTACACCACTTCCTATTTCTTGACTTCTAACATCCCACATTCCTTTGCCTGGCACTCCCAGCTCAAAACTTTCTTTTTGCCCTCAGCTCTTTTAAACTATCAACCTTAGACATACGGTGGCATGATCTCATAGTTCTAGCTACTCAGCAAACTGAGGAGACTAGAGGCAAGAGGGCAGCCCAGGCAACTTAACAAGATTCCCTGTTAAAAACAAAAACTGGCTTCTATACCTTTTCACTGTGGTTTAATAGAATCTCTTGTACCCCAGCCCCTCACTCTCCTTTCCTCAGCGTGGCCCTCTGGTCCATTGTGGTAACCCTCTCAAGCCCATTAGCAGGACTAGCTGGCCAACACAAAATAGACTTTGTTTGTTTTGTGGGCTTTTTGCTCCATCTTATTTTTTTTCTGGCTTTTTAATTCTTTAGCGTCTTTGTTCTGATTTTTGATTTTGTGCTTTTGTGGGGTTTTGTTTTGTTTTTGTTGTTGTAAGAGGCCGGGGAGAGCATAAAGTTCAGTGGGCAATGAGGTGGGGGATCTGTTCCCCAAGAGGGAAACAAAATATATGTGTAAAAAATTAATTAAATAAAATGTGCCCTCTTCTCCCTGGCTCCCTTTCCCCTAACCATCCTCATCTAGAAACCCCCAATTCCATATCAGCACAGCTCTGGCCGCTCAGGGCCTGAGCTCCAGCCAGGAAAATGCAGCTGTGCTAAATTTTCCTCCTTTAAGATGTGAACTTCAGGAGGCTGGGGGAGAGACATACTCTGAAGTCTGTCCCTGAGCATCTGACACCATGGCAGTTCCTGAGCCCTGTCCCAACTACACTATTTATATCAACAGTCTCAATGAGAAGACCAAGAAGGTTGAGCTCAAGAAGGCCCTGTGTGCCAACTTCTCCAAGTTTAGCCAGATCCTGGATATCTTGGTGTCTTGGAGTCTGAAGATGAGGGGCCAGGCCTTTGTCATCTTTAAGGAGGTCAGCAGCACCACTAATACCCTGTGTTCCATGCAGGATTTCCCCTTCTATGACAAGCCATGAGCATCCAATATGCCAGGACTGACTCAGACATTATTGCCAAGATGAAGAGGAGCCTCTCATGAGAGAAGAGGAAGCCAAAGAGTTAGGAGACACCAGCTGCCAAAATGGCTGTTCAGGGTGCGGTCCAGTCTACTGGGGTATGCCGCCAATGACTCAGGCACCCGGCATCATGTACCACATGCCAGGCCAGCCTCCTTACATGCCACCACCTGGGCCTTGCTCCTGGCCAGATGCCCCTGGGGCCATGCCCTCACAGCAGCTCATGCCTGGGCAGTGCCTCCTGCCCAGCCTCTCTTCCAGAATCCACCTAATCACATATTGTTCCTCATCAATCTGCCTGAGGAGACCAACAAGCTCATTTGTCCATGATTGTCAACCAGATCCCTGGCTTTAAGGAGGTGCATCTGCCCTTCCCTCAACCCAACAAAGTGCAGGCGGGGGCAGCATGAGATGCCCTACAAGGCTTTTAGGACCATGCAGAACAATGCAACAAAGTAGCGCCTTACCCCATGGGGCACCTCAGTCTCCATTCTAGGGCTGTCTCTCCCCCTTCCTTGGCTCAGTCCCTGAAGGTAAGTCCCCCTTTGGGGGCCTTCTCAGAGCCATGAGTGTGTGGTTGCCACACAGCATTGTACCCAGAATCTGTCTCCAGACATTGCACCTGGTGCTGTTAGCTTGTGATTAAATATTTTTTCTTTTGGTTTTTCATTTTAAAAAAAAATTGTGAACATCAGTAGTCTCGGGTAAGCCCTCTGTGCTCCTGGTGATCTGATGTTCTCCTTCAACTCTCTTTTCCTTTCCCCATGACAATCATTCTCTCCTTAGCCCTGGGATCCTTGTTCTGCTGGGCACTTCTGTTCTCATATCAAGGGACGTGGGAGAGGAGGGGGACCTTCTCTACCTTCTCTTTTAGCCCCAGAATGTAGCTGTCTAACTAACTGTTCCTGCTCTTTATTTGAGAAAGGGGAAACTGCTGTTTAGTTTGGGGGCCCTGACAGAAAGCTGTAGGGAGCCGTCCCTGCATTTTCCATTACAATGATGGTGCCTGCAGGCACTGAATGTAAATTATTTCGCAGGCGCTGGGTAATTTTCCATTTCCTTGATCTCTGCCTATTCCGTGGCATCATATGGCCTGAGGAGCTGAAGCCAATCATAGGGTGACACGTCCCAGGCAGCGGCTGCCAGCCTTTATTAGGGGACGGGATTCTTAGCTCCGGGTCTCCGCTCTGGTAAGCTTATGCTCTCCTCTCAAGACGCATTAAAGCTTTCCTGCAGAAGGATCCGAATGTCCTGTGTGGTTCTTGCTGGTGAGACTATTGCGCGGGACATCTGGTGCCGAAACCTGGGAACTTGTTAACATTGCGGGCACTGTGGAGACCCCTCTAACGGGGCGGATTCAGAACTGCAGGGTGGTAAATTCGGAGAGGTATGTCTTTTCTGGACTTTGGCTTGGGATTGTTGATCTTTTTCACTGTTGTAGCAATCTTGAAGAAGTCCAGAATTACATGTCAGAAACCGAATGTAGTGAGAGATGGGGCGCACCCAACAATAAAATATAAGGAAAAAGGACCTCCCGGGATGTCTAGTGACAAGGGAGTGTGTATAAGAAGAGAAACAGCAACAAATAAGAAAAAAGGACCTCCCGGGATGTCTAATGACAAGGGAGTGAGTAATTTGTTAGATGATTCTGTAAATAAGTTTAAAGCTTTAAATCTTGATAGCTCTGATGACTCTGAAAGCTCAAGAGATAAAGTTTTAGAGGAAACAGCTCAGCTAGGTGAAAAAGAAACAAAAAAGAAGGGAGAGAAAATAGGGGATAACCGGTCACACCCCAGTAAATTTAAGAGACCTGTTAATCCAGCGGGTGTACTTCCATCAACACCCCCATTATTTGGTACTGACTCCTTTTTACCATTAGAGGAGCGGAGACAGATGGCTTTCCCAGTCTTTGATAGGGGAAAAGGCCATGCATGTTATTCAACACTTCTTGGAGGCCTGGAATGCCTGGGGCTTTAAAGCCTCATAAACATTAACGCTCAGGGCCATACTGCGGCCAAGCGTCACACCTCAGAACCTAAAAGGCCAAAGAAAATGGTAAAATAAAAAGATATCTTAACTGGTCTTTGGAGAGGCTCAGATCCTATTCTCATAAGATCCAGGGGAGCTATATGTGTTTTTCCACAGGATAAAGAGAATCCCCTGTGGATCCCGGAAAGACTCACCCGAAGAGCCCCTTCGGACCTTCAAAAGTCGGAACTCCACCCTCTCCCCGGGAGTTGAGAGCCGCTATTATTATCCAGATTAACTCCTGTCCTTGATGGAGAGATTGTCATCATAGATCGCTTAAGGGGTGGGGATGGGATTGTTTGGTGCAGCCGTTTGCTGCAGATTGATGTTGCTTCTCTGGCTGGTCTGTAGGCTCAGGGCTCAAACTAAGAGAGACAAGGTGGTTATCGCCCAAGCGCTTGTAGCTTTGGAACAAGGGGCTTCCACTGATATTTGGCTAACTATGCTTAAGCAATAGGCCGCCGGCCAGACAGCTCTTGCACACCCAGAGCCTAGGCTCATTGCACAGGGTAGAGTGTCTGGTTTGAGCAGCCCATGAGGGATGTTGAGCAAGGCATCGCACAGAGAGTTGCCCAGTATGCAGGCTTCTCTGGGAGGCATGTTGTCCTGCATAAGGGTTGCCTGCCCTAGTCTCCCTTTCCCAGAAAAACGGCAGAGGACAGGTCGAGAGCGCTTTGGGTCAAGCTAACAGCCTGATGGCGACTCTTGTACACAGTCTTAATGTTTGATTGGGAAGGTACAACTCTGCCTCTATCCCTCAACATATGGGTGACCTATTTGCTTGTAAAAATATAAAGCCTTATCATTAATTAATAAAAAAGGGGGAGATGTAGGGAGCCGTCCCTGCATTCTCCATTACAATGATGGTGCCTGCAGGCACTGAATGTAAATTATTTCGCAGGCGCTGGGTAATTTTCCATTTCCTTGATCTCTGCCTATTCCGTGGCTCATATGGCCTGAGGAGCTGAAGCCAATCATAGGGTGACACGTCCCAGGCAGCGGCTGCCAGCCTTTATTAGGGGACGGGATTCTTAGCTCCGGGTCTCCGCTCTGGTAAGCTTATGCTCTCCTCTCAAGACGCATTAAAGCTTTCCTGCAGAAGGATCCGAATGTCCTGTGTGGTTCTTGCTGGCGAGACTATTGCGCGGGACAGAAAGCAAGCTCTTTCACTTTGGTGCTAGACTCTAAGGCTCTCCCTTTCTGAGAACTGGGTTTCTTGCTGCTGGCGCCTGTTTAGCCTTCACTACTTGGTATGCCATCTGTTACATCATGTACTTTTTAAGAAGCTTTCTTAGGGTTACTATTGTTGTGTTGAAGCACCATGACCAAAAGCAACTTGGGGAGGAGAAGGTTGATTTAGCTCCATTTGCACATCACAACTAATCATCAAAAGCAATGACGTCTAGAATCTGAAGGCAAGAACTGATGCAAAGACCATGGAGAGGCACTCACCATGGCTTGCTTATTCTGCTTTCTTACAGAACCCAGGGCCACCAACCCAGGGATGATATCACCCACAATGGAATGGGCCCTCCCTCATCAATCACTAATTAAGAAAATGTCCCACAGGCTTGCCTGTTGAAAGATTCAGGCATTATGCTAGCATGCCCCTGTTACCTGGCAGAATCCACTCAGGCAGAACCCTGGTCAGCCCAGGGTTCCATGGGATCTAAGTCTGCATGCAAAGGGCCCCTTTTGCAAGACAGACCCCTGCTCATTAATGCTCTCTCTACTCTCTCCCCCTCTGCTCTTCCCTCCTATGTGCTCTCTCTCTCTCTCTCTCTCTCTCTCTCTCTCTCTCTCTATCTCTATCTCTCTCATGATCGGCCATAGCAGTCAGCCATTAACCCTGTTTCTCTTCTTTCTTACTCTCTGTACTCTACCGGGCCTATAATAAACTGGTTAATATGTCTAATATTAATCCTGCGCCTCTTCCTCTTATTTCTAATTTAAGCAGAAGAATAACACCTATAGCATGATCTTATGGAGGCATCTTCTTAATTGAGATTCCCTCCTCTCAGATGACTTTAGCTTGTGTCAAGTTAATATGAAACCAACTGATGCAGAAACTCTCCCAGAATACAAGCTCCTTCTCTACGCACAGCTTCAGAGTTTTTTTCATATGGGAAATGTTCTGAAAAGGCGTGCTGGTTAGTTTGTCAACTTGACCCAAGCTAGAGTTATTTGAGAAGAGATTCTCAATGGAGAAAATGCCTCCATCCGATTGGGCTGTGGGCAAGTCTTTGGGGACATTTTCCCCATTGATAATCAATGTGGGAGGGCCTAGCCCATGTGGGTGGTGCCTTCCTTGGGCAGGTGGTAAACTGAAGGAGCCCAGGAACACAACCAGTAAATAGCATTTCTCCATGACGTTTTCTGCTTCAGTTACTGCCTCTGGGTTCCTACCTTGAGTTCCTATCCTCATTTCCATGGATGATGACTGACTACAAGATATAAGATGAAATAAAACATTTCCTCCTCAAGTTGCTTTTGGTCGTGATGTTTGTGGCAATAGGAAGCAAACTAACTCAGGGTGTCAGCTTGCTCATCACTCACTCCTTCCTCAGTCCTATTGGCTAGGGTTTCTCACTGTCGTCTCTCTGCACAAGGTTATCATCACCTCCATGTAGCCATAGTCTTGAGACATCTCCCAGGCTGGCCTCACTGTATCTCCACACACTTAGGGCCTCATGATTGCATTGCTACAGTGGCGTCATTTAACAGAATTTGTTGACATATTTATTTCTATTAACATTCATGGGGTCAGGTTAGAATTCTTTTCCTACAGTTTAGAAAACTTCGAAGCTATGTGGTTTTCCAAGAATCATAAACCAATTAGTAGCAGAGCTGAAAATGAAATAAGCAGCAGAGCTGTCTTGTGTTTCGTCCATGCTGCACTGCCTCCATGTCACAGACCCTCATTGTCCTCAGGTCAGTATTCTCTTCACTCTGCGAAGCCCACCTCATGCTCTTCCATTCTCTGATTCTTCTGCTGGAAAAGCCCCGCCCCTCTCTCCACTTCCTTCACAGTCTTTCCCTAAGCACTCCCATGTGCCCTGGCTTTCAGACTCATGGTCTGTTTCAATAATTCCCCACCCCCAGCAGCACCTTCATAACTCATTCTCTCATCCTTTGTACATTTAATGCATCAATCAAATGCATGCTACTGTTTCCAGAAGCCATTCAAGAGAAGAAGGAATAGACCCAAGATAGTGGGGCTCCCAGATTAGACTGAGCATTCTTTATAGGCCAATATGCTGTTAGGTAATAAAAAAAATCAACCTTGGTATACTTTTGTGTCCCTCCAAATGCTCCTCCTTGAGATTTAACTTCTCCTGTTGGGTTTTCATGAGGAGCACACCAACAGCACATTGAGGATATAAGAAATTTACAATGCAAGCAAGATAACTCTGTATAGAACCAGGCCTGTGAAACTAGCACATTGGGTGGCTGCCTGTAGATGTCTTTCTCAGGACTGAATTCATGCTCCTGGACTTTTGTAGGGATGACTGAGTTTACCGTGTCTAGTGGCTGCCATGAACTCCCTTGTGGATATTGGTTGTACTTGCTCTTCAGTGAACTCACTGCTTGGCAATTGACTAAAAATAGCTCTGTATTATGCACATGCATAAACTTGTCCTGCCATTCTCATAGTGACTTTAACCTTGTATTATACAACGCAAGCCCTGTATGTTTGTAATGAATGGTGCCCCTGACATGCTAACATGCCACACTGTCTGTGCATGCCTACCAGCAGATCATCACTGCCCAACTGCAAGGGTCCATGTGCCGCATGCAGGTGTGGGACACAGCCACCAACATCTACACTGTAGGTACTTCAAAAGTGTGGTGCTGATGGGGTGTGGATGTTAGATTTAAGTGACATGGTAGTTGTGACTTTGTTCTTATATTTCCTGAATGGCATGACACACTTTTATATGCCTAGGCATTCCCCATCAAACCAACACATTCCTACCCCAAGGCCTTTATGTTCCTATTCCCCTCAGCCATAAAAGTTATTTCTGCCAGAGACTTGTTCTTTCTGGGCTTCTGTTCAAGCTTATGTCCTTACCTGCATGCCCCACTGGTCCTTAATGCTCTCCACCCCTTATGTGTGTTTGTGTGTTTATCTTAACTTATGATACATAGACCCCCCTGAACATTGGAGTGTATAGTATCTTTTTGTTGCTGTTATTTTGATTATTTTCTATTTCCTTCATTCAGCCTATAAACATCCCAGGACAGGGTCTTTTGCTAATTTATATAGCTCCAATAGTACCTAATGAGAGGTCTGATATTTCTTCAATGTGTGCATGACGACTAGTGGAGCCTGGACTTGAGTCTTGGCTGTAATGGAGTGTGTTTTAAACATTTCTTTTTCCTTACTTTAGGCAACTTCTTTATCTGATAATGGAAGCAAGCAAAGCACTCATACAAAACAACCCCTGTTCTCCCTCTCTCATTCTCATGAATTTCCTCTCCGCTTTTCTCTCTCCCTTCTGTTGCCTCTCACTCTCTCCATGTTATATATGGCTGCCTCTATCTAGGCCCCACCCCCAGGAAAGACACATCTGTGGATCATATACCTGTGCACACTGACTTTAAGGGGGTTTCTTCTACTGAAAAACAGGAGACACACATCACTTGCCCCTGGGGTAACTGTGGGCCTGCTGCCCAGCCTGCTGACCGGGTACCACCGTCAGGTGTGCATGACTGGAGGCCTGCAGGTCACATCAGAGTTTCATGACAGTCTCTTCCAGAAAGGTCATGCGAAACTTTTCTCCTGGAATATATCGCACTAATCACTTTCAGACCTTGCCTTAGATGTCCCCGAGGCTTCCCAGGAACCATCTGAAAGTGCATTCCCATGAGAGTCTAGTTCGGGACACAAGAACATGTTGAAATTAAACTGCCTGATGACTTTAGACATTGCTATGCACATATTTCTAGGGTGATCTAAAAGAACAGTGTAATTTCTACCGGAGGGCTGGGGGTTGTGTTTGTCTATCATGTGAAATGGCAGGAAGGGAAACACATATTGATTTTTGCAAATGTAGACTTTTATGGTCTCCAAAGAAATGAAAGAAATCAGAGGTTCTGTTTGCTATTGCCATATGGAACCTAGTGCGAGAAAAATTTACCAGCCTGCAAGCCTGCATGCAGTTTCTGGTCTTAAATCTTAGTTCTGAATTGTGTTTTTCTTCTTACTTATGGAGATTCCTTAAACATTTAAATGGGGAGCTTGCTTGCCTGTCCTCTGTACTTCACTGCAGATATTCTCTCTGAGTTGGACTGTTTAACTCCCTGTAGCCATGAATTTTTCCTCTTGACACACGTATTTCTTTTGGGAAAGTGAGGTCAGGAAGAAAAACGTTAAGTTGACTTTTCTGTTGACTGCATGGGGAGTTGAGTGTGCTGGACGAAGCATAAGCTTTGAGGTTTTGGAGCAGACCTGGATGAGACTCTTGTATTCTCTATTTCTATAACTGAGACAAGTTATTGAGGGAGGTGGTACTGAAGAGTGTTTAAGAACATGGGCTTCCAAGCCTGACAGCTTACGTTTAAATCTTGGCTGTGTCACTTCTATGATCATGGACCATTGGCTTCAACTCTCTGGGTATTAGTTTCTTCTTTAAACAAATGCTTACTTTCCTGGATGAAGAGTAAGTCAAGTATTGTATGCTTTAGTTACTTTCCTTTCTTCTGTGAAAAAAATACCATGGCAAAGGCAACTTAAGGGAGAAACGGTTTATTCTGGTGTACAGTTTGAGGACACAGTCCATCATGGTAGGGAAGTCGGCTTCAGATCCTCAAGGCAGCTGGTCACATTGAGCCCACAGTTGAGAAGTAAAGAGTGATATGTTGTAGTGTTCAGTTCACTTTCTCCTTATTATTTACTCCAGGATCCAAGCCCAGACAATGGTGCAACCCATAGTTGTGGTGTCTCTTTCCATCCCAATGGGCTAATCAACAAAAACGCCTCACAGGCCCCGAAGGCCTTTGTAGAAGTCCTCAGAGGCCTGTTTCCTAAGTCATTCCAGACTCCATCATGTTGACAATTGATACTAACCATTCCATCAGAAGGGTGGGAGAGACAGAGCCGCTTGCTGTGACTGACAAGCAGTCTTAGAAAAGAAGGATGAAAGAAAAATACAGAAATAATATTGCTACCTACAGAGCTAAAGGAAAACCTGATGCAGCAGCAAAGGGGATGCCAAAGTGGAAATGAGCAGGACAAAGTAGGGGAAGGAGGAGATGAGGAAGGTGAAGAGGAATAAGACGATGGTGATGACTGGGTTCTTGCAATTTTTCTCCTTGTCTGTAAAGCATTAAAATCCCCTTATACACAACTCCCTCCTTTCGATGAAAAACTGAAGTGTAAGGTTGTATGAGGTTTGTTTATAAAGTGTGTAGTGTTTGTTTGTTTGTTTTTTTGTATAGTTAACATACTACCAAATGTGTCTTCAGGTAGCACTGTCCTGGTGCTGTTTTTAGTAGCCACTGGCTAATCTTGCCTGGTAAATGGCATAGAAATTTAAGGCAGGTGTTAGTGTACATCACGTGTTTGTTAGTTACATGTGGAGTTAGTCTCCTTTCTCTTACTATTCTCTGGTGTAGTTTATATGAAAACAATCCTTTTGCGGACTGAATACCATTGTGTAATGGCAAAAGTAAATTGCTGCTGTTTTGTTGACATTCTCATGTTTTTAAATAAATACAAGTTTATTAGAATAAAGGGAAATGTGGTATAGGTACACAGAAAGGTATTATTCAACTGTAAAGAATGAGATTATGTCATCTTCAGACAAACACATGGAACTGAAGATCGTCAAGTTAAGGAAAATATCAGACTCAGAAAAACAAATAACATGTATTTTTCTCATATGAAGAAAGAGAATGGGAGATGTAAAGGGGAGACTACTTGGGGGACAGAGCCACAGGGTAGGGGGCAAGAGACAATGGTGGGCTGAATATAATTGAGGTACATTGCCTACGAGTATGAAAATATAATGAAGCCCATTATTTTATACAAATGACATATGTTAATTATAAAGAAAAGTACATATTTCCTCTTTAAATTATTGGCATTGTAATAGAAAAATACAACAGGGAAGAGGAATACTAAATAGAATTACAGTCTGTCATTAGACCTATGAGTGACAGTGAAAGGAAATTCTTTTTTGAAGGGCCTTTTAGGGTGTGGTCTATTTAAAAATACCTAGAAGCCATCCTTACAGGGAGTGAGAACTGGGGGTGTCACGGGAGAAAAAAATCTCTAAGTGTCACAAGAGATAGAAGTCTTTGGAGTGTTGTGGAGATCAGACTAAGGAGGGAGACAAGTGGCCATCATGTGGGAAGGTCACAGAGACACTGCTCTTTTTAGTCTCTGAAGTGAACAGGAGAAGCCCAGAGACATGGGTGGGACTGGGGACTAGGCTTAGCGAACCTTTTGCTGCTGTCCCCTGTTTCAGAGAAGGGAAAAAAATTGTTGCTGGCCCCATCTCCTCCTGACACTGAAGTCTGTGCAGTTGCTGCAGGCACAGAAGGCCTAACAACTCATAGGGAAAGATTCTACCTGCAGTAGTCTGTTGGATGGGAAGCATCTCTAAGTTGGCATTTCTAGGCTTTAGTACTCGTTGTAATCAGTAACTCTGTAAACCAAATCATAACCCTTTTACATATCCATAAATGGGAATAATAATCATAATACCCACAAGCCACACACTGTAACTATGAGGCTCAAATGAGTTAAAGGAAGAGCCCTTGAATGGTACCTGGTACCCAATAAGCACTAAATACAATTTGTTAATAGAGGTTTGCAAATGTGATGGGTAATTTTGGTTGTTAACTGGACACACCTGGGAAAGCAGAGCCTTAGCTGAGTTTAGGCAACATAAGAAACGTGGCTGAGCCTGAGCCTGGGAGCAGCTAGGAAGCAGCTTTCTCTCAAGGTTTCTGCCTCCATTCCTCCTTAAGTCTGTCTCAACTTCCCGAAATGATGGCTTGTAGCCTAGAAATTTAAGCCAAATAAACCCCTTTCTTCCCAAGTTACTTTTGGTCATGGTGGTTTTCTTCCTCAAAGCAATGAAAACGTATCTGGGATATAATAACTGTACCTGTTTCAAAATCCAGTGTGAGTATTAGGCATTCAGAGTCATGTTGACTTGCAACACACCATCTGTTGCTTGGTGCTACTGCTATCCTAATTAATGTCCCGGAACACAGGAAAAAAGTCAGAGTAAGGAGGTAAAGGTGGATCTTGGGGATATTTTCCACATTCTAATGATTCTACTTGACTATGAACGCCACTTTGTGTGATGGTTAGTTTTAATTGTCAGTTTGTCAATCTAGAGCCACTTCAGAGAGAATCTCAGTGAGGGATTGGCTAGTTAGGTTAGCTTTTGGAAATGTCTACTGATGATTATCTTGATCATATCATCGAGAAGGGAAGATCCACTGCCATGAGTGGACAGAGAATGCTAGATTGCAAAGAGTGGAGAGAGCGAGCTGAATACTAGCATGCATGCAAGTATGCATGTGTCATGTCACTGATGGACTGTAAGAGTGGAAAGCAAGCTGAGAAGAGCACGCATGCATGCATGCATGCATCAAGTCACTACTATCTGTTCTTTACAGTAGATGTGCTATAAGAAGCTCCTTCATGTTCCTGCCATCTTGATTCCCTGGCATGGATGGAAATCTGGAATTGTGAGCCAAATAGCCATTTATATTTTGTTATGGGTGTTTTATCATGGCAACAGGAAAGAAAACTTAAACACTTTGCTGTGTTCCCATTTTAACTTCATTTTGAGTGCATCTGTGGGGAAAAAAAGTATTTAAAAACTCTTACTTATACCATCTGCAATTTTCATTTATGAAGAAGCATTAATGCCTCAGTCCATCTCCAACCCCACTGTTGGACAAAGTCTTTGTATGAAGCTGTTTGAGGCAGAAGCATGAGCCATGTGGTCTTCTTCTACCCAAATATTCATCATCCTGATACTTCCAAAGGTCGGATTTCCCTCATGTGCTACACAGAGCTTAGCCTGCATCTTTGGGACCTTGGAGCAGAGCCTGTGTCTTTGGGACCTGTGAAGTAGAGCCTCCATCTTTGGGACCTTGGAACTTAGTCTGCACCTTTGGGACCTTGGAGATTAGTCTGCATCTTTGGGACCTTGGACCTTAGCCTGCATCTTTGGGACCTGTGGAACAGAGCTTCAGCCTTGGGAGAGAAGGTGAACATTTTATGAAAGAGTAGAAAAAGAACCAGAGACCCAGGTGGTTCTGGTGTACAAATATGTTGATGCTGTGATGCTGTTGATGCCTCCCTCCAGAACAATGTGACCCCCTGTTGAGGGGATGGCTTCTCCTTTTCCAGGGAGGATGCCTGCTCTACATTGTAAGCTGCAGGCTCTGGCACGGTTGTACTTCCTTGCCTTGTCTCCTGACATGTAAACATGAGAGCCACCACCACTCCTGTTCCTTAGATAATAGCTTCCTTTCTATTACTCAGACAGGCATTTTGTTCTCACATTGTGTCCTCCTCTCATCGAAGAGGATCATTCAAAGTGGCCACCTTAAAATCTTCATTACACTAGTTCATTTTACAGTCCATATAACAAATACTGGTAAGTGCAATTATAAGTTGAGACAGGGTCTCACTATGTAGCTTTGGCTAGCCTGGAACTTGCCATATGGACCAGGCTAGCCCCAAACTCACAGAGATCTGCTTGTCTCTACCTCTCCTAGAGTGCTGGGATTATAAGTGTGTGTGTCACCACACCTGGCTTGCAATCATCTTCATGTGTTTACATGAGAATTCTATAGGTAGATTCTGGCATGAGCATCAGCTTGGTGCATTAATGAATCATCACCCCAAACACAACAGTGTGCATGCTACTATGATTATCCTGCCAGGAGATTTTCACCATTTTCTTGTTTTATACCCAACAATTCTTAACTCTTGGTTTCATTTTTATGAACAACATTAATTTACATGCTACTCAGTTCTTCTAAAATTTCGTTTTTATGTAGCCCCTCCAATGTTTTCTAAATAGTCCAAACATTGTATCTTCATTGCAACTGTTCCTTGCTCCTTCAAAGAGTGACTGAAATGGGGTTGTATTCTTCACTCTGTTTTCACTGAGGATACCACAAAATCTGCCTTTAAAATGTCAAGGGTCAGGCATGCAGTTCAGTAGGAGAGTATTTGGCAAGCATGGATGAACAGGCCTGGGTTTGAGTCCAGAACCAGAAGAACATGAAACTCAAGACAATCTGCCCAGTGCATGTTGGAAGCACCAAGGAGAGAGGGGTAGACAAGGAGAATCATGAGTCAGCCTCTGCTGCACGGTGAGACAAGTTCCAAAACAAACTTGGGCCTCTGGGTGTGGCTTAGTGGTAGAGTATTAGTATAGCGTAGGTAAGGCATCCTTCACTGTTGGAATGGCCTTATGGAGGTGGAAGGTAACAGCCTCAAGGAGTGTATGGGACACGCTGATGTTTATCCTTTTGTTACGAGCACTCTTTCCTGCCAGCCTGGTCTCACTGCTGCGTCAGCCCCAAATGAACACACAGACACTGTATTACTTATGAAACTGTTGGCTGTTGGCTAGGGCTTCTTATTGGCTAGCTCTGTCTTATATTAACCCATTTCTATTAATCTAAGTATTTCCACGTGGTCTTATCTTACTGGAGAATGCTGGATCTGCAACTCCTTTGCCTGCTACATGATGACTGCTCAGTGTCTCTGCAGAGACGAGAGTGATTTCCTGTTTGTCCCTAATTATATCCTGATTCTGCCCAGCTACTTCACTTCCTGTCTGGCCAATGAGTGTTTTATTCATTACCATTAAGAGAAACATACACAGAAGAACATTCCCCATCATCCTTTGGCAAAACAAGTTCACTTTCTTTGTGAAGTTACAATGTAGTTTTCTCTTTAACAGCTGGATAGCAAACCATGTTTTTTTCTCTATTTTTGCAAACAGGAAACTCAAGGCCAATTAGCTCCTGGGAAACGTTTGCTACGAAGCAGTTTTCTCTCTTTGTCCTCAGTGCATTGAGTCTCTCTTCTTCAGTGGGAAGAAAAATACTTGACTCAGAAATGGGCAGACACCAATGGACATTTGGCAGCACTGCGTCCTCATCTCTGGGCTCTGAACTGAGCACACAGCTTCTGCTGCTACAGATCTTAAGTCCTGAGTGGAGCCATGCACTTGGCCAAAGGCTGGCAACAGCCCAGCCCCACAGCCAGGGTAGAGTGCTGAAGGAGTGGCCTTCTAGGTGCCTGGTGGGAGCTGGTTCTGCTGCCCAGCCCTCAAACAGTAGGAGATACGTGGGGAAAGTTCCCTAAATAACTGTGCACTAGAATTTTTGTAGTTTATCTGTTCATTTTTAAAATTTTATGTACATTGGAATCTTGCCTGCCTGTGTATCTGAGTGAGGGTGTCAGATCCCTGGTACGGGAGCTACAGACAGTTGTGAGCTGCCATGTGGGTGCTGGGAATTAATCTTGGGTCTTTTGGAAGAGCAGACAGTGTTAACCCCTGAGCCATCT
This sequence comes from Cricetulus griseus, assembly GCF_003668045.3. Classification (NCBI taxonomy): domain Eukaryota; kingdom Metazoa; phylum Chordata; class Mammalia; order Rodentia; family Cricetidae; genus Cricetulus; species Cricetulus griseus. The sequence goes on from NC_048595.1 coordinate 124,145,509, forward strand.
CTTCACCCTTCCCTCCCTCCCCCTCCCTTTTTTTCTATACCTGAAGCCATGTACAATGAAATGGAAGTAACAAACTCATCCATTACCAGGCTCGGCTGTTTGTTGTGTCCTGGTCAAACGCCTGTTCCAGACAGCATTCTCTAGCACTGGTGAGAAAATGGGGCTCTTCTGATCCCTTGGACTTCAAGAGTTTAAAACAATTTTTAGAAAAAAATATTTTACGGGGCTGGAGAGATGGCTCAGAGGTTAAGAGCACTGGCTGCTCTTCCAGAGGTACTGAGTTCAATTCTCAGCAACCACATGGTGGCTCACAGCCATCGGTTATGAGATCTGGTGCCCTCTTCTGATGTGCAGATATACATGGAAGCAGAATGTTGTATGCATAATAAATAAGTAAATAAAATCTTTAAAAAAGAAAATTATTTTACATTGTATATCTCTAGCTATTATGTACTTTATAAAATATGATGTATGTATTATATGTGATATATATAAGTAATTTATATATGGTATATAATAATACATAGGGAGGACAAATCCTCCTCCAGAGGGCGCTCCACTGCGATGGCCACAACATGTCACAGCCTAGGGGCCTGGGCACATTTGGAAGTCAGCACATCATGCTCAGTGATACACTGTTTGCAAACTCAATCATCTGAACTGAAGGGGATTATTTCCGATTTCTTCTGGCCAGCTAACTCAGTTCCGTGAGGGAGGTGCACCCAGGCTAAATAATGGATTCCCAGGGGTGCAGACTTCACCGCTACAGCGCACCTTCTTCTAGCTTCTCTGTCACCATAGTTTTATTAACCACATTGTGCTCACTGAAAATTCTCACCGACCTCCTCTTAGCTTGGTTATGATTGACTGCTTGGTGGGCAACAGCGAGGCATTGCTGATTCCATGAGAGGTGAAGGATGACCGGTTAGAACTTTAAACATAACAGCTTAGCAACCACGTTCTTGTTTGGTGTTAGCACGACTAGAACGAGTGTGGGGGCAGCGCTGTTACAACTCTTCTCAGCCCAGAAAAGAATGGGACAAGCAGGAGACCTGATGGCTTGCTGTTTGCAGAGCGGCCTGAAACACCAGCACCTTCAGTAGCTTCGCGCAGAGTAAAGGTCGTGTTGCTGTCTGAACACCAGAGGGCGCTGCTGTCCTGTTTCTGGGCTCGTGGCTGAAGTTCTGCTCAATGTCAAGAACCTGACACATCTGGCATCCTGAAGTAAAGCCAAATGCTTTAATCCAGACACGAAGTACTTGGCCCTTTGCAGTACATTCAGGTCGTTATCAGTCAGATGTCTCAGAACCTTCGCAAGGTTGTTTTAAACACCTTCCAGGTTTTTAAACCTTCCAGGCAGAAGAGCAGGTAACGGATTCTAAGCAGAAAAAAGCCTTCCGTGAAGGAGTTAGGCAAGTCAAACTAATGGCTTTTTGTTTTTTAACTCTGCCACAAGAATTATCTCCTAATTACGGTCGGATCTTTAGTCTCTGAAGTGCTACAGACAATGCCACCCTCAGGCTACAGTTCTCCATAGGCTTGTGGGTTAGCCTGTGGTTCCCTCCTGATAGACCTAATTTGAAAGGTGGTGGAGACTTCTGGAGTTAGGACTTAGCTTCGGGGAATTAGTCACTTGGTGCCGGTAGTGGGGGTACCTTTGATGAACACCTGATCCACAGTCCCCTCTCTCTCTGCTTGTACATGCTCCAGCAGCCATGAAGGTCTTGGTATCAAGGACATGGGACAAAGCTACCACAAAGTACCTCCGGAACACAAGCTAAATAAATCTTCCCTGCTTTAAGTTGTTTATGTCATGTATTTCGAACCAGCGATGAGATATCTCTCCTGACCAATACTGTGCCCAGAGGGTCCATCTTAATGACTGCTGTGCATTGGTTTGGGGCTTTGTGTGCAGAAGGTTTCCTTTTTGTGAATTTGGCCACAGCCAGAGGCAGGCTATAGAGAAAGCACTTACTAAGCAAGTGAAAACTACAACAAGACTGGTGTGTGTGTGTGTGTGTGTGTGTGTGTGTGTGTGTGTGTGTGTGTGTGTGAGAGAGAGAGAGAGAGAGAGAGAGAGAGAGAGAGAGAATCTTTGTGCAATGGCTTTTTATTGTGTAGATAGATTAAGCTTATCATAAATGAGGCCCACAGAGCTATAAAATCAGGGCTCAGCAGGATATTCACATGAAAACATTAATAGTGATTGTTTTGAAAGTAACAATGCCATATTTTTTTTAGACAGGGTCTCCTTCCCTCTGGCTGTCCTGAAACTTACTATTAAGCCAGGCTGGCCTCAAACTCACAAAGATCTGCCTGCCTTTGCCTCCTTGAATGCTGGGATTAAGATGTGTGTCACGATGCTTGGCTTATTTTTTTAATTTTTAGTGTGTGTGTTGTGGAGGGGGAGGAGGTTTCACCAACAGATGCCTGTGGAAGTCAGAGGACAACTGACAGGTGTTATTTCTCTCCTTTCACCAAGTGGCTTTGGCACACAAATCAGGTCATCCAACTTGGCTATGAGTGTATTTCCTCAATAAACCATCTTGTTGCCCCCAACCTCATTTTAAAAAATTATTTCTGTTACTTCTTTTATTTTTTGAAATTACAATGTAATTACATCGTGTTGACCATTCCCTTTCTTCCTTTTGAGCTCTCCCATATACCCCTCCTTACTCTCTTCCAAACTCATGCCTTGCTTTTCATTAATTGTTCTTACATGCATATATGTGTGTACATATGTAGCCCTAAATATAACCTGCTCTGCCTATGTCCTGTTACTTGTGTGTCCATGACTGAGCATTGGTGTTGGATACCCAATTGGTGGGCTCCTCCCTAGAGGAGACTATGTCTCCTGCTTTCAACATTCCAAAGTTGCCTGTAGTTCTTTGTGTCAAGCTGAGACCTCATGGGTTTTCCCAAGTCCAATTTAATCTGCCTACTCAAACCACATCCTTTAAAATCCACAATTCAGACTGTTCACCCATCAGCATTTAGTTACCAAACACTGGTTATTGCCTTTGTGAGCATATGTGTCCTGTTGGGAGATGAACTAGACATGATCCTCACTTTGGGGTTGCTCCTGGTCTTGTGAGAGGTAAATATACATAAAGTGAGTTATTGTGCCAAGAAACAGACTGGGGTGTAAATAGTGAGGTTGAAACAAAGGAGAGCTGAGTCTTTGTGGAAGGATGAAGGCATTGCTGTCCTTCAATAATTCAGCAAACAAACAAAACATCCTATCTGACCAGCAATGCCATATGAGCAGACCTGGGTACCCTAGAAACTGGAAGCAGAATCTCAGGATCAAGTGTATTTTTATTCCAAGTGACTGAAATCAAACCAAAACTGCTCAAACGCAAGGGGTCAGGTAAAACCCACAGGTGAGCAGCAGGATTGGGAACATTTGAGATTCCCCTTCTCCATAGAAGGCTGGCTCCATCCTATCCTATGGAACAGCAACCTTCCTCTGAGGCTGCACCCAAGGCTGTTGACAGCTCTTTCCTGACATCTTGCCAACTGATCCATTAGAGAGAAAAGAGAAATGCCATCTTCCTTGGTGCCATTTATAAAAATGTTGGCAAATGGTCTTCCTTGACTTTACTGTTTTTCTCCAGCCTCTAGATCAACACTGAGGGTGGACAGAAGGCATGGTACAACCACAAGACACTCCCTGTGGTCAGGCAGGAGAGTGACAGAGTGGAGAACAGATCAGACCCCACCCTCTGAACCATGATATTGCATGCACATGCATATGCATGCCCACCCACGTGTGCATGCACATGCACACACACACACACACACACACACACAGAGAGAGAGAGAGAGAGAGAGAGAGAGAGAGAGAGAGAGAGAGGAGAGAGGAAAGAGAGTTTTGTCATCAGAGGGAATAAGTAACACAGAGCCAACAAAATCTTAGTGGTACCACTGGAGGTTAAGATGAAGGGGAGAAAACCATAAGATTTCCAAAGTATTAAATATTGGAGATGCACATACTATAATGCTAACAACTGTATTTGAACCAAACGGTTATTTGTTAGTAATTCTCCTCCAAAGACCTAATGTGGGTTTCAGTTGATCCTACAGGAAGAATGAAGAGAAAAACAAAGGCTTAGCAGGGGAAATACATATGTACATGGATTTTAAAAAATGTTTTATTTTACTATTTTGTGTGTATGAGTGTTTTGCCTGCATATATGGCTGTGTACCTCATGAATGCCTGGTGTCTGAAAAGGAGGTAGAGAGCCTTCATGTGGATGTTGGGAGTCAAACCTGGTCCTTTCCAAGAACAAGAGCTCTTAAACACTGAGCCAACTCTCCAGCCCCTGTGGTTTGTTTTTATGTAGTAGGGTAAGAAAAAATTTCAAGTTTCATGATGACTGTGTTTTATTGACCAAGAGAGCTTTCTCTTTGCATCTTCAGTCTGTCTCTGAGGACTATATTTTGCCATGGAAGAGGCAAATGGATAGTCCTCCATATGTAAATACAAACAGGTACCCATTGGCCTTGAGCAGTAATGCTATGGTCTGTGAATGAACTATTCCTCTATAAGTCGTGTGTTGAAAGTGTGGTCCCTACCTGGTGGAGTCAATCACCAAGAGATAACTGGATCGTTAGAGCACTCAGGCTGTTGGTGGATTGGTCCTTTGTAAATATCACACTGAACAGGCTATGAAATGGAGTCTGGTTGGATAAAGTAGGTGGTGTAGGAGGATAATCTTGTCCTGGCCCCTTCCGGTCCTCTTTCTGCTTCCTGGATGGCAATGAAATGAACAGTTTGTTGTCCTGTGTCCACCTGTCCACACCATGTTCTGCTTCACCATAGGCTCACAGTGATGAAGAGAGCCCTGCATGGATTGAAACCCCTGAAACCATGAGCCAAAATAAATCCTTCCTCCTTTAGGTTGTTTCCCTCAGGTTGTTTGTCCCAGGGACAGAACACCAAGTAACAGTAAGTTCTCTGTGTCCTAGCAAAGTTGTTCTTTCCTCTTTTAAGTCGTTTCCCTTGGGTTGTTTGTCATAGTGATAGAACACTGAAGAATATCAAGCTCTCTGTGTCCCAGCAAAGATGTTCTTTCTAATCTCCTTAATGAGAAGTTTGAGAAAAGCCAGGGAACGTGAATAGAATTAAAGCAGTTTCTTGAAGGAATAGAAATATGACTTGCAGTCTTTCTTCTAATTAAGCTCTTTCTGTAGGCTGAGATGCTCTCAGCTAAGTTCACAGGCAGGGAGGACTCCCCAAGACCTTATGGAGAGCTAATATGAAGGCAAAAGGGGATAGTTTATTTTGGCCCAGTGTATATGTGAGTCTGGGAGTCACTCTTGACCCTGACATCCTGTTTGAAAGGGCAAAGTTGAGACCAATGTCTGAGCACAAACACTAAACCAAATGTGCAACATCCTTCGTGGATAGTAAAACACAAGAGGGAGAAAAAAGATGGACTCCCTTGAGCTCAATAAGTCTCAGGTCCTTGAATCATTCAACTGGAGGTGGGAAGAAGGTGAGGCTAGAGAACAAGAGAAAATGGGCAGTCCACTGCAAAGAGTATTTGATTTTGATTTATTTTTTGGTGCTGAGGATTAAACCCCAGGGCCTTACTAGGCAAGTATGCTACATCCCCTGGTCCCAGTTACTTGATTATTATGAATGGCTTGAGACCATTAGACACTGGATAGAAGAGGCAGTTCATCCCAGAACCACAGGGACGAGTTCAAATTTGGAAACTTACACTAGCAAAGAGCTTAATTGCTCGCCTCTGATTCGGAGTATGGACCTTTAAAGCCATTGTTTTCAGGAAAGCCTTCTCGGAATGGAATTGAAGGAGTTGCATGGTGGGATGAACCTTTGAATCCTACCCATCCTTGCTGAGTTATTCAGCCAGGACAATTCAAGAATGGTGGCATCCGTCTTGGTGGTCTGCTCAGGGGACATAGGCACATGCACCAGAGAGGGTGGGCTTGTTCCTGAAAAACTTAGAACAGCAGAGGCTGAAATTCACCTTCAGTGAATGCAACTAGAAGTATATGGGCTCAGCTAAAGCTGCTGGTTTAAGAGGTTTTCTTCAGCCATGATGAAATTACACAGGTGATTGCCACTGACCTCCTCCTGAAGCACTGGCTGTGCTACTGGTACCCGGCTAGCACATCCACTGGCAAACAAGCATCATCAACAGCAAGCAGGAGTGTGCCAAAGAGGCCTGCACATTGAAGCACACATTTCCTCACTCAGAAAGCTCCTGTGACATGTTCAAAATGTTGCACGTGGCATGTTTTTAAAACAAGTTTCTGAGTCCAGAATATTTATTAAATATCCTTATGAGTAAGAATAGGACACACGCTGGTAGAAACAAACCCTCAGAAAAATATGTTTGGCTCTTACAGATTAAACAGCTTCTTTCTTAATATTCAGATTCCTTTTTGTTTCCTTGTTGATGCTGCCGATCAAACCAAGGGACTTGTGCATGTGACACACACTCTGCCACTGAGCTATACACCAGGCTAGATACCATATTTTATATAAAGGTCAAACTGCCTTCCCCCAGGAATTTAGTCTGGTTCAAAGGAAAACAATAATTTTAAAAATTTTGTCACATTTGTAAGAATCCACAAGTATAGGCTGACCATTGGGGTCAACGCCACCATTCTAAAAGGCATTACCTCATGTTTTATGTCTCTGTGATGTCTGTAGGAGAAGAAACTGAGAGCTGATGTAATTAATAATAAAAACCCAGAATTTAAAAAAAAATGTTTGTCAGGAGGAAAGGGTGAGAGAAAATAGAGAGAGACTGGGGTAGAGAGTGAAACTGGACAATGAGATCACAGACACGGCTGAAGAAAGCACTGCTTAAAAATGAAGACCTAATATTGTCTGTGATTTGTCCAGTGAGCCACATGGCTGACTTACTTCCTTCCACCTTCAATGCAGCTGTCTGACATGGCAGCCTGTATACTGGGGAAAACAAAGGTCAAGAGGGTAACAGGTTCATCTCAGGCAAGACTGCAAGATGAGGTGGTCACAGAAAAAAATACAGGGAGGAACACAATGATGGAATAAGAGGAGACTCGGGGAAATCCTCAAGAAACCCCCAAATGCCAGAAACAGGGCAGATGATGGTTTCCTACCCGGAAGTCCAGACTTGCAAGTTATAAATATTACAGAAAGGAGTCACCGGTACCCAGACAGTTGGCCACTGGATCACAAGTTCTCCATGGCACTCTGGAAGGAATTCATGGATTTTGTTCCCTCAACTATTTATAGGTGTCTAGCTACCTGATGAGTAAGCATGTCAGGTAGCCCTGGAGCCTGTCAGCCTGCCCTGGAGGTCCCAGATCTGAACTGCGTTCTTCTAGACCAATACATTTGAAACATAGCAAATAGATGAGCACAGGAGCTAGGAGTAGTACCAAGGTAAGTTTTCTGTCTACATATTTGAGCTATAAAAGAGTCTGGAATTAAGAAAAAACTCGCATTTAACAGTCGCCGTGAAGATGTCTCCCGACTCTTTGTGGGGGAGAACAGAGCCTGAATTAATTGGCTTCTGTGGTTGCTTCTCTTTCATCTCCAGCCACGGAAGAAAGATAACCACAGGGCTGTAGTGATTATAGTCATCAGGGTGATTTGCTAAAGGTAAACCTTAGCTGGTGGAGTCCTAGGCTTCTGTAAACATTTTGTCAGCCTGCACATTTTGCAGACAACTTTTAAGGAAACATCAGCTTGTTTAACAGGCTTCTTTGGGTGAGCGCTGTCCTCGGAGGTACCGGCTCCAGCCTTTAATCCCCCTTTCATTTAAGTTGATGCCGATAATATTTTTTCGGTCATCAATCATGTGATCAGTGCAACCTGTGCTATGGAAGTTTGAAAGCTCTGGTGGGGGCTATTGGGCTTAGCTGGTAGCATGATTAGTTCTCAAGAGATTGGTTGGTAGCAACCAGCAGCCTTCTTTTTCTGCTGCATAGCGCCCTCACTCTTTTCTCCATGGAATCACATCATCCTTGGTTGAGCTGGGTGAGCCAGCATCTGGGTAGAAAAATGAACAGAAAAGTCCTTTGCTGATGGAAGAGTTTGTTTCAAAGACAAGTTTGTTTGTCAGCGTCTTAATTTTTAGCTATATGCAAGCTAAAAAGTGCTGGGACCATCAAGCTAAAGAAATTATTAAAACTAACTAACCGCATCTATTAGTAAGAATTTCACAAGGCAGGCATGGTGGCACAACCTCTAATCCTAGCACTCTAGGGTGGTGGGGACAGGCAAGAGGCAGGTGGATCTCTGTGAGTTTGAGGGCAGCTTGATCTACACAGTGAGTTCCAGGACAAGGGTTACAATGTGAGACCCTGTCTCAAAAAAAAAAAAAAATGGGGTAGGGCCCTCCAAACACACATGAATTCTGACTTACTAGTTTTCAAGAGAACGTTGGTTTGCATACAAAGCACACTTGTATCCTCTCAAGGGAGATGTCCATCCATGTCCTTCCATGTCAAGAGCTGTCAGTCATCACACATCACTATACCATCAAGGATCCACCATCATAGCCCAACCCACAGTATGACCTAGAGTATTTGCCACGATATCGAAAATAGTTTTAGCTCTGCCCAGCTGGGCAGCAACTAGAGAGAGCATCTTTCAGAAGTCCTGCTCTCTGCTCAGTCTTTCTCCTGTTTTGTCCAGTTCTCCTGGACTAATTTACTATGAACTTCAGGAAGGGTACCATCCTTCTACTCTCCGGTTGACTAGGAGCTAGAGGTCTGGATTATCATCCCAGCTGGGTCATGAACTGTGAAGCTCTGTGCATGGCCTGACTATGGGCCTCACTTCTCTTCAGATAAGAGACCACAGGCTGTTTCTATGAGCTGGTCAGTGTTCTAAGTGTCTTACATATACCTTGCTATGAAATCATGTAGATTTTGAATGAGGTAGGGATAATGTTGACCCACATTATAAGTGAAGATTTAAGGCCAGGAAGCCTGCAACAAGCAATGATGGTGAAACCAGAATGGAGGCCTGAGCAGCATGGACCACTACCCTGCTTGGCCTATTTGGGCCCAAGTGAACCCGACAGTGTCTTAGGCCCTTCTCAGATCTGCGCTTCTCTTTGTCCTTGTGGTGAGGAATTTCTGCAAATCCAACACCCCTAAATTTTTCTTCCCCGTGGTTCTTTTGTAAAATAAATAAATAAATTAAATTATCATGTGGAACTCCTACTCAAGTGGGACAAATGTGTTATCTAAGGAAAGTGTGGAACTATAGAGAGGAGTTTGGGGAACACAAAAGGCAAGAAAGAAAAATCACCGAAGGAGCTCCTCTTTCTTTATCCCTCATGTCTCCATGCCCCCTTCCCTGCAGCATTCACCAGGAGCTGTAGAAAAGGCAGTCACACCAACCTGTCTGCCCCAGTTAAGAACAGATTGCACGGAGAAGGCAGCTAAGTCAGAAGCCTTCCAGACGAGGCTCACTTGTCTGCCGGCAGTAGATGAAGAGAAGACACATGAGGTCATGAAAGTTCTGGCTCTGTTCTCATGGGACTGTTGGGGGACCAGTGGCAGATGACACTGGCTGGATTGTAGCAGACCTTGAATGTCAGGAGGAGCCAAATGCTTTGATTTATAATTTAAGTATTACTGTATTCTACACCCAAAACAATATTCTTAGCAAGGTGAGTGCTGCCTGATATTGCTAATATATAAGCTAACTTTTAAGACAGTGTCCAGTTGAATTCATAGCTGCTATATGAATCTTAAAAAAAAAAACAAGCATGGGAATTGTAGTATTGACTGGACTCAACCACGAAATGCACCAATCGGTATTTCTACGATGTCATGGTTTTAAACAAATATCAAATAATGAAAGCCTTGTAGAAGAAAAGGATTCTTCTGTTTCTTCTTCCTCCAACCAATGGCTACATTTAAATAAAAGAAAATGTAGATTTGTTTCAAGTGGTAAGAATTACTTATTTTCTACCTGAAAATACAAGGTTCATACCCTTTGAAGCTTAAATTAAGATCAATACTGAGCAGGAGAAGGAGACCCACGTGCCTGCTCAGGCCTGGTTGGGCGCTATTATGATGAGCAAATATATAGTGAGATATAGGAGAGAGAATGGGACAGAACGGTTCATGTCTTGTGCCGATCTAAAGAGGTGGAAGCAGTGAGGAGATGGCTGAGGTGGGTGGCCTGCTTGTCACCCCATACCACAATGATGTTGAGGCCTGGGCTGCTGCAAGGCCCTTGTCTGGGTCCTTTGCCCCTGCTGGAGCCATGTTCTGTATTGAAGTCTGTGGCTCCTGTTAGCACTGAAGGCCTAGAGGCTAGGGCTATGCAGAGTTGACTCCACCCCTGGCTGGCTGCAGCACTTGTGACAGCACAGTAGAGCTGACCCTGTTGGCAGAGCTGCAGGTAAGCCAGCCCTGGGGGTGTAAGAGTGGGCAAGCCAGCCTTGCCCACCTCATGTGTAGCTAGGGTGAGAGAAAGATGAGTCTGCAACCCCCTAACATCTTGACAGCTGCAGCAGATGGGAGAGCTGACTCTGCCCTTCATCAGCTGTAGCACTGGGGGAAGGGGGCCCTGCATCTCACCTGGGCAGCACAGTAGAGCTGACTCTGTTGTTGGGGTGTGGGTTAGCTTGCCCAAGAACGTGAGCATGGGAGATCAGGCCCCACCCTTCATCTGTCATAAGGTGTCATGAATAAGGAAGAGAAGCCCCTTGGGAGAGCTGGCCCTGAGGTCATAAGAGTGGGAGAGCTGTCTCTACCCCTTACCAATTGCAGCACTTGAGAGTGGACACTGCACCTCACCCGGGCAACACAGTAGAGTTGGTCCTAATGGCGTAGGTGTGGGTGAGCTGGCCCTGAGGGCATGAGAGCAGGGGAATTGGTCCACACCTTGCTCATTGCTACACATGGTGAACTGGAACAGTGCTGGAGTGCTCACCCTGGTATTGAGGGTAGGGAAGAGCTGGCGAGCTGACCAACCCTGCAACCACTCAGGCCCAGAACCAGGGCTATGAGTTGGCCCATCCCAATTTTCATCCCATCTATTATTTGCTGGAGCATATGAAGGTGTGGGACCTACAGATCCAAAGCTTCAGGATCTCCATAGCACAGAACAACAACAGGATATCCAAGAGGAGCCCCAGTGAGGGCCCAGCATCAATAGTGTAGCAGAAACCAGAGGTCTGGAACCAGACCAATGACTCTGCAATGAACACTTGCAGGTAAAGATGTATGAACTCAAGGGTTTACTCTGTGACTCATTTTGTGACGCTGCAGCTTCTGTGATGAATTTTTTCTTTTTCCTCTTTTTTCTTTTCTCTTAAATTTTATTTCATTTTATTTTTTTGGGGGGGGTTGCAAGAGCAGAGGTCAGATACAAACGGATGGAGAGATGAATGGGGATCATTTCCCCATTCCCTTTCCTCCCTTCAGCTCTCCAGTGTACACCCTCCTTTTTCTGAAATTATCATTTCATACATATATTTTTGTATATGACTCTAAATGCATAAACACACCCTGCTCAATCTGTATGATGTTGCTTATATGTGTATGTTTTCAGGGATAATTAGCTGGCCCTGGGTAACCAACTGCTGTGCTCTTCCCTGGGGAAGACTCTCCCAGCCTTAGCATCCCTTAGTTGCCTGTAGGTGAAGAGAAAGTTTTAAAATGTGCTTCTGGGGTTCAAGGAAAGAAATAAAAGAGATGGAATGAGGGAGAGAAGAGGGAAGGCGAGGAGGCTAGGGGGTGTAGGATTCAAACAGGGAGGGCTAGGAAGGAAAGCTGTGAGAGCCAGGCCCTGAGTAGAGCAGAGGTGACATGGAGGGATCTGGTGACAGGAGCCTTGGACAGAAGGGGACAACCAGAAATGAACCAGGTGCCGCCCCTGCTTCACCTACAGCAATGTGATCTGTTAGCTCCTTGACTCTCCTTGGGTTTCAGGCTGGTACATAACCACTGTGTGCAGCATGACTAGAGCCTGTTTTGGAGGATTGGGACAGCCCTGCATTCCACCTCAGTGACTGATGTGCTCTGTGAAAACTGGCAGAGATTAGAACCAGAAAATTCCCCAGGACGGATGAAAGGAACACATGGTTGTGGATGCTACCTGACATCTATCTAGACTGGACTTTATCTTTTCCTTGAAGGGTGGGGGCATGCTTTTGGCAGACAGAGTCCTGTTGAGACATGCAAATCAATCATGATTGCTAAGAAGGGAAAAACGGAAATTAGGGGTGAGTTCTTAGTTCTTAGGGAATCAGAGTGTTTGCCACGCAGGATGAAGAAGGCAAGGGACAGTGACATGGATATTGGTAAAATCATATGGGTTGATAACCATATCATGTCTGCCTTGCCCAGAGGGGCACACCTAAAACTGAATATTGCATGCAAATATTTAACTACTATAAATATAAAGCATCTAAATTTCTGCATAATATTTGTTTGACACTGTGAGGAACACCTAAAGTTGCAAACTACCATTGGAATTCTTTTTTTTTTTTTTTTTTTTTTTTTTTTTTTTGGTTTTTCGAGACAGGGTTTCTCTGTGAGCTTTAGAGCTTATCCTGGCACTCACTCTGGAGACCAGGCTGGCCTCGAACTCACAGAGATCCACCTGCCTCTGCCTCCCTAGTGCTGGGATTAAAGGCATGCTCCACCAATGCCCGGCTAACCATTAGAATTCTTAATTTAATCAAAAATCGAAGGCATACAGAAGGACACTCATTTGAAAGTAGTACAAGAAAAGGACAATGGACCCTAAGCTTGAGATTTCAATATGGCAGCTTGACCAAGTCCCTTGCAGTTTCTTAGACCATAGTTACCTCATGTGTAAAAGAAGAGGCTGTCCTGCCTTAACCAACTATGACTATAACATTTATATGGGAAACATGAAGGATCCCAAAGCAAGGACTACAGTTGAGGTGACCCCTGCAACTTTCAGTGTGGCTAGGTCAGCACCAATCAAGAATTTGTCATTTGGAGCCTGAGACTTTGTGCTATATAAGAGAAATTAAAATATGCCTGTTTGGGTGGGGTAGATGGCTCAGTCAATAAATCGCCTGCATTCGATCATGAGACCTTCAATTCAATAAAAAAAAAAAAAGCTGTGTGCTTCCCTGTGTGCCTATAATACCAACTCTGAGGGGCAGACAGGCAGGTTGGGGGGCACTTTGGACAGTTGGCCTAGCCTAATTAGTAAGTTCCAAGTCCCAGTGAGACATCCAATCCAAAACAAGGTGTTTAGTGTTACGATAAATATTTCTGCCAAAAGCTGCCTGAACCCCACCACCACGTGTGTGTGTTTTACGCCAGCCATCTGCCCAAGTTAGGCCCAAATGAATATACAGGTTCAAAGCTGCTTGGCCAATGACTAGGATTCCTCATCTGTGAGCTCAGTCTCAATTATCATAAATCTATATATTTTATAAGACTTATTTTATCGAACACCTTATTGGCATCCCTCCTTGCCGGTGGCTCACATCCTGCTGCTGGAGGAGGCGAACGGGGGAAAAAGGGCATACTTCCTGTTTCCTCGCTTAGATATGAGTCTCCTTGTCATGTCACTTCCTGCCTGGATCAGCATTTCTCTACTACATTTCCCAGAATCCTCTTTGACTCCTAGTTCCGTCTAACTTGCTGTCTCATTGGCCAAACAGTATTTTATTTAACAACCAATAAGATAAACATACACAGTACATTCCCCATCAGTTTAGCTCCTGAGAAATGATACCCCAGGAGAGGAATGACCTTTGGCATTCACATGCATGTCCACACATGAACCACACCAGTGCACAGGCATGTACCACATACACATAAATACACATGATTCTTTACTTGTAAGTCTGGAATTAGTTTTCTCTTTTCTAGGTATTATGCTTTAATTAACAGCCAAGAGAAGACACAGAAATGGTAACGTTAGAGGAGACAAGAAGGACTTTGTTCTTTCTTTGAGTTCTACTAAGCATTGAGCAGGGCACACCATGTCCAGAACCAATAGAGTCAACTTCTCACACAAGGCCTAGGAACTTCCTCTACACATTAATCTTCCACTAAAAAGAAACGGTGTAGTGAATTTTAATCTTTACCAAAATGGCCTTATCTGAAAGAAAATAACAAAATGAGCAACTGAGGATGCTTCACATTCAATAGACGGAGGGGTGAAGAAGGGTTGGTTTAATGAAAGTTTCCCTTGACATTTGTGTAGCTAGGCAGAAAACCACACATATTAACAGTTTGCTGTGAGGGGAAAACCCAAACAGTCAACAAAGCAATCAAATGCTTTGCCTTTTCAGCACATTATTTTAACAAGGGGACATTTCTGCTTATTTTATTTTAAACTTAATTGTTAAAAGAATGTTGTGAATTAAAAACATCACATACTAAAAGTAACCACATACAAAGACTTTGGTTAAACAATGCTAACATACGGTTAGCATAGCCATTCAAGATGGAAGCCATGGTTCTCTGCATTGCATTTTACCCTTTCACTATCAAATATGCACTTATCCACCACCAAAATTGAAAAATCTACAACAGAGATAGAACTATAAAGGTAATCAGCTTTAGATCACCTTTTATAACTCATATTTGTTATCTGGCAAGTGGGCATTTCTTGAGCTGTGTTGTATTAAACCTTTGTACTTCCTGTTCATTAGAGACAGTGACTCACATAAAGGCCAAGCTAGCCTTGAGTAGAAGACATCTGTCTCAGTTTCCAAAGCTGAGATGATGGGTGTGTTCCTGCCCAGCTAAAATGTGCTCTCTGTGTTCTCTCTCTCTCTCTCTCTCTCTCTCTCTCTCTCTCTCTCTCTCTCTCTCTCTCCTTCCTAAGTTTACATGCAATTTCAATTTGGCCATCATAACCATTTTAAAATGCCCAGTTATGCCACATGGAGGGGTGTTGCAATGTCAGACACCGCCACTACCACCCACTTCCAGAACTTTTTTCATCTTCCCAAATTGGAATTTTGTACCCATTAAACACTAATTCCATGCTCTCCCTCCCCACGACTTCTGGCAACCAGTAGCCCTCTTCCCATCTCTGTACTTCTTTTTTGAGACCAATTTATTACAGTTTTTAACTATGATGTTTTGCAATCTTAGCATTTGAGTAGCAAAGTCGTGAGCAGAAGGGTTTCTGAGGCAAGGTAGGGTGTACACTGACTTTTCAAACGTCTAAATCTCTTGTTTATTCATTTCATACAAAATTTCAACCTTTTTTCAGATTTAAAGTGCTTGTCTTATCGTTAATAAATTTGCAACATTTCCTAGTTAATTTGTAATGATGCCTGGAAACAGATATATGAAGTACAGTTTTAAAAGGCAGGTGGGCAGGGCTTTGATGCAGGACTTTAATCCCAGGGTTTGGGAGGCAGAGGCAATAGGGTCTCTATGAGTTTGAGGCCAACCTGGATAACATACTGAGTTCAGGCTACCTAGGATACATAGGAAGGTGGTCTAAAACAAAAACGTGCATGCATTTAAAATGCTGTACCAACCATTTATGGTAAATAGGATGTATTAAAATTTGTCAATGCAGATTTCTGTTCTAAATATTAACATAAAATACATGTTTTTTGTTTGGTTGGTTATTTTTGTTGATGTTAGAAGAACATTTCACACTTTTGAAAGTTAGTTGCTCTGTGGGTTCTCCCCACCCCCAGTAAAACCCAATATGTTAAAAGACAAGACAGCATAAACAACATGGGCTGTGCTCATTCAGCAGATACTATTCAGAGTTCCGAAACAAAAATAGGTTGTGAGGAATTGATAGTAAATTCTGACTTCTCAGTGCATGTAAATAAACCTTAACCCGAGAAGGTCTGTTTCCCCAGAGCCCTAGTAAACAGACTTTTTAACAGCAATCTCATGTAAAGTAGCCATGTGCTTATAATTACCCAAACATTGTAGATCCCCTGTGTGGAATTTCACATCTTTATTGCTTCTATTTTAATGTTTACAAAGTTGGTAGTAATTTCTCAAACCAAATCTGATCCTAAACAGGAAAGACAACTTCCTATGTAATTGTAATTTTTCAATGCAAGATTTGGCAAGAATCAAACCATTCCTAGAACTTAATCGTTTTGACTCTCATAAGACCCCTGTATGCTCATTTGAGAAGGCGCTTTATCCACCCCACTGAAGTATCCCCGTACCTATTAGCAAGCGGCAATGTGGTTTTAATCTAGAATATTTGGACAGACATAAAACATGTTGAATCATTACAGAAAGAGAGTGTTGCCACAAATTCACAGTGAAATACAGTAAAACTCCCTGTGTCAAACAAACTTAGCCATTTTAGAGAAGTTAGTTACCAAAAGGAACATTTTAAGAGAAAATGAAAACTAGATCAATGAAAAGAATTTTAGATGTAATTTCAGAACAAACACATAAAGATTGAGAGTGGTTAAAATTAACAGAGAACTTTTTTGGTATTTAAAAAAATCAAAATACTTGATTACTTAACTATTATTACCATACTCATATCTGTGAATTTATACTCGTTACTGAATCTAATCTTTTACTTTGTGTATGAATTGTACTGAGGGGTTTCATTATGACATCCCTGTATGTGTTTCTGATGTATTTTTTATCTCATCTGCACAAAGGACCGAGGACATAATTATTTTCTCCTCCATCTGGGTTGACAAAACTTGTTATGAGGTGTTTAAATTTTATTTTTTACTTATGTTTAAAACTTGCAGCTATGGAGTACCATAGCAAAGTGAGAATGCTTTGAGTTTCAATAACCAAGAAGTGGCAGAGCTCAAGCTGGAGGCCCTCCACGGCCATCACAGAGCATAGGAGGCACCTGAAGTTTCTCTCTCTCTCTCTCTCTCTCTCTCTCTCTCTCTCTCTCTCTCTCTCGCTGAGTTAACCATTTATAACTTGGAATGTGTATAGACAAATCCACCTGGTTCACATGAAGGGTAAAAATTATTTTCTCCTTAGGGATGAGAATCATTAATTGGAAATAAGATTTTCAACTATACTTTTTCTTAGAGGTCTTCCTTAGCAACCAAAGCATTTCTTGAAGTTCTTGACAGGTTACTCACCCTACTCCCAGGCCCACCTAGGGTCCTGTTAAAAAGAAGATTGTGGCTCTCAGCTTGGGTTTCTGACTGAGCAGATCTTTAGTGAGGTGGTGGTAAGGCTGATACCTCCATGTCAGGCCTCCGTGTTGAGAATGGCTGGGATGGGCAAGCTACAGCAGGATTGGCTGTCATGTGACCTGCAACAGGACCAAGGAGAACAGGGACAGCTTGACCTGACTCCTTCACAGAGACTTTGTCTTTTTTGTGCAGGATCCAGATGCAGCACTCCAACTTCCCTCCCATCTCAGGCTGCCATCTGCCACATGGTACTCACCAGAAGTTCTGATTCCTCATTAACAGAAGGACAGAGGCTACAAAGACTATATGTCATCTAGCACAACTCCCAAGTCCATCGAATCTGAATTCTCTAAATAATTGTCAAAGAAACTGCCAAATATACAAACAAAAGAAATGCACTAAAGCTGGGCTTGGTGGCTCATAGTAAAATCTCCATCCACTCTTGGAAGGCTGAGGCAGAAGGGCTGCCATGAGTTTGAGGTCAACCTGGGCTACATAGAAAGATTCTTTCTAGAAAGAGAGAGAGAGGCGGGGAGAGGGAGGGAGGGCGGGAGGGAGGGAGGGAGAGAGGGAGGGAGGGAGGGAGAGAGGAAATCACATTGTATTTATTACCATGTGCAAAAGAACCCTGAATTTTAAAAAAAGAAATGGAATAATAAGACTATATAAATTGTGTGAAGCAAGGAGAATCAAGCAGCCTCATGCCTTCCCAGCTTAAGTTGAGATGTTTTGTGATCTATTTTTTGTCCTCTTTTCTCTCTTCCCTAAGGTGAGCACAGACTGAAGATTCCCTCCAGCTGCTCTGGACCTCACCGTACTTCATCTTTGCCCTGCCCCAGGGATGCTGTCCTCACTCTACACTAATAGCTCTTGGGTGTGAGATGTGTTTGCACAGCTCAGGCATCCACCTCAATAGCCTTCTGCCTTATTCTTTTCTGTGTGTGTGTGGGGGGGGGGCAAAGGCCTCACACATTTGTGTGGAGTCTTCCATCATTCTCCTTGTTACTTCTTGAGACAATGTCTATCACCAAATCTACAGCTTTGGTGCCATTGTTTTTACAAGAGTGCTAGGGAACAAACTTGGGTCCTTAGATTTGTGTGGCAAGCATTTTACAGACTGAGTCATTTCCCAGGTCCTTGTTTTCTATACTTAAATTCTTTCTAAAAGATTTTTAAAATGTATGTTTAGGCCTATGTGAGTTTATGTGCATCCTGTGTGCAGGAGCTCAACTAAGGTCAGAGGGCATCAGATCCTCTGGAACTGGAGTGACAGGTAGTTGTGAGTCACATGGCTATTCTTAAACATACAGAGATCCACCTATGTAGACCAGGCTGGACTTGAACATTCAGGGATCTACCTGCCTCTGCCTCTCAAGTGCTTCAAGTAAAGGCATACACCACACCACCCAGCCTCAGGAAGTGCTCTTTATTGCTGAGCAATCTCTCCACTCCCTTTTATTTTTTAAAAAGACCTTTTCTACGATGGTCAAAAACAGAGTAAAGCAGGACTTCTCAAGTTGGAGTGAACATGGGACACACCAGCCATAGCTGTTAATCCCACTGCTGGGAGCTACAGGAACACAAAGAAATTGAGTTTTACATCCACACCCATTTATAATCATTTCTGTAATTACTTTCTTGTAATCAAAACTTACCCATATTAAATCTCATTTCTTTAGGGCCCTTTACAGTGTATCTGATCTTGTTAAGTTGCCAGCACATCAATTTATTGATGATAGTAAAACATGAATTCAGATCCTGCCAGAAGGTGTTTATATTTTAATCTTGATCTCATAAGAACACTGCCTCAAGGAAGTGATTGCATTCTCATGACCCTGTGGGTACTTTCTGACACCTTCCAGGGGTGCATTTCCAGGGCTTCTTAAATGAGGATTCCTTCCTATGGGGGTGGGTCTTACACTACTACACTAATAGTATAGTATACATACTATTTTACAAAGACACTTTAGAGAGTCTCACCATGTAGTCCTGGCTGACCTGGAACTTGCTGCATAGACCAGGCTGGCCTTGCTGTATAGTTCAGGTTGGCCTTGCTGTATAGACCAGGCTGCCCTTGCTGTATAGTCAAGGCTGGCCTTGCTGTATAGACCAGGCTGGCCTTGCTGTATAGATCAGGCTGGGCTCAAATTCTCAGAGACCCTATGCCTCTACCTCCTTGAATGATGGGACTAGAGGCATTTATCACTCCTCCCCATTCTTGCTGTGAAAAGGCTCTTTTCTTTAGTTAAGAGAAAATTTTCTCCCTGGTTCAATATGAAATAATCATTTAAAAACTCTAAGAGCACAAAATTAAGGTGGCAATATATGTTGCAATTTTATTTGCTTTTGATCTTGTATTTCTGTGTAGGCATGTTTATAACCTATGAATGCTTGCCAAATTCTATGTACATTTTAAGTGTGATGCCCAATTCCTTTCAACAATTTCTTTAAAAGATAGTAATTGGCATTACTAGTCCTTGTTCAAGCAGTTTTGCCTATGACTAGTAATACTCCCGGAGTCCACAGGGGGGCAGAAGATACCGTGTCCCACCGGAGTCTGGAGCTAGATGTGTTTCCAAGACTGACTCTGGTGTGAAGGCCGAGCCCTCACCAGACCCTCTCAGTGCATGTCAAGAAATCCTCACTGTGTAAAAATGTTCCTCCCAGAAGAAAGTGCCGAAGAAATGATTAGGGAATCTAAGACTCGGCTGAAACTTAAAATTCCATAGCAGTGTTTCAAAGACTCAGTGTATAGTGTGGAAACCTAAAAGCAAATCTAGCAATAGTTTGCTCCTGATAGTTTTACTATCACCACAGGGTGGATTTCTCTTTTAAACATAGAAGGGAAGTTTTAACTATAGGAAATGTTGGCTTAGGAGTCTGAATGGCTTGGCTTCTGGTTATATTTCTGACTTGCTGGTGACCTCCAGCCCTCCCTGTTGATTTGCCAGTGTGTTTTCTCACCTGTAAAATGATCACTGTAGCCCTTTTGGCAAAGAACTTTCTTGACACAGGCCCAAGGCTGGTAACAATGAAAGAGTAACATCTGCCCTAGGGTATTCTGAAGACAGGAACCCCACCCACATTCTTCTGGGTCTTTTGCCTTTCCACAGGACTTTCTGGGCAGTTGAAGTTGTAAGCCATGGGCAGTGGGGTCACCATCCTGCATTGCCATCTTTCCTGCTTACTGGTAACTCACAGCAGGGAATTGCTGAGGGCCAAATGAGTGAAGAGGCAGGTTGCCTTCACAAGCAGGAAGCATGGTTACTGAACGAGAAGGATCTAAAACCATGACTTGTCATTAACAAACAGTGTGGTACCAGAAATGAAAGTAGTGACAACCCAAAGCACAAATACTGGATTCCCAGAGGGCAGGGATGCAGACATAGGACAGGAGGACGACATCCACTCTCCAGGATTCATTGTCAGTGTGCAGGAGCAAGAGGCAATGCCGGCCAACAGGCAGCACACACACGGAGGGATACAGCTGGACATAAGGAAAGATGGAGACTGGGGGGCTGACTGGTGACTTTCCAAAAAAAAAAAAAAAAGATGGAGAAGCTGCAGAGAGGGGGAAAGAAAAGGAGGGGGGACGGCGGTTGGATATTCTAATGGCAATGGGTTTGGTATTAATGTTAAGTGCCAAGGACATCATGTCTGGATGGTGCTAATCTGAGAAGAACAAGTGCACCAAAAATGAAGGAGCATGAGCAGGGAGACCATTTTTATCATAGTGGCTAATATCTGCCAGATATTATTTAAAATTTTCCTTCCTCTCCTCTCATGTCCTTAAGCTGGTAAGCCATAATAAATCATCTAAATCACAGGAAGAGGAAGGGCAGAGCACCTTCAAGTCCAAGACAGGTCATGGGTTGGCAATCATGAGCTAACTAACCCTAAGGAACATACAGTGGTTTGGGTAGAACCCAAATACGTGGCGGTCAAGAGGAAAGCTGCTACTGACAATAGCCTAGCGATTAAAGGTACGGACTCTGGAGCTGTGTCATGTTGGGCCTCGGTTTCACTGCCTGTAAAATAGAGATAATATAGCCCTTGTCTCAGGTTTGTTATGAAGTTTAGGTGAAAACTGTTTGCAAATGTCGTAGAGCCATGCCTGACACTGAACTTCTCTGTGGGTACTTTGCCTCAGTGAGGCGTGGAGGCAGGTGTTGTACAGGGTGTGAGGCATGACTCTGACCTAAAGGAAGTCAGAGTCAAGGGACTGGGAGAGCAATATTGCCTCTTCCAGCTCGCTGCCAGGCCTTCAGGGTCCCAAAGGGAGAAAAGGGGCAAGGGGGCAGGGCGGAGAACCCACAGGGAAACAGCCATCTCAGATCAAACCAGGACAGCTTTCCGATATGCAGGCGTGGCAGAACCACTCCTCCCTGGGTCTATCCTTGGCTAAGTACCTATAGGCTGAATGGCCTTGGAAAAGTCACTTATCTTTGAGTCTTTTTTCTTTCTTTCCTCTTTATTAAATCCACGAAAGTGGGATGATTGCCGGAGGACATTTAAGGTTGGTGCTTGCTTGAGTACCCGGTAGACAACTTCTGTCGAGAGAGCGAAGTGCGAGAGAAGCAACTCTTTTGCCGGGAAGCCGCGGGGCAGTGGGCGGGGAAGACACTGGGAATCTGGGGACAGATAAAGGAAACTCGTGATGGGGCGAGGCTGGGCTGAAAAGAAACAGATTGGGGTAGAGCTGCGAAGGGAGGGGTCTGGTAGGGGGAAGAAAGGGTGGGAAAAGGAGCTTTGGGAGGCCACAAGAAGAAAAGCAGGAGCAGGGCGTGGGTGGGGGTGGGGGGTGTATCGACTCCGAAAGAGAAGGAACTTGGGGAAGAAGGAAGTCCTGAAGACAATCGGAAAGAGGAAAAGGGGAAGTACGGGCAGAAGAGGGAGGCAAGCCCCCAAGGGACCAGAGAAGCCGGGGATCACTCGAAAGAGAAATGAAGCAGCTGGAACAAGCGCCAGAGGTTGGGGTCTGGGAAAGGAGAGGCTGGGGCCTGCAGGGGAGCTCAGCAGCTCTGAGCACCGGTCCAAACTCTGAAGACTGGTGGCCTTTGCCTGACCTCGAAGGTCGGGAATAGACGCGGGTCTTTGTGGAAAGCAGCATCCTACCGAGAGGATGGGGCTGTAAAGGACTGGCCCCTGCGCCTGCCTTCCCCGGCTCAGGGCTGAGCCCTGGGGGTGCTAACCGCCGGTTTGGATCATGAAGCGGAGGGGAGAAGGTACCACAACCGCGAGCCAGCGCACAGCCTGCGACCGAAGCACCCGCTCCGAGCCAGCCCTGGCCACCACAGTTGCTGCTTCCCGAGTCCTGGGATCCCCGGGCCGCTGACTCCCAGGGAAGTGCGGGCAGCTGGCAGGATTGATGATCCGCGGCGTGGCGCTACGGAGGGTGGGCTTCTCCGCCCTTGCCAACCGGCCCCTGGTACTACGTGCAGGCTCACGCTCCCCTGCCCCGGGACAGTGGCGCTCGGTTCGCGCTGGTCGGGCTAGCCCTCCCGACTCCGCGGGGGTCTCAGTGCTCTCACCTCGCAAGCCTCCCGCCGGGCGCTACGCCACACCGCCACCCCCAGCCCATTGCCGCCCCCCACTCCACACCTCCTGCCCGCACTACCCGTCACCCTCCCCCTCCCCGCTGAGCTGCTCTCCCTCCTCTTTCCCCCTCCCGGCGAGGGGCGGGAGGGGGCGTGGCAGGGCCTGGGTTTGTGTAGCTGCTACCCGGCTCCCCTCACTCGGAGTCTGCAGGAGGAACGCGGCCCCCGCCGCTGTCCAGCTGCTCTGTGCCTTTCGCGCCCGGGGCGCCGCCACCGCTGCCGCCGCCGCCTCTCCGGGAAACTCAGCCACTCGCTCGCCATGGACACTCCTAGGGTCCTGCTCTCGGCAATCTTCCTCATCAGCTTCCTCTGGGATTTGCCGTGTTTCCAACAGGCTTCCATCTCTTCGTCCTCCTCCACCGAACTGGACTCTACCAAAGACGTGAGGAGCCGCAAAGAAGGGAAGATGCCGCGGACGCTACAAGAGAGTGTGGAGAGCCGGATGTCCCAGGAGCACCAGCCGCGGCAGAGTGAGCCCCGGCGGCGGCCGCCTGGACAGTCTCAGGGACAGGAGCCTCCGAGCAGGGGCCCACGCGTGGTGCCCCACGAGTACATGCTGTCAATCTACAGGACTTACTCCATTGCCGAGAAGCTGGGCATCAATGCCAGCTTTTTCCAGTCTTCCAAGTCAGCTAATACGATCACTAGCTTTGTAGACAGAGGACTGGGTAAGTGGCAAAGAAAGCGCCCTACTCCGCTCCCGCTGGAGCGCCTCACCCAGAGCGCTGCCCCGGCTCTGGCAGGAGGTCGCTTTTGTGAATTCCCTTCCCACTCTGGACACCTCCCCTTTTCTCTTTTCTCAAGCCCAAAATTCTGAGTGCAGCTGCAGATTTTGCTCCTCTCTGCAGTCCTCCCTTCTTCTCTTACTTTTCTTCCCTCTTTTCTCTTCTTTGTTTTCTCGTCTTTTGCCGAAAGCATCGTGGTGGTCACTGTACTGGTAGTTAGGAGAGGAAGCCTAGAGGAAAAGAAGTGGTAGACAAATTAAGGGAGATGGAGAAGGGTCAGGGAAAGGACTGAGGGACCCTGGGACCAAAGCTTGTAAGGGATGTTGGCCCTGGAGCATCTGGGAGAGCGTTAGAAAGCTCGAAACTCCAGTCTCTCAAGGAAAAGCCCGCACAAGGTAGTCAATTGGTCAAGGCAGCTGGAGTCTAGGATCAGTGACAGGCAGTGCCTTGATCCAGCAGTCCTGTGGGTTCCCCTGGAGCCCTGCGCACTGTGTGTGGGACAACAGTTCCATGAACTTCTAGTACCTTCTGCCACCGTCTTCTCCCCACCCCCGCCTCCTCTAGCATCGAACACCTGGTAGTTCTCAAGCCACAGTCCACGGAATAGGCCCAGACAGGGACAGCTGAGAGTGTGGGGTTCTTGGGACTTAAAATACTGCAGGAGTATACACATCCACCTTTCCCAGACAGGCAATGCTCTTCTGTTTGAGCATCTAGGGGACCCAACCTTCATGCCCTGTGCCAGTCAGGATGCACAGGTCTATAGGAACCCAAGCTTCCCCCTCTTGCTCTCATTGGTGATCCACGGCACAATGTCTTCTGATTGAACCTCAGATATTGGGGAAAGTTCCAACGGCTCCAAGGGAGGAAAAAATAATTCAGAAAAATCAGGAAAGGAGGAGAGAAAAGGGAAAGGATGGTGGAAAGAGCGGAAGGTACTGAGAAGATAAGAGGAGCTAAGAGATTTAGGCAAGCATCCGCTTCCCACACTCCCAAACTTAGCTTCCGCTGTGCAGGTCCAGGTTCAAAGTACTCAGAAATCCAAGAGCCCCGGGATTGGGCTACCTCTATCTCCTGGAAGGTCTCACATTCTTGAACCTCTCCAGAGTAGGTTAATGTTCCCCTCGCCCACCTGCCGCAAGCCTTACTCAGTCTCCAGCCGCCAGCCTTTCTTCGAAGCTGCTTTCCTTCTCAGTCAAGGTTCTGGTCCTCGCCAGGTACGCAGCTGCAATCGGAGGTCAACTGGGTTATGAGCTGCTGAAAGGTCCTGACGGCAAATTAACGCCGCAGTATTTTATGATGATTTTAGGAATAATAAAGTCACCTTTACAAAAACACGTGGCTTCTTCGTATTGCTGCTACTAGGTTTTGGACCTGGGCACTCTAAGGCAGCGCCAACTCCTTCCTACCACGCTGCAGCTTCAGCTCAGTGCAGTTTCTCCCCCTGCAACTTCTCTGTTAACCTCCCAGTGTCACTGATACCATCTCCAAAGGAGAGGCGATGGAAGGTCAGAGAATATTGTTCTAAGGGAAGAAATCATAGCGGCCTGGGCTCTTCTTTTCCTGGGAAGTGACAATCTCTCTCTCTCCTATACCTGGCAGAGGACCAAGGGGCAGGGTAAGGCTATGTCCATGTGTCTATAGACGATTTCGGAATTTTGGAAAGCATGAAAGGTTGTCTGTCTCTGGGCCCCCTGGACCTGCATAGACTCGAGCATTCATCCAGCCTTTTGTGCCCTGTGGCACACCCTAGAGCCCAGGCACCTTTCTGTCCCCCCCCCCCCCCAGGCTCCTGGAGTACCGGATAGGGTGAAAAGAGTGGAGGAACACTGTTCCCTAGACATAAGGCCAGCGAGATTGTGGATTTAACCTCAGGATGCATTGGACATAGGGCTACCAGAGGTCCTTATTTCGGAGCACCAAGACCCAGAACCATAGCTTCAAAGGGTCTGTCTCTTCCTCGCCGTCCCGCCTAAGTTCGAAGGAAACTATATGAAGGCAGCTAGAACACTTGGAAGGCTTGTGGCAAACTGCGCGGTGTAAAGAAGCTGGGGAGCGGGCAGAGAGGGACTGGAGGGGTGCGCGGAGGAGGGGCTGTATTGCTGGCTGCAGCCCCAGCTTGATAAAGGGAAAACCTCACTTTCCCTTTCACTGATTTTGATTTGATGTGTCACCGGCGGTGACCTCGGGTTGGACCTTCCGGGGCTTGCTTAGCATTGGGCCCCTGATTGGAGTGTTTCGACTCAGCGATCTAATTGAGGGTTCATGTCATAACACATCAAACGGTGTCTAGTCTCCCGTGATGGAAGGGACCCACTAACCGCGCATCTCCAGCTTCTGGCTAGGACTTCCGCCCCTCTTCGCGCGGGGGTTCTTAACGTGCCAAACTCTTTTGCATCCCCTCCCCCAACCCCTGTGTGGGCAGGCAAAAAAGAAAAGGGCCAGCCAGGAGAGGAGCTAACTTGGCGCATTGCCTAGGGGAGGTTTAAATCGCTGGAGTGGTAGGCTGGGATCTGAGGAGCCAGGGTCCCTTTAGGGGAGGAGCCTCGAAGTCGGTTACAAGCTCCTTACAAGCTCCGAGATACTGAGAAACTCGCACCGAATTGTTAAAGGTCTTGGCTTCCCTGAGAAGTTAAAAGTGATACCTGAAGCTAGTGTTTGAGTTTGGGAGGGCAGCAATAAACGCCGCACCAAGTGAGAAAAGAGAGAGGTGGTTCCACAGAAACTCCGTGGCCTTCTCCACTGTCCCGAGTGCAGCTCTCTGATCCAATAGTCCCGAAGGAGGCCTTATTGCAAGCTTTGAAAACGCCCTGGAAGGGTAAATAACAGTAGCCAAGTTAGATTAACCTTATACTGTGGGCCAAGTACTGTGCTAAAAGCTATGACATGAACGAGCTCGTTTAATTTTCTGCTACCGGTGCTGCATTGCTTAGAGGTGAATTAAGGAAGACAGAGAAATTTAGTTGCTCAAGGTCACACAACTGGTTAGAGGTGAGATTCTAGACACTGAATGAATACTAAAGGGGGGACACCATATGGATAGGGTAAGGACAAGGAGGCTTCTAAGAACTGTGATGAGATACAGACATAAACAATAAATTAAAGTGAGATTTTATTTTTGGCTTAATGTTCTTCTGTGGTACCTAAAGGTCCAATTAGTAGTTCTCATGGAATTTTGCATTCAAGGATCTGAATATGTCTTGCGTCTGGCTTCTTCTTGTATTAATTTAGTAGAGGAACAAATTACTTTATGGATGATCTTTTAACATGCTTTCATGTTGTACCTCAAAAAGTATTTTAGAGAAGAGAAAGTGTGTCTGTATATTGATGGGGAGCTTAGACCACGGGGTCAGAATGGTTAGATATCATGAAATCACAAAGACCAGTAGTTCCGGTGTCCTGGGTTTGGGCAAGGCAGACAGTTAGAACTTAGGAGGGAGGGTAGAGAAATGGCCGGAAGGAGGGATGAAGGGAGGGAGGGAGGGAGGGAGGAGGGAGGGAGGGAGAGAGAGGAGAGAGAGAGAGAGAGGAGATCCTGCAATTTTACTTGGTAAGTGCCAAATTAAAAAGGGGGGAAAGAACCTCAAGGATTCAAAGATGAGAAAAAGGAACCAATTGAGTTCAAGAATACTTCTGTAGTCTAGGTTTCCCAGAGACTTTGAATTGAGAGCAGTTGCTAGTGTTGTACTATTATTACAAGCCTGCTTACAGAAAAAAGTCAGCAAAGAACAGATAACACCAAAGAGAAGATGGGAAGTGTCTTTAGGGGCTGGGAACCCTTACAGGCAAGTCCAGGAGAGTCTGCTTAGGGTTGCTTACTGGTTTGTCTGGTTATCTTCAGTTCAAAGATTACAAGGAGGCTGGGGTATGCTAGGCGCAGACAGACTTCAGAGACAGAAAGGCATTCTAGAGCTTCATAGGTTCCTGCTATTGAAGCTTGCCTGATACATCGTGTTTTTGCAGAACAGTGGGTTTCTGCGTGGAGTAATCACAGTGCTAGCACTTTTGCCTGGACCCTGTTGTCGTTGGCAAACGGAAAATGAAATATAAGCAGGGAAGTATTTTAATGGGGACGGAGGGAATTCACAACTGTTAATTATTTGGTGACCTTGTATTCGATTTGTTTGAGTCCCTTATAAAAACACTAATTCATACCAGACGGCCAAGTGAGGAAGCTGGGCAGAAGGTTCCAATCTAGGCTTTATTTCCCCGGAAAGAGAGAACAGCCTTGGAAAGGACTTGCTAAGTGTGCAAGTGTGTGCATTTGTGCCTTTGAGGGGTGCCAGCAGAGGACTGGGCTCAGGGCTGGCTTTGGGGTTCAGGGTGAAGGATCTTTCCCAGCTGGGTTAAGCTAGAGGCCCTGGGGAAAGCTCCGGGGAAGACAAGGAAGTCTTAAACTGTTTTACTCTTCTGGTTGGAATGTTTCAGGTACATTTAAAGGCGCAAACCAACCCACTGGCTGGTAGTGCAACACTGCTACTGTCTTCGGATAAGAGCACCATAAGGGAAAAGCAAGATGCTAAAAAAGACCCAGAATCTTGTACAGCCAGAGTGTAGGATTCTTATTCAGAAAGGCTTTTCTGAGGACATCAAGGGTTATTTATCCTACTCTCTGGAGCCCTTGGGCTTTGGGGCTTTTGCCCAGGGTGCCATGGTTGGTGGGGGAGGGAAAGGGAAACGTGCTCAAACACCTTCGTTTCTGCACATTAAGAAAACAAAATTTATCCAAGCCACAGACCCTGTAGGTTTTGTGAATTGTCCCGTTCCTAATGAAGCAGCACCCAAAAGCCTTCCTTTGTGACCAGAGCACCTGTCCTTGGATCCTCAGGAACTGGGAATGCCGGTCTTGCTAAGGCACCCTTTAGTGTAACCATTTCCCCCACTTGGGAGTTCTGAGGTGCTGGCACACCTCTTCCATATTCCGGTATATTCTAGGGGATGTGCATTGGGGGGCGCCGATCATAGAAATATGGTGATACAGGAAATTTTGCTTCCCGACAGACTGCCACTTGCATTAAGTGGCCTTGAACAATCCATATCTCCTGGGTGCTTTCAAGTACAATACAAGGTATTAGTTCAATAACTACGAACTACTATTTTGTATGCTAAGGGAAGAGAATGGAGCCTTTTGGTGTGGAAATCAGGAATGAGGACCCCTCCCGTGGATCCTTTGACACGCCCAGTCTAAGCACTGTATTTTTTTTAAAAAAATTCAATTTGGGTTCAATGCTGTCTTCTGATTACTGGAATTAAATAGGTCTCAGTGACTCTAATGCATTCCACCTTCTATTTTCAGGTACATCCATTGGTACTTCTTAGGGTGGAGAGTCAGGTCCACTTTCGGGTGAAGGACTGTAGGAGCATAGTAAAAGGTGACTGGATGCTGCCTGTGGAGAGAAGCTCTGGGTTGTTCAGTTAGAGGCTGGCGTCTGGGTGGGGTAAGGTTATGGACCAGAGTGGGCAGTACAAGAGCAGAGAAGGGCGGGACTAGTTGGTGCTGGCTGAGAATGAGAAGAGCCAAAAGGCGAGAACAAAGCAAGAAGTGTGTTCATGTTTTGCCTCTAAGGGAGAGTGCTGGTTCAGCTGCTTCCCACTTCCCAGTAGACCAGAGCTTGCAAGCTCGGTGGAGAGGAATCCTGGGGAAAATTAAAAAAAAAAAAAAAATCAACAACAACAACAAAACCCCTGCTGACACCTGCTGACCTGCAGCTGACACCAAGAATCTCATTTTGCTACATTGTTGAAAGTTAGAGCAACATTAGCGACTTGGAGTAATCCTTTCTTCAGAAACTGCACCTTGTCTCTCACATCAAAGAATATTAAGGGTGCTTCTCCAAAGCACTGGGACTGGGAACTTGAAGGTCTGCTCCCCATCGTGCCTCTTGGAACCTTGGCCTTCATCCATAACTGCAGGATTAGCTGGGAAGAGAAAATGCATAAAACACCCGCTTATCTTTCTATTTTTGAGCAGAAGCCCACAGTCCTAGGACCTGGGTCAAGTTCTGGATTCTTACTGGGAGATGTGGCATTACTTCCACTGAGCTTTTTGTAGATTCACTCCCTCACATGCAGGTAAAGCCCCTTTCAACAAATCAACTTTTTCCTCAGGGAACAGGAGCATCTTGGGTCTCTGTGGTACTGGCTGCCCCAAGCTTGCAGAGGAGGGATATGGGCCAGGAGAGTTGTCTGGCAATCCATTTGGTCTTACTCTGCTGTTCGTGGTTGGAACTGCTGTGGTTGGAAGCTCAGGGTAAGACATGGGTGAAAAGACAAATGCCAGAACAAGTGTCCTTGGCCTTGGTTAGTCCTTGTCTCCCCAACCAAGCCTGTGACCAGAAGAGATTTTTAGCAACTTAGCTCTGAAGTGTGTGTTTCATCTATCAAGACAAAACCAGGCTTCAGTTGGCTGTACTCAGTACTCAGAAGGGAGCTGATTCTTGTCCTTCCTAGCTGCCCAGAAATTAGCAAGACTGACTTTGGAGTTCTACACTGTAAGGCTGGGCTGAGGCTCAATGGCTCAGTTGCAGTCAGGTGAGAGAAGGCTCCCCTTCATAGCTTCACTGTTTTCTGCTGAAGAAGACCTTGGAACCAGTATTGGGAGTTCTCTGTAGAATCCTGGCAAGTAATCAGACTGTTAACCAAGGAGCCTACCAGATCCAGGTTCACATGAGAAGAAAGGCATAGATCCAAAATCAGAGAATTTATTAATGGTTCCCAGATCATTCTGGGGATTGGAAGGGACCAGAAAAAAGAAAGGAAAAGAAAGAAATGCTGAAAACACTGGGAAACTTGTTGGTAAAGGCACAAAGAAAGTCAAGAGACTGAGTAGTTGGGCTAGTTACAGTGTGTGGAGTGTGTATATCCTGACAGAGCCACCGAGGTGGTTTTACTACTGACAGAGGCAGCATGCCACCACCATCAGTGCTGCAACCCAGGCATTCATTTTCTATGCCTCCTTCTCTCAACATGGGAATCGTTTTGTTTGTTTATTTGTTTTCAGGCACAAAAATGGGGAGTATCCTCATCTTACTATCAATGAGTGACATAATACTATCCCCGAAGGACTAATTACAGCCTACAAAATGCACCAAAGAGAAAAAAAGAAAGGAAGTGCAAGCTCCCCAGAGCTGCACTTGCCCAGCCAGATAGAGTTAAATGAGCTTATGCACAGGTTAGGTAACATTGCCTTATTGCCAGGTGGAGACTTAAAAGAATGGTTCAGTCTTTAATGAGGTTGAACAGAGGGTACTGGTCATCTGACATTGAGGAATAGATGATATGAAAAGGCAGAAAAGGTCACTATAATACATTCCTAGGCAATGTTGCAGACGCCTTGATTGTCATTAGAACTCAGATGGGCAGGAGATAGAAGTTCCTCCTGTTTTCTTTACCTCTGTTGCCCAACAATGTTTCTCTTCTACTCCTAGAAATCTTGTGGAAGGACCATAACTCTTCAAGGAGGCTGAGAAGATGGGCAACTGTAGTAAGGTTGGCTCCAAGGTTCCATGTACGATGTGATACTCTAGGTGCCTTGTCTCTGACCTTTATAATATAGTCCTGTCAGATCTATAGATGATTCTCCCACTTCATAGTGGAGGCATTGAGGCTGGAAAGTCATGTGATCAAAACACTAAGTCACAGTTAAGAATTGAAATAAACTGTCTTTCAGACTCTAAATGATCACACTCATCCCACAATGTCAGTCATAACTGATATTTGTATAACATCTTCAGAAGTTACCCACATCTTGTGTTTGTCCCCTCCACAGCCTCATGAGCTGCCATCACTTTGTAGAAGAGAAACAAGATTTTTTTGGTATATTGTCTTCCAAAAGTCATGGTGTTGGCCATCTCTTGGCTATACGCCTAAGGAAATGGATGACTCTTGGAAAGCAGGTACCTAGGCACCCCCTCCTTCCTAGCATGAGCAATGAGGAGGAGCTAGAATCTCTCAGGGTTTTCACCATGCCCAGAGATGGAAGGGTTGTATTTAAGGTGGTAACACAGGTACAGGAGCTAAACTGCCAGCCCCACCATTTACTGTTAAGCTTCTTGGGTTTTGATTTGTAACAGTACCTTTCTCAGAGATGAGTTTAGGAAAGCCAATTTATTATTAGTTTACTGTACAGAATAATGGGCTTGCTATGACATCTTCATATATGTATTACTGCACTTTGCTCAGACTTGTCTCCCTTGTCCTATATTTCCAATTGGTCCCTTCCATCCATGTCACACATACATCTTCATAAATTTCACAAATGGAGAAAACATGGAATAGTTATCTTATTCTCCTGGCATTACCCTTTCTTGTTTATCTCTTTCCCTCACAGGTGGGGTTTCTAAAATATGCATTTTTAATTTTTAGTTGACAATATTTACATATGTTTGTGGGGTACAATGTGAAATCTTAACTTACACACACACACACACACACACACACACACACTGTGTAATCATCAGCTCATAGGTATCTATGAGGATAACATAAGCCAAGGATTTAGATTGTCCCCAACATGTAGTGAGGATGATACCAGTGCTTACTATTACAACCATTGATGTTCTAAATGGTCTACAACAGTTCTGGGGGCAAGTGAGGGCATTCGCAAGAGTTGTGGTAGTTGCTTCCAAGAAATTTTCTTTTTTCCTTTTTGGTATGAGTGATCTGTCTGCATGGATGCCTACATGTCATAAGAGGGTATCAATCCCATTGTAGATGATGGCGAGCCACCATATGGTTGCTGGGAATTGAACTCGGGGCCTCTGGAAGAGCAGCCGGTGCTCTTAACCACTGAACCATTTCTCCAGCCCCACAAGACATTTTCTTTCTTTTAACAATTTTTTTAATGTCAAGAAAGAAAATTTTCAAACAAGAAATTGATATCAAGTTGCCTAACTTAGAAGCTTGGTCTGATTATAGATGCGACTCAACTATACTAAATTTAATACATGAATATATCCATATATTTTTAGAAATTCTACTGTAAAATTTCAAACTCATATTCTATAATAAATATTCAAATACTGAAAAGCATCATAAAATACAACCATCAAATACTATACTAATTTAATGCAATTTGCAGCTGCCAAAATTTGATTTGAACCTTTTCTTTTTTTCTCCGTTTTTATTTGAATTAGAAACAAAATTGTTTTACATGTCAATTCCATCCCTCTCTCTCCCCTCCTCCCTTGCCCACCCAACTAACACCCTACCTATCCCATACCCTTTCTGCTCCCCAGGGAGGGTGAGGCCTTCCATAGGGGGTCTTCAGAGTCTGACAAGACATTTTCTTAATGAAAATGTTCAGCAAAGGGCCAGAGTTTGCAAGGATGGGATATCAATTGCCCAGGAGGTAACTGTATTCTAGGGGCACAGTGACTAGTCCAAGCATAGATTGCCCCCACAAGCTTTCGCACACTACAGGGTGGGACTTTCTGAATCCATCTGGAAGATTCTAACATGACAGACTCTGACAGTTCAGGTTAGTGCTCGATCTAAGACTGTTTAGAAGTGACTCCATCACATCCATGAAATCTGAGTTTGGATGTTTTCCATCTAACAAAGAAAAGGGGGACCCATCCTTGGGAAACTGCAGCCCAGTTTGAAGGACCAAAATGAATGGTGTCAGGCCTCTCCCTTTCATCTCCTGCCACTGCACAATCAAGACCCCTGCAGAGGAGTGTGTACTGATAGCTGGATGTTTCTCTTGGAACCAGTGTAGTGTGTTACCAGTTGCAAGATGTTAAATGAAGTCTTGGTGTTCTGAAGTTTATTCCCTGTAAATGGACAGAACAGCGTATCAGATCATGGATGCTTGCTTGGTGAAGGGGTCTGAGAGACTCCATCAAAGTTCTTAGTTCCATAAGCCTTGCACAAAAGCAGTGCCCAGTTAGCACACAAAACTGCTTCCAGGTCTACAATAAGCTGGAGCTACAATAAGAAAGGAAGCTTAGTCTCAAACAGTTCTGGGGTGTTCTTTGCAAAGATGGACAATTAATTATCTGTGCACTCCAGGGCCTAATCCTACTTAGGGTGTATGAGTGGGAAAGACTGCATATTCTGAGCTTTCTGAGATTTGCAAGACACAGGAGACATGGCCAGGCAGATGGAGGAGGTTGCTGGAGTCCATCCAAAGTATCAGTTAGAGGATGAGAAGCCAATCAAAGTGTGAAGGGACTGCTGGTCCTTTTAGAATCACACATACACTCTTGGTTCTGGCCACTGGAAAAAACAAATCCTATTTGAATCCCCAAGAGGAACCTAAGCTGTAGAAGATTCCAGTGTTGTCTTGGGGAGAGGCAGCTGTGGTCCCTTCCTCTCTGGAAGCTTTTGATATTTTAGAAATCCTATGACAGCTGGCTGGGAGGCAACCACTTAGGAAGAAATAGCTTGCAGGTACTGGTGTGCTACCTTGTAACCTAGGCTCAGGCTGCCTGCGGTCTCCCCACCCCATCTTTTCCTCTCCATTTCAGCATTTGCCTCTAGAGTCCTTCATCCACTTACTGTACCTACCTTAGCCTTGTGCACCTGTCTTTCTAAGAAAGTCTCTTCTACAATTGCTCCCCATACTTCTTTTTTAATTAAAACCCTCGTCTTCTTATATTTATTCTGACTGAGACACATATTTTCATCAACATTCCCCTTCTATCTTAATTTCTAAACCTCTGTACTAGGAGCTCTTGAACTACATAGGAAACCTTTTCACAAATGGTTAGACAAACAAAATCCCAAACACCCCACACGGGAGGTACCAGTATGAGGTTTGCTTTATTATTCTATTATTGCCAGCTTGCTACTTATGAAGGATTTTCTCCAGTTAAATCCGACTCCTCTTCTTCCTCCTCTTTTCTACTCATGTTCCAGGGAAAAATGAAAAAAAAAATCCTGCAGTTGTATCTCAAAAGGTTTATAAGTCCAATACTCAACTAAAGTGAGAGATGAGCTGTTACAAATTGGTTTGATGCAAGTGGGAACTTCTTGTGGTGAATTACTGGCCAGTTTTCAATTTAAAGAGAATAAAGCAGAGAGCTCATTTTCAGAATATGAGAAAGTGTCACAGATTTAGAAACCAATAGTACACATTTATACAAGGAATGGAGTCATCTGATGACATCATCCATATTTATATAAGATTTACTAGGAGATGAGGGATATGAAAGACTGTGCAAGTGCCCATCTTCCTGGCCACGGGTGACGAATGGCATCTGGGCCAGGCTTTGGGTTGCCAGGTCATGGTGTTCGTAAAGTAGCTACGCATGGTGGTCTCTACATTCCAGACCTATGGTATGCCTCTTCTTGGTGATGTCTTTGCTGCATAGGGCTCCAAAGCAGGTTCAAACATGTGGGGAATGTGGTCTGGAGGGAATCTCTAGCAAGCAGCTGCCTTCTTGGGTCCTCTGCTTAGGAATCAGAGGCTCTGGAGACTTATTGAGAAGGCATTTAGATGAAATTATCAAAACTGTGAAAGTGGTTGGACTAGAAGGTGCCTGGAGAGATGGTGACATGGTCTAATGGTAGTGCATTGGATCCTGACCTGCAGTTGGGTACTTTGCTTTGTCTTTACTGCAGTGATCTCCCCTCCCCTCACATGATGGGAAATCAAATCCCTACCTGTCAGTGGTTCTCTGAGAGTAAGTCCCTGAACCAATGGAATCAGCATCATCTGGCATCTGGATGTTCCTAGAAAGGCAGTCCCAAACCTTGGAGCCTGAGATGATGTTTGCCTCAAACAAGTTCCTATGAGATATTCATAATGCTAGGTTATTTTTGTTGTTGTTGGTTTTTTTTATATTTGGTGTGTGTGTGTGTGTGTGTGTGTGTGTGTGTGTGTGTGTGTGTATGTGTGTTAACAG
This sequence comes from Cricetulus griseus, assembly GCF_003668045.3. NCBI lineage: Eukaryota > Metazoa > Chordata > Mammalia > Rodentia > Cricetidae > Cricetulus > Cricetulus griseus. The sequence continues at coordinate 124,180,776 of NC_048595.1, forward strand.
CCACTGACCTTGACTGAGCTCCAGGTTTCTGGACAACAGAATTCTGACCCAGTACAATGGCCCAAGCAGCCTGTCTAAGAGATGATCACACCTTTCATGTGTGTGTTTCCCTGAGATGCTGTGAAGTATGGACTGGAGTGGATGTAATTACTTAGGTAGGGCCCCTCCCACCATGAGGTAGACTAGTACAGGAAGAAAGGGGAATCAATGGAGACCAAAGGCCATATTTGCATTCCTTCCTGAGTACTAGAATTGTCTTTGTAAGATAGTTTTGTAAGGCAGATCACCAGACAACTAAAGGTTGAACAATCTACAGATTCTTCAGGTTTCTGCAGATGCCCATCTCAGTTTGCCTCAGCTAGGCAGACTAGCCATTTATTAGCTTGATCTAAAAAGCAAAATAAAAAAGAAAGGGGGAACAAAAGAAGGATGACCTCTCCATGGTGCAGGAGAAACAGAGAAATAAATCATTATTCTTTGTACCTTTGTATGTTCTCTACCCAGCAACTTAGTATATTAAACTATGAAAACAGAGATGGAAATGATTTCCCAAGGGAGGTCAGGGTTTATTCCCAACAAGCTCTACAAATACAGTTTGAGTTACAATCCCTTTTCCCTTTAGCCCCTAATGACCCTTGGTTGCTTCTAGAATTCCATATTTGGCTCACACTGCCAAGGCAATGGGACCCATGGCTAGTCACGCAGGCTTTGGAACTAAGTAGATTTAAGTGTTGCCTCCAACTTCATCACTTATTTTAGATAACTAATTCCCCCTAGTCTTGACTTTCCCACCATAGAAATGGGAACAATATTTGCCTACTCTATTGAATTGTACATGAGAAACAAGGTTAGAACTCTATCAGCCTTTACAATATTTGGCCAGGGCAGCATGTCCACAGTGTGTCTTTCACAGTCTGAACTGAGGAGAAAGTCAGGAAAGTGACGCCTAAGGTGACAAGTGCAAACACCTGGCTATTGGCTAAGCACCATTGTGGGATGCAGCTTTCTAGGAAGGAGAAGAAAGTGTGTCAGCTCCCCAGCGGTTGGTTTGAAGGTCCTGGCTTTCCTAAACCAACTCGCAGCAGCAGCTTTTCCCTTTTCACCTCTCTAACCCCTCTCACAGCTCTTTCTGGGGCAAGGGGTGCGGCTGTGCCTCAGAGGCAGTGGGGCCAGCAGTTAGCCCAGAGTGCTGGCTGGGTGTGGCTGAGGTTCCAGAGCCAGAGTTATGTGTCCCTGGGCTACATCTGGATGGACAGCGAGGACTGGGCTGGACCAGGTCATACTTTTTCTATTGAAACCGATGCAAACTTTACTAGCTTCTGGGGAGAGCAGGGAGCTTTGGGGATTCTTGTATTTGCTGGGTTGTAAACATTCTACGGGAAGGCAGCCTAGGAGAATCTGCTTAGCATTCTGCCTTGCACATTGAAGTGATTTTGGCTGCATGCACACATGTGTCAAAAAAAAAAAAAGTCTAATTTTCCTTTCCTTCTGAAGAATTTGCCTTGGAATTTAAAGTCTGGTAGTCTGTATGTGTCACACATTTCTTTTTCTCACTTGTAACCAAGGAATCAATCTTTGGGATTCATTGTCAAACAGAATATCAGATTGGATGATGGTGAAAGGGGTGGGGCATGCCACTGTCTGTGATAGGTATCCCTGGCTGAGGGTTTCTCTTTCCAGGAATGCCTATTTCCCGTGTATCAAAGATCTTAGAGGGTATAACTCTGGTGTGCTAGTTTGTTCATCTCTCTCTCTCCACTTCTGAAAGCTGTATCACTCTTTCATTTGTTCTAAGGAAGGAAGAAAAAGATTGGAAAAGAATGAAAGAATTGACACAATAATTCTTCATTCTGTCTGCATCTTGCTGGACCTAAAATGTCCTAGCAACACTGCCTGGGGGTAGCAATATGACCCTTGAGTAGTGGGTTTATAGAATAAATGTGCGTAGGAATCGCTTTGGAGTCTGAAGGAAAGAGGTTCGCAATAAACACAGAAAAGCTTCATGCTCAGGTCCTGTTCTTAGAAAACGATTCAATTAGATAAGCAGACCCTGACACTTCAAAGGCAATTTGAAAATCACTGTTCTACAAGTTTCCCACCTACTGACCTGCCTGTACTCTAGGTCACTTAGGGCTCTGGGTCTGTGGTAAGCGAGGGCTTGTTATTGTCTTCGCTTCTATAGGCCAGTGAAGGGTGTCTGGTGCTTGGGAAAGGCAGGGCTTGTGATGAGTATAGACGGCATAATTTCAAGCACCAGAAAGATAATAAATAAGTCAAGGTCCCGCTATGGCGACTAACGGAGGCTGCTTTGGATCACGGTGGTCTGGGATGGCTTATTGGAAAAAGTAACATTTGAGGCGTCAATGAAGAGAACCCGTGGACAGTAGGGCCGGGAAGCGCAGCCCAGGCTTGTGACCACAAGGGCACATTAGTGGTTACACAGCCTGTTGAGGGGGAGCCCAGGGAACTACTTGGACAGGAGTACAGACTTCTGTCCCAGGCAGCAGCTGAGCTGGGGAGGGGGTCCGGTCTGGTGTGGTTCCTCCCCATGCAGTGTATGGTTCAGGCGGTGAGCCTGGGGGTGCCGAACTGGACTCCCTGGCTGCCTGCCCCCTCCCTCCCACTTCCTCTTGGGGACTGCCGAAGAGCACCAGGCTGATCTCCTGGTAAGTGAAACTGACTGTAATTATTTTTTATCTTGCAGACGATCTCTCACACACTCCTCTCCGGAGACAGAAGTATTTGTTTGATGTGTCCACGCTCTCAGACAAAGAAGAGCTGGTGGGCGCAGAGCTGAGGCTTTATCGCCAGGCACCCCCAGCGCCCTGGGGGTCACCAGCCCGACCGCTGCGCATGCAGCTTTTCCCCTGTCTGTCCCCACAGCTACTGGACGCCAGAACCCTGGATCTTCAGGGGCCAGCCCAGGCCGGCTGGGAAGTCTTCGACGTGTGGCAGAGCCTGCGCCCTCAGCCGTGGAAGCAGCTGTGCTTGGAGCTGCGGGCAGCCTGGGGCGAGCTAGACTCTGGGGAGATGGAGGGCCGAGGGAGGGGTCCCCAGCATCCGCCGCCCCTGGACCTGCGGAGTCTGGGCTTCGGCCGGAGGGTGCGGCCGCCCCAGGAACGTGCCCTGCTCGTCGTGTTCACCAGATCCCAGCGCAAGAACCTGTTCGCTGAGATGCGCGAGCAGCTGGGCTCTGCAGAGGCTGCGGGAGCCGAGGGGTCATGGCCAGCGCCGTCGGGCGCCCCAGACGCCGGGCCTTGGCTGCCCTCGCCCGGCCGTCGGCGGCGACGCACCGCCTTCGCCAGCCGACATGGCAAGCGACACGGCAAGAAGTCCAGGCTGCGCTGCAGCAGAAAGCCCCTGCACGTGAATTTCAAGGAGTTAGGCTGGGACGACTGGATTATCGCGCCCCTAGAGTACGAGGCCTATCACTGCGAGGGCGTGTGCGACTTCCCGCTGCGTTCGCACCTGGAGCCCACCAACCACGCCATCATCCAGACGCTGATGAACTCCATGGACCCGGGCTCCACCCCGCCCAGCTGCTGCGTTCCTACCAAATTGACTCCCATCAGCATCCTGTACATCGACGCGGGCAATAATGTGGTCTACAAGCAGTATGAGGACATGGTGGTGGAGTCCTGCGGCTGCAGGTAGCGGCGCCATCCGTGCCTGGGCCAGGGACCATGGAGGGAGGCCTGACTGCTGAGAGGCGGAGCAGGAGCTGGCCTGGAAGAGGCCACAAGAGGGGAGACAGCATAGAAGTAGGAACAGTGGAAGAGGAAGCAGCCCAGCCCTCCCAGAACCTTCCACTCGCCAACCCAGAAGCAGCTAAGGGTTTTCACACTTTGCCTGGCCACCCTGGAAAGACTAGACAAGGATTCTTTTTCTTTTCTTTGTTATTGTGGCTTTGGGCTTTCTTGTGTCTCCTTGGTTTTGATAGGAGATGGAAGGAGGAAAGATGCCTATCAGTTCACAAGTGTTCCGTGGATTGGGGGAGGGGGAAGGGAACCATTAGAGAAAGAGCCAGTCAGTCACTTTTGTTCACATCTCATACTGGTTGCTTCTTCCTGCATACGAAAGTGCCAGTCGTTGGGCCTTTCCAGCCACATCATAGCTGACACCCTTGGCTTCTGCACAGGAAGTTTTAGGGGAGTTGGCCAAAGGAATATGGAAGTCGGGAGGGGTCTTGCTTCCCCTTAGAGAAGCTTCTCTCCTTTGTGCATTCCCATGCATTTATCAGCTCCGTCCTGGCCTCAACCAGCACAGGGAACTGGTTGTTGCCACCACTGTGGACTCAGGTCTCTGGATGCCTTTACTGTTGCTGGTGGGGAAAGCAGTTGGTATGGATGGAATGACTGGAATTAGTCCCTGTGGAACCCCGTGAAGGATAATGAGAAACCACAAGGCCTAGCTCTGACCGGGTGACAGGGAGGTGAGGTGCAGTAGCCAAGGCTACAAGTAGCCCACCCCAAAGATCATCATGTCTGTTTCTCATTGATTTCTTTAAGCAGAATTTGCCAAAATTCCAGCACCTCCTTCTAAGGTGAAGTTTTTTTTTTTTTTTTTTTTTTTTTGATGAGGGGTGGGAACTCTATAATTAAGGTAAGAAGGAAAGAGAAGGAGGAAAGGACCTAAAAAGTGGAAGGGCTCCATCAGGAGGGGAGATGATGGCCCCACAGGAGGATGGAGATAAAGGGCCAGGCCCCAAGCAGGGAAAGGATGAAAGGGCCAGGAGCCTCTGCTTCTGAAGTTTCTAAAAATTAAGACCCCTCCCCTCTTTCTGGCATTCCTGAGAGATTACCAGGCAGCAATAGCCCAGGGCTCCCCCTAGAGAATTGTTTTAGATTGTAATTACCAGTTAGGTGGTGTTTTTAAGCGTAGTAATGAGATACTGTGAAGAGTCAAGTGTTACATTGAGCTTGGGGTGGAAACTGGGGTACAGGCATCAAGGAAAGGAAGCAGGAGGGAGCACACAGGGAAATACCTGTTCCCAGGTGGTCAAGACCTCCAGTCTTTCCTCAATCTGGACCAGAATTACTTTCAAATACTATCCATGCAGAGGCTCTTTGACAAGTAAACTTCCTCAACCTTGCTTGTGGAATAGTTTAAACCCAGGAAAGTGTGTTAATGTTTGCATAATGTTTGGGGGTTACCCCGACTGGTTTGTTCTCTCCCTGCCTAAATCTGTTGTTTGTCTGGTCCAGAGATCTACAGACTGTCAAGGAAAGGGTGGAAATACTAATACATGCTAATATAAAATGGTAAGAGAGAAAAGACAAGACATGTCCAGGAGAATAACTTAAATGCACATTTGCTTTGAATGCACTGTTGTTCTGTTGAGGCTGTATATATTTGTTTATTTAAGATGACTAAAAGTGCAAAGAGAAAACATGCAATCATCTTAATGTACAAAACGTTATATGCACTCAAATGTTATAATTTCTAATATTTTTAAAGTTTATATTCGAGTTGTACAAAGTTAAGCATTAATCAGATATTTCATTCTTTCATAATGTTATCATTTTCTTAAATATTATTACAAAATTTTAAGTCTGTCTAATGGAGAGTTTTTTTTGAAACTGTCTACCTCACTATAATACAAATTTTGACAACACTAAAGTTACCAGAGGCTGATTGATAGTCAAAACATTTTTATGGTATACTTTCTTGGATGATACAGAATATGGTTAACACCATCTTATTAAACTCATTTTCCCCTTAATAACTCAGCCTGTTTTATGTGGATCTATAGAAATCATTTTCTAAAGGAATTATTGTCCACAGTGTTTTGTTCCAGTACTAGACAATTTGAAGATATTATTGTTTTAAAGGTCACTGATATGAGCATTATTTTTCTTCAAAACTGTTCAATAATTGTTGAAATGATTTTTTTATTCATAAAATTAAAGTAAAATCCTGGCCCACTGTTCACACTGTTAATAAACCCATGCCTCATCACAGGGTCTCAAGAATCAAACCCAGGACCTCCTGCAGGTTACAGGAGGTCTACAGCTAGTTGCATCCCTGAGTCCTGCTGAGTTCCTTTAATTACTGATTATTGATTACATCTACAATTATCACAGGTAGTACATACAATGTGTTTTTTTTTATTGTGTTTGCTGCACTTTGGAGAACTCTTGTATAAATTCAACTAAGAGAGTTCAGCATATGTCAGACACAGGGCTGTTGAAACTGTGTTACCCAAACCATCTAGAAACCCCACCAAGGAGGTGTCATTGTAAACTCTTTATAGAAGAGAACTTAAGAAGCTTGCTGTGAGTGTCAGTCAAGCAGTGGCTGTCAAGCTCAGTATTCTAGACTTGTCTACTGGTCCCCACATGCCCGAATGAGATGCCTGTATGAGAATGTGTATTAACTATAGTGTTAAAGGATTAGCAGCTGGTGGATGGAGCAGGACCCACCATAAGGGCCAGCAGCGATGCTTGTGGTCTTGTAGCATGCTACCCCACCTGGTTTGTACATGGTGACAGCTCAGACAATGGCAGCTGGAAAATGCTGCAGGGGTTACACAACCCAGAGTTGCTAGTTTTGGACTGTCTAGAAGAATTGATAATTTAGGTCATTGCTGGGATTTGGCATTTTATTGACCTTGCCACTGCCTTGGATGTTATTTTTGTGAGTTCTGGTTATCAAAATAATGATCAATTTGCAAATAGGATGTTTCAAAAGATTACTTATATATAAGAAGGATGCTTAAACTTTTCCCCATGGAATCTCTGTCCATGCAGGTTGTTTTCCAATGAGCTGAGAATTTTTTGTATTTTTACCACTCTTTCTACTTCCTAATTCTATCCCCAAGCCTTACTATATACATACATATCTCCATTTTCCCTTTCTGCAAAGGTTAGATTCTGTTCTTCTTTCTATCAGAAACTTTATGCCTTAACTTAGGAGAAACACAATCTAATTGATTATCTGAAGATGTAACTATATCTTAGTCCTCAATGTTAGAGATATTTATTTGCATTTTAAGAAAAATCTTGCTTCACTTGATTTCTTCTGAATAACAACAACAACAACAAATAACAATAATAGTAACAATAGTAAATTCTAGGCAACACACTAGAAGCTTCAACGCATGAACCGGTTAGTCACTGATGGTACATGGATGGATGAAGACACTTGTCACAGAGGAGTTTTTGTAATGAAAAATGAACTATGAACATTTTATTTTATCCTTGTCATTGGAAAAAGTTCTCATTATGTAGCCTAGACTGGTCCTGAATTTATGGTTTTCCTTCCCCAGCCTCATAAGTGGTGTGATGACAGGAATATGCCCCTGTGGCTTCCTGATCAATATATTTAACATTAATTCTCAATGTATAAAAGCAAAGTATTCAACAGTGACCTTTTTCTTAAAATAGTGGCTTTCTTGGTCCTTGTTTTCATTCATGGCTATATTCCTAGCATTCAGTGGTACATTTGACACCTAAAAAATGCTTAGTAAATACACTAAATGACTATGTTCACAAATTCTGTTCTGTTTACCAATCTACTTGTAGCAGTCACATTCAAGGAAATGTGTGACTAATGTCTCAGCACAAGTTGAATGAGTCAACCTTCCTTCCATTCTAGAGGATGGAGTGATGGCTCAATGTTTAAGAGCATGTACTGTTCTTCCAAAGTTCAGAGTCCCACATCCACATTGTGCAGCTCACAACCTCTTGTGACTCCAAGTCTATGTGATCTAACATCCTCTTATGTCCTCCAGGAACATCTGTACTCACATGTGCACACACATATGCACACACATACACACACATACACACATATATACACACACATACACACACATACATACACACATACACACACATACACACATGCACACGTATGCACACATATACACACATATATACATATAGGTACACATACACACATAAATACACATGTGCACACATATACACACATATAGGCACACATACGCAATTTTGAAAAAAATCTTAAAAACTAAGCAATCTAGTTATAACCTTAGCTAATAAATGCCCTTCAAATCTTATAGATTGTTTTTTAAAAATCATATAATCAAATTTTACTTAAAAATACTTCAACTTTTTATAACAGGAGAAAAGCTAAACAAATCCTTTTTATTTACTCACATTTTTCATGTAAAACTAATAAAGTCAGTTTCTAAGGATGATGTTTTGTAAGTTACAGTGAGTATTCCAGTTATGTTTGCAACTTTTGACTGGATACCAGAAACCCAATTACTCAATTACTCATTTAAAGTTGAGAGAGGAAACTCCTTAGGTCCTTTGAGAACACTGCTTCTTATAAACACATGGTACTCTACAGATGTTTTAAGCACTAAATACACACAGTTTTTCCCATTAATTTCAAAAACCATTTTTGAATTTAATATGAAAGTATTGATATTTAGATCTCACTTACCTAATATTTTTTTACTACAGTCTGAAATTTCTTTGAATTAAAAACATTAACCAGCTAGTTATGGTGGTCCATGACTGTAATTCCATCACTCTGGAGGCTGAGAAAGAAGGAGGAAGAGTTCAAGGCCAGAGGCTGGAGAGGTGGATCCAAGTACTTGCTGTGTAAGCATTGAAGACCCAAATTCAACCCCAAGCATCAACCATGTGAAAACCAGCCTACGACCTCAGCACTGGGGGGGCTTGGAGGTCACTGCTTCTATAGGATTTCTGGAACTTGCTGTTCATCCAGTTTATCCAGAGAAACATGGAGCTATAGGTTCAATGACAGACACTATCTCAAGGGAATAAAGCAGGGAGGGACAGAGCAGGACACTTAAATATCCCCCTCTGGCCTCTGTATGGTCAGCACATGGATTTACTTACATATACCATGTGCATATGCACACACACACACACACACACACAGACACACACACACACACACACACACACACGTGAGTGTGCAAGCGCGTGCACACACACACAGTTCAAAGCTAGCTTGGCTACAGATCAAAGCCCTGTAAACAAGCAAGCAAGCAAGCAAACAAACAAACAAGCAAGCAAACACAGACTGCCCAGCTAGTCCACTACTAAAGAATTAAAATGTCACAAGAAAGCCCAATTCAGCTGACAGTGGTTGCAAATCTGCTTGTGGATTTATTTGGTCAATAAAAGAAGTGAATTTTCCCTTTAGTCAGCAAATCAAGTCTCCTCTAAAAGTCACTAGAAGAACAAGAACCCCAAGCTCCTGTCTTTCAGGGGTTCCTCTCCTAGGTTCCAGACAGACAGTTTCACTTTTCTTCCTGTTTTGAGTAGCATTCTACATTCAGTATCAAGAGGATAACTCATTTTCCTTAGTGATCAATTGATGTTTATGCTTCTCAGACTTTTCTAGGGTTTCACTGTATTGAACTAGACCCGTTTTTATACAATTCTCCCATGCCTCTTTTAAATGTATTACGAAACTTTCTTAATCAGAATTCCATTTCCCCCTTATAATTTCCCTCTGGAGAAGAACTACAAAGCTCATAGATATTAAAATGGAAGCTGTCCGCTTTCTGCTCACCTCCTGCCTAGTTCTATGGTCTCCATTCTAAAGCTGTAACTATGAAAACATGGTCCTTTCTTGAGGAGTTCAGCAGCTATTTTGTGAGTTACCACTGTGTGGCAGGCACTGTTCAAGGCTCTGGGAAACATCCCTGTAGCAGACAAGATAAAAGAAATACAAATCTAAAGCTGAACTTCCAACATTCCTCAGGCTCCTAGAAGCCGCCGCCCCCTCTACCTGCATCCTGACTGGTATGGCTTGTTCTGTCTAACTCACAAATTCTCTCAAAGTTCAACTTGGCTCCTGTTTTATTCCTTCCTTCCAAAGTCCAGTGAAGATGATAGGTCAAGTTCACTAGAGAAAATGGCACTTGGGGCTGCCATGTCTCCAAGCCTGTACATTGAAATTACTCAGGTAACCCTGGATATCTACACAGGGAATATTCTCTTGTCTGTGTTGTGATAGTCTCAAAATACTAGAGGTCTAGGGTCAACTGTGGATGTCTTTATCTTCAGGTTTTTGACCACAGCATGGGAGAAGTGGAGACAACTACAGGGAGGATTATTCTGAGATATGTTTCTAGCTCCCCTTCACTAGTTACTAATGCTCATTGGATGCTGAGACATGCGGACCAAAGTTGAAGACGATCCAGGGCTGTTTGGGGTTGATGGTTCAGTTCATGCTTTAGCTATATGAGAAAGAACGTTGTTTTCCTCACTTTAAAACTTCTGTCAGGATGAGCAGACTTTATTCTTATGAGAATTTTTGGCTTAGGCTTAAACAAAACTGTGTGTTCACTTCAGGTTTCATCTTTTAGTAGAAACCTACTCTTGGAGTTTGTTGGTGATGAGTTCTTGGGTACCTGGAACCCCTGCCCTTCAGTGAAGAAACTTATTTTTCCAATAAGCAGTTAATGCTCTCACAAGAAGCAATGGTCTGTTTTTGCAAGTTTATTTGTATTGGTTACAAAGTGAAATTTAACTAGCATGTCTTTAGTTCAGTTCCCTAGTTGGCAATGAGGATGACTCAGGGGCCAGTCCAGTGGTCAGAGACCCCTGTGGGTCTGTTCTTAGCAGCCATTGCATCTCAGCATCCTCTAGGCGACCTTAAAGGTTTGAACTTGAGTGTTTGTCTTGGAGCTTTAGCAGCTACATGTTTGTTCCACATTTAAAACGTCTCCATTGTTTATGATTTCACCTTTTCGTCTAAGGCAAAAATGGTGTACCTGCAGAAATGGCAAATAAGGCCTGATCAGCAATGGAGTCCTTCCTCAGGCCAGGCTTTGCATGCACCATGCACATTAACCACATATGTTATCTCCCAAAGGTATGAAATAGAGCATAGTGTTTCTCCCAAAAGAGCATGTCAGAAATATAGAAAAGCTCTATCCAGAAAGTCTTTACAGCAAATAGTTCTGGCATTGTAGAAGGCTTTGGGGAGTGAGAATGGAGACTGGGGGATTGAGGAGGGAGGAAGGAAGGGGAGAGGGGACACTTTTAAGGTTCTGATACCAGATCAAATGGGTTCTTTTAGACTTGTGTGACTTAGGACTGTCAGCATAGATGTTGACATACTGTGGAATCTCACTTACACACACACACACACACACACACACACACACACACACACACACACACACAGACACCAAAAAAAAAAAATTAGCAATGACCCAGTATATAGAGAGTACTCAGCAATTATTAATTATATGGTGAATATAATTCCGAAGTATAAATCATCAACACGTAAATGCCCACGGAAGCAAGAAGACAATATTGGATTCCCTAAAGCTGGAGTTACAGGTAGTTATGAGTTGCCTGATATAGGTGTGTTCATTTGAAAGCATCATCCATTTATCCAATAGTTGTGTGTATCTTTTGTTCACTTATCATTTGGCAGGTTTGATGCTCAGCACTATGAATGAATACAAATTTAAATAAGAATCTCTCCAAAAGAAAATTGCTGATATAATTGCACAATGACATTAGCAATGTTATTGACCCCAAACAGCATGCCGAAGAGGAAGAGGCAGGTTTCCCTTATACAATAGGACACAGAGGGCATTTTCTGAGGGTTTTACTGGCCTGTTTACCTTCATTATTTAATTTCCTATTGATAAGACAAGTTGCCAAGCTGAGTTATAGTGTATGATCACAAAATTATCTTTTTCCATGTAAAATCAGTGGTTCCCTTTGAGAATTGGTTTGTGATTTACATCATATTAATCCTGCAAAGCTAACTCACACTTAGACTCAAATGTTTTAATAAGTTGTCTTACAGGTTTGGCCAATGCCATAGCAATCAGTCATACTACATTACATTGGCACAATGAACTCTGGAAACAGATTCTCATATAAACCAAAGCAGAACACTTATATTAGGACCAAAATAGAAGAAAAAAGTAGGTACAGTTCATAGGATCAAGTTCATCTGTTTAAAACTGAAACCATGCAAACAACAGCAGCTTAAACAAAATTCTTTATTCCTATGTTAAAAATCAAGAGCACAGCATGAAGTTTGCCATTTTATTATTGCTGTGGTGATTTCTTAGTCACCAGGGTTTCTTTTTTTTTTTCAGGTCTAACGTTTTTTTTTTATTTAAAAATTATTTTTTGTTTTACATACTAACCCCATTTCCCCCTTCCTCCCTTTCTCTTGTCATCCTGCCTCCATCCTTTCCCACTCTTCCCATTCACTCCTCAGAAGGAGTAAGGCCTTCCTTCCTGGGGAATCAGCACGGTATCTTTTTCATCATTTAACTGACATGACTCCATCTTCAAGTTTGCCACAAGGTCCAAAATAGCAGCTGGAGTTCTGGTCATCTCATCTGTGGCAGAGTAAGCAAGAAAGAGAAAGATGAAAGACAAGAAGAGAACACATCCCCAGTCCAACAGGGTCAGCTGCCTTTGAGGAGTCTTTCTGGAAAGCCCACCAGGTACACTCCCATCACATTGGTCAGTCTTTAGTCATGGGGCTTCCGTTGGCTACAGAAGAAGGTGGGCAGTGCCATGTTTCTTGTCCACAAGATTTCTGTAAATAAATGGAGGTTCTGTGACCATGAAATAAAAGAAAATGGAGGGGTGTGTGTGTCGGGGGGGCGGGTGCTGATGGTCTGAGAATCAACAAGATTAGCATGTACTGCCAGACTCCAGGTTTTTTAATCCAGGGCCTCACCCATGTGCAGCAAGTGAGTAACACTCCCCTTTTTGTTTTAATACTGTTTCCCTAAGATACAAAGACCAGTTTTGGGCTTACTCTATAGTCTCAATATGCCTTGGACTCCCAATCCCCTGCCTCAGGCACCCGAGTGGCTGGGATGACAGGCAACAGGCCTGGACCATGGCATAGCTCGACAGTCTGTCGGAAGATGGTTGACATATATTGTCCCTGCCTGTATGGGACACATCAATGGGAACACAGAAGACCATGGAGGGGACTTGTATTTTCTTTAAAACAAACAAAACAAATATACATTCCTCTCAATTATGAAGATGAGTTATCCTGGATAATGATTATTACTATGCAACATGCCTCTAAGATGCTGCTTTCTTGAATTACTGGGTAATCACGCCAAATGAGGAGACAGTCCTTACCATCCATGTAAAGCAGTAGGTCCATTGCTCATTATGTTTCCAAAGAGCAGTGTCAGTGAAAGGGTTAAGGGTGTGGGGCTTCCCTGGGGCTAGAAGATGAAAACCAGTAGGCTGGGATATAATTTTTATTGTGTTGACACAGATGCATTTTCTTAAAGATTTATAAGAAACTTTTAATTTTTTCAAAATACTCTGTTCCTTGCTCTCCCAAATTCCATTTTACTTATGTATGTGTCGTCTACACTACAGCCTCACAGGGGGAGAACAACCATGGATGAATTCTCTTTACTCTGAGGTTTTACATACACAAGGAGCGCTTTTACTGAATCCATAAATTACTGCTTACCAGCAAGTGTTCCCCAAAGGAACTGATCCTCAGAAAAATTTGGGGTGTGTGTGGTGGGGGGGTCAAGGCACTAAGCACTTGGGAAGACAGAACAAACAATGGACTGAATTTCAAGAGAAACAGGGTACCCATGATATTACCTACCAGTAATGGTATGTATGTATGTATGTATGTATGTATGTATGTATGTATGTATGTACGTATGTATGTTAGTCAGTTTCAAAGAGGTCAACCTCGGATGTCATTCCTCAGCCAGAATCATCCAATTTTCCATTTTCCTCTTTGAGATGGGGCTCTCCATGGCCTGGAACTCTCCTGTTCCATGGCTAGCTGGCCAGGGAGCCCTAGGTATCCTGTCAGCTGTGGCAGGGCTGGGATCACCAGCAAACGTCACTGTCACCGCGTGGCGTTTTGCTGTTGTTGCTTTTGTTTTTTATTTTTTATTTTTGTTTGTTCTTAAGTTGAGTTGTGGATGAAACACAGGTTGAGCAGCAGGTATCTTCACAGCCCTAGCCACTCATTTATTGATTTACCACATTAAGTGCTCTTCTTGCACGCCCTCCCCAACTTCCTCTACCTGTACTATGTCCTTAGTCTGAGAAGCTAAATAAAAGGCCAGAGAAAGGCCCAGCTGGCTTCGCAGTAGGCCATCCGATCCCCATGCCCACGGCAGTCTAACCACTGTGTAATATGGTCTCACAAGCATCCCCAGAATCTGCTCCATCTCTTATCACCAACAAAGCCTTGGATTTGCTCGAAGAGAAAAAATGCGTGCAATCTAAAAGCGCTCCTCCAGTATCTGTTTTGACAGCCGAAATTAATTGTGCACTTTCGGAGCGCTTTTTGGCAACTCTTTCTAATGACCCGAACTACAGCCTCCTTCCCGTGGCTTGGCAGGGCTCAGGGGCTTGGGGCTGACAGCGGGCGGGAGGGACATGATCAAGGAAGCCACAACGCTGGCTTCCTCCGGTGGGAGAGGACGCTGCTGCTGCTCCCCACGCACGCGGTGGCGGCGGTATACTCCGGCTAGGGGACGCACAAAGCCGATTAAAGCAAACGTGATAATTGTCTTGAAGAGGAGCGAATGCCAGGACCTCTCCGCCTTTGTCTTCCAAAGCTAGGCGATGACTTTGCTCACCGAGTGGCTCCCCGCCGCTGGAGACCAGAGCCCGTCCCTCCGAGGGCTCTCGAGGTTGGCCAGAAGAGGGAGCAGCTTCGGTAGGAAGATAGAGTTCGCACTGGGGTCTGCGAATGACACTTAGCTCCCAGACCGCTGACTCTAAGGACTAACACTTGTTAAAACTGAAAACGATCAGCGAGAACAGAAAACACCAATGGGGCGGGGGGCGGCGGCGGTGGTTGGGCAAGCTATAAGCCCTTTAAATCGTGTAGATAGAAGCTTTAACCAAATGTTCACTAATTACTTGAATGTCTCTAGAATCCTTGGTACTGCTATTGCCCCTAACAGCACCCTGTTCACCCAGTCAGGAGCTTCCATGTCTCTGTGTCTTCTCAGCTCCTGCGATGGTTTGTACGAGCTCCTTAAACAGTCTACCAGTAAAAGCTTGGTTTCAAGGATGGGTAGATCCGGGAGCAAGGCAAACCTTTAAAGGGTGGAGCCTAGTGGGAGGTCTGTAGGTCATTGAGGATGTGTCCATAAAAGGAATTGTGGGATTTCTGCCTCTTTGAATCAGTTCAAAACTTAGCCACACATAGTGACCAGGGTGTGTCACCTCCTCCAGAGGCACGGATTATCCTTGGTGATACCATGGACCTCCGAAATTGTGAGCCTCCTTTCTTGGAATAAAAGTTCCCTGTACTAATGCATATGTTAGAATTTGAAACATACAGAAGGTGAAAATTCTGGCCCAAAGGTGTTTAGAGATTTCAGTGTGAGGGGCATAATGAGGAAAACACCGGCATTTCCATTGGCATTTCCATCCACCTTGGTGCATTCTCTTCTAAATAATGTGGAATGAAAATAAACTGAGGAGCTAATATTTCACTTTGGGTAGGAATATTTCCTTCTTCGAGTCTTTAAAGTCTTGGCAAGAATTTCTAGTGAGGATGAGCTTAGAGTAGGATTTGGTTGTGAGGAGAGAAGTTAATTTGAACTCAGGAAAGTAGCTACTCTCCATAGGTGAGAATGGGATGGAGGAAGAGACAGGTTAAAAGCAACAACAACAACAACATTCTCTAGCACCACGAGACAGCAGAAGGGGACAAAGAATTTGGATCAAGAAATCTTGGTGTAAACTCCAGGGGGAATACCATGATTCCAAAACTGAAACAGTGCGGACTTACTTAGAGGTATGGAAGCCAGAATGGGCACCAGACAAGGGAGATGCACTGATTCCTGGATCCTCATTCCGGGGAATTCAAGTGACAAGAGAACAATTGAGGTGGACAGATGCACTGATTGGCCAGGAAAGACCAGTTCATATCTCCTGCCCAGGTGAACTATTGAACACTCCCTGTTCACTGCTCAAGTGTCCTCCTTATTGGGAACTGCAGCCACACTAGCTTTAGTTCACAGGTGGCTGGTGCTAAACAACAAATACACAGAGAAGGAGAAGAATAAATTAAGATGGGTGGCCATTAAACCATCAAAGACATGGAGATAGTGAAACATGACCTACACGAATATGCCTTGTAACAAGGAAGAGCAGTGCACAATGAATGAGGCAGACTCCAAGAAGATGTAAGACACCTGGGATGTTTTACATCTTCATAAAGACACAGGATAAACAGCGAATGCTCAGTAGATGGATGGCATTACACACAGGCATAGGAAGCAGAGCTGCCATAATCTGCCAGCACATAGGTGGTGGAAACTGAACTGTGTCCTATGTAAGTGCAGTGTGTGCTTTAAACTGTAGAGCCATCAATCCAGTTTCATCACAAGCATCTTAAAATCGGAGTGGGAAGCAGTAGGGAGCTACAGTCAGGAAGGTATTTGTTCTGTTTCAAAACGGGGAGAAGGATCCTTCTGAAGAAGCTAAAGCTGGTGTCAAAGCTAGACACAGGCACACATCCTAAGTCCCAACACTCAGGAGGCTAAAGGAGGAAAATCATTGAGATCAGCCAGGGAGACACAATGAAAGTCAATCTCAATAAATGAAATAAAATAAAATAAAAAGTAAATTAGTGTCAAAGAGTTGAAGATGGTGGGTGGAGGCCCAGAAGAAAGAACAAGGACTTTGCAGTTGCACACATGATGAACGGGACAGGAAAAGCATTGCTGTAGGCAGAACAATGAGTATGAGCACACAGAGGAAGCTACCACCAGAATCAGAGTTCCTACCAGACTATGGCAGTGGCTGAGGCCCTGCTCTGCAGAGCTACAGCTCATGAGTTTTCTCCCATGGTTCACTATGCACAGCCATTCAGAAAGGTAAGTGTTTTACAGATGTACCCTGAGCATGAGTATGCCTGGGAAAACACTCAATATGGGGAGAGTGGATGGCGTGAAGGAGACAAAGGAGTTGGGGGGTGGAGGGTGGGAGATGATGATGCTGATGATGAGGAGGATAACACAGGAGTATGAATCCCTCATGTGACAAAATACAGACTATAGAGAGTAGTCAGAGTTCAGGGACACTTAAAAGATCCATTAAATGGCAATTTGGAAACAGAAGGTGAGGGAGAGAGAGGACTCAAATATTTTGACTATGAGGAACTCTTTGGGAGGGCAGTGAAATGAGACAGCCCCAGAAACAGAACTTCAGGGACGTAAGAAATGAGTTTGGTGAAAGAAAGCAGAGACAAGTTGGGAGCGCTTAAGCCTGGAGGGAGGGTTGAGATGGAGTGAGAATCTGATGGTTGGGAGGGGACAGGGAATGGGAAGGAGAAAGGTGGGGGTGGGCATGCTGCCAAGGCTAAATGAGAGTGGTTTTGTCTTGTTTCCTAAGATGGATGGGGAAGCCTGGGTATATTTGGTTTTGATGGGGTTATAGAAACAGAAGGAAAAAGCTGATGAAAAATGAGGGAGTTTCTTTGGCCACCAGAGAAAGCAAATGCTCCCAGCTGATGTTACAGTTCTGCTTTCAGGCTTGCCACCAGCAGGTACTCTGGAGATCGTGGTGATGAGCTGAAACCCAGGAAAAATTGGGAGAATTAAGGAAAAGAGGAATTTCCAAGGAGGCAGAGAGTAGCCAGAAATAGAAATGGAACTGATGTGTTGCCAGGTCAGAATCTGTAGACAGTGAGACAGAAGAAAGGGAGTGTATGGTTCAGGTGGGTGTCAGATGAGCACACAGAAAAAATAAGTTCCTGTAGGTTTCCAGCGCATGGCTTCTTGACGTGGCTGCTGTTTTGGCTTTAGTGGTCTAGGTGAGCTTTGTTCTCTTTTGGAGACCTGGTCTCACAGTGGAAAAGAGGAACCAGATGAAGGCATTTCTCTATGTTTTCCTGTTCTGTTTCTCTTAATGTGAACAGACACTTGCTTGTTAACTGTGTTTCCCTCTGGTTATTGTAGAATGCTGTTCACTTAAGCAGCCAGATGTGGACTTGCCTTTCTTTAACTGACTGCCTTCGTATGGTTTCCTTGTCAGTATACTGCCTGTCTCATGTGCACAGGCTGAATAGCAATGTATCTATCTATGTACAGCAATGTGTCTAAGGATCTGCAATGCATATTTGATGTAGTGAAGTAGCAATTTTTGCCTTTAAAATAAATACCAATGTGTCTCTTCTGCAAGTCTGTCCGTATGATCAGAAGCCAGATAAGGTCCTGGAACAAATTCCCTTTTACCATCTGCAATGTAAAATCTGCCTTGATTCTTGCCAAAGCCTCCCTTTGCATTAATGGATGCATGGCTCTTATCTTGATGTATGTGGGGCTGGTGCTTCTTCAGTTCTGACAAAAACAAGTGAGCAACAGAGAATAAAGGGGTCCTGAAAAATCGCTATACCCGATACCGCAAGAGCTCTTCTCTCAGCCAAGTCACCATGAGTCACATCTGAGAAATGAAGAGCATGGGGGCCATCTGTCAAGTTGACAAGCTACAAAGTTCTTTTCTTTTAAGTCAGTCTTATTGTTGAATCATTGGCCAGCCTTGCACACTCTTCCACATGCACTGGCAATTGAGGAGAATGTGGAAGACAGTCTTTATTTTTGTGTTTCAGAAGCTCCAAAATGAAAATGGGCAGAAAGAATTAGAAAATAATTCTAAGAACCAGAGCCGTACTAACCTTAGAATTGTGCATTTGGGTATCAATTCTTGGTCCCATCTACTCTACAGTGTGCATGGAGCACAACAGAAAAACTGTTCTTTTTGCCTTGACTTAAGTGGAAAATGAAACAAATTCTGTTCCTGTTTGGGATATTGCACATCTCAGATATCAAGTGTGGAGACAGATTGGGTGTCAATTCTGACAGATGCTGTGATGAGCTAACATGGGCTCCATGGGTGCTTTGGAGGAGGGATCTGTGGCCATGCCAGATAGCCAGGGTTGCAGTGAAGCTAAAGGTAGTTGAATTGTCCTGGGTGACTTAGAGCTTTTAAAACCAAGACTATGGGATGCATTTCTCAGATCCTTTTAGCTATATCTTCAGGCCAGACACATCTTTAGTCTTTAGTCTGGAGCAGGCTAGAGCTACAGAAAAGAAGAAGGAAGAACCAAGAGGCTTTGCTATGATTTGGCATGAGATATTATTCTGATAACCAACATGAATCATTATTAAAAAGCAAATAAAGCTGTTACAGAATTCATTGCTTCCTAAGGTTTCATTCACTGGACATGGACTTTGGCAAAGGCATCTTTCTCACTGGCAAGATTTGTGATCAGGATCTTGACAATTTCATCCCAACCTGTAGCAAGGTGTCCTCACCAAAAGTCTTAGGTATCTTTGCCAATACCACCTTCTGCGTCTACTTGTAGATGGAGACTATCAAAAATGAAGCACTCTACCAGGCAGTGGTGGCACACACCTCTTATATCAGTACTTGGAAGGCAGAGGTAGGTGGATCTCTGAGGGTTCAAGGCCATCCTACATATGGAGGTTTCAGGACAATCAGGGTTACACAATGAATATATATATATATATATATATATATATATATATATATATATATATTATTCCACCACCACCAAAAAAACAACCAGCCAAACAAACAAAAAACCCAAACTAGACCTAACCAAACAAACAAACAGAAGTAGAAGAATGGAGCACTGTATTAGTTCCTGACACCTCAGGCTGAGCACACAAAGAGACAGTGACTCAGGTCATCTTATTTTAGACAGCCTGGTCCATTTCCCTGGGCATTTCACCGCTGACTTCCATGATTGGCATTGTCCTTAGTTTTCATTTCACCTGCTTATACTACATCGTATTTCACTCACCAGGCCAGGAAAATGGTGGTTCTCATTTTTGACTACTTCAGCATTCAAGAAAGGTCTCTGTCCCAAAGTCAGATGCAACATGTAATCTGTAGCAGGCTGCTGTTACCATTACCATCATTTCCAAATGGCCATTTTTATATCTGCCCTACTCTGTGAATGCGGCCCCCATACTTCAACTCCTCTCTTGGGCATCCAAGAAGCAGGGGCACAGTGAAGTGTCTTGCTATAGGAGCCCCAGGACGGGCGCCCCTCCTATTCTTTCTGCTCCTTAGAACCCTCAAGTGCAGAGAGAAATGTGTTGGCAACTAAAAAGAAAATAAAAACATTCCCAGAGTTTGGGGATGAGAACAGCCCACCCTAACTCCGTTGCCTTTTTTTTTTTTTGACATTCTTCCCATATCAATTCCTCCCAACCCCACACTTATTTTGTCTCCCTCTTCAGCCACTTAGATTTCTATTTTATGTGGAATATGCTCCTTTTGAAGGATGATACTGTTTTACAAAACAAAGCAAACAAAAAGAAAAGGGGAGGCTGGAAAGAAACAGAGTGAAGGCAGCCCTTTTGTTTTCATTCAGTGATCTTTCCTTATGCACTAAGTATGCCAGGCGCTGTGTTTGGCAGGGATGCACACATACAGGCATGTATGTATGCGTATGTGTATACTCAGATACAGAAGATCCTTCCCTAGGTGGCTGTTGAGTCAGGTGGAAGCCAGTGAGTGGTGGCCCCCATTAGGAGGGCGGTGCTCACCCTCTAGAACTGGCTACTCAGGACCCTGATGCTGGGAAGTGTGTTAGGAGCCTTTTCTCTAGCCTCCCACCTTCAGAGCCTCTGGGGGAAGGATGAAAACTCCACACTTACCTGAAACGCTGCCTCACTTCTTACTAGCTGGCATGGCCATGTGTATTTTGATGTTTACCAGAAAGTGGTGGTTTTCACTCCAGTGGTTTTTGACTGTCAGTTTTCTTCTCCTTGCCTTCTTCTCTCACTGCTTTGTTGAGAATACTTGGCATGAGGCATTTTTGGTTGTCATAAATGGGGGCTGGGTGAGGGTTAGGGAAGGGTGATCATCACTGGCATTTAGCAGCAAGGAATTAGGGATGCTGCTAAACATCCTTCAACACACAGACCACCTCTGACAAGCAAGAGGGATCAGGCCCCAGTGTCAACAGGCTGGGGTTGAGAAACCCTGTTCTGAAGGAAGAGACCTTTGACCCTGCCTTAATTGTGCAACGATAATCACAACACACATTTGTCAAGTACTTACTACATGCCAGACACTGTTCTTTGGGTTTCACATGCCAAGTCTCTCTCTCTCTCTTGCTCTCTCTCTCTCTCTCTCTCTCTCTCTCTCTCTCTCTCTCTCTTATTTTATAACAGATTTCAAGGCTGTCTTTGAAGGATCCAATTTTTCAGACAAGGTGACTTTAAGAGAGGAAGTGGTTTGCTGAAGTTCCAGTGTGAGAAAGCAGCCTGCATGGGATCTGAACTTTGGGAGTCCAAGGCTATTCTTCATACCTCGCCTCTGGACAGTACGGTTTGTCTTCTCAGTTGGGAAGAATAGTTACTGTTTTTTTTTCTTGCCTTGGATAAACATAGACATGCAGAAGAGTAGAGAAGAAGCAAATTCAACAATCTGCCTTTGTAATGAGAATGTTCCAAATCTCTTTAACTGGCTGCCCCGAGGAGGGTGGCTACCATGAACATGAATGAAGAGGCACACCTGACTAGACAGGACCTCATTAATGACAGGGCACACTGTCAGGCATGTCTCTGCCTTTTGGGGCACACACACCCAGCTCGCTGATCTCTCTGCTGTGAAAAGCCAGTCCACAGCATCAGCTAGGCCCTGCACCCTTTGAACTAGCACATTGCAAACTTCTTGACACAGCTTCTTTGTGGAAACCGTAAGCAGATTCTAAAGCAGCATTATCATTAATCGGGGCTGACATTGAACTGCCCCCTCTAAGTACTGTTCAATCACCGGCCTTCTCATTCCTTTCTTGGAGATTCCCACAGGCCTCCTTAGTGTGAAGAGCACCTGAGCCTGCCCTGGTGTGTGGTCCCCAGTGAACAATGGGAGCAAAGTAATCTCTGACAGAGCCAGGGGACCTTCGACATAAAGCAGATATGGGGCAATGTTAGAGAGGGCCTTGGGGAGCAGCTGAGACCAGGGAAGAGGATGGGAGAGAGGCCAGGTTTGGAGGGCAGGGTGGGGGCTAGGAAAGTCAATAATCTGGCAGTGTGTGTGTGGGGGGAACACAGTAGAGCAAGAGGGAGCCTGTACTTATCCAGACTTGTCACTTTAGTGGATTCCAAAGAGAGGCACAGACAGACTCCCTATCTAGCCTGGGAAACTAGCTGTACAAGAGAAAAGAATTTCAAAAAATTTCTTCATTCGGGAAATCTACTTGGCAATTATATATTTTAAAAACTATTAATTATACTTCAGATTTTATTCACTCCTGAATTGTTTAATGCATTTAAGAAGCTCAGAGAGCTAGCATATCTTTAATCTGTCTGATCACACATACATTCATTCTGCAAGTATCTATTGCAATCCATTAAGTGTCAAGCCCTGCTCAAAGGATAGTAGCAAACAAATACAGCAGTAAACAAAATAAGAATGACTACCCAGATGGAGCTGGCATTCTAGAGGCAGAGGCAAGGAACAAGTGTAACAGAGAAGTTATTGAACTCTGTGTATTAGTGACACAATCAGCAGAATGAAAGGTAGCCTGTGGACTAAAGGACATATTGACAAACCATATATATATGATCAGGAGTTAAGACTCAGAGTATATAAAGAACTCCAATAAGTAAAGAGCAACAAAACCCCAATTTAGCAATGGGCAAAATAGGTATTTCTCAAAAAAAATATGTGGTTGGACAACAAACACAAGATAAGATGCTTAATGATATTAGGGAAAGGTAAATTCAAAGCCACAATGAAATACCACATCACACCAGCTAGGATGGCTACTATACAAGAAGTAGCAAGTGTTGTCAAGGATATGCAGAAATTAGAACCTTTGGATATTGGTAGAAGGACCGTCAAATTGGGTAGCCACCATGGAAAAGAGTAGAGAGATTGGCAAAAAAAAAAAAAAAAAAAAAAGAGGGAAAACTAGGATGATCAAGTATCTCGGCAGGTCTACCCCAGGCAGAGACACAGGAGAACTTACAGTAAGGTCTCAGAGACAATTGTCATTCCATGTTCACAACAGCCACTGACAGAAGTCAATGGAATAACCCATTTACATGAGTCAAAAGTAGCCGCCCTGGGTGTGGTGGCACCATCTGTTATCTGAGCACCTGAGTGCTGAGGCAGGAAGAGCATGAATTCCAAGACAGCCCCAGCTGCAGCTGGGGTTGTGCATCAAAATAAAACCAAATCAAACACAAAAAAACAGAGAAGCAAAACAAGTACTTATTAGTGGACAAATGGATAAACAAAAGTGCTGTATATACACAATGAAATATTAATCAGCTTTTAAAAAGATGAAAATTCTGATCCAACATGGGGTTGACCTTAAAAATATTATTCTAGGTGACAAACTCTAGCTGTGAAACAAAACAAAACAAAATCCAATTCCACTTATATAAATTATCTCTAGTATCAAATTTGTTCATCCAAATCATAAAATAGTAGTTACCAGGGGCCAAAGAAAGATGTGACTGGGAAATTGGTGCTTAATAGGGAGAGATTTTAGGTCTGATGAACTAGCCTGATGAACTAGCCACTGAAAAGAATTAAGATAGGAAGTTTTATTACATGTTATTAAACATGAACAAATTAGTAAACAGTGACTGTTAGAAGATGATGCATGCATTGAAGACAAAATGAAGCTAGTGGCAGGGAAGAGGTATCCATGATGAATTTGGTGCTGCAACCTGAAATAAGATTAGATTCACTAGCAGAGTGACAGTGGAGTGAGGGCTCGGGGCTCACAGTGGAGTGGAAGTGTGTGCAAGGCCAAGGTTGCAGATAGGATTGTGCCTAATAGTGACTTGATATCTTTGAAGGCCAGGAGGGGAGTGGGCCAACCTAGGAAGGGCAGAGAAGCCCGGGCTTAAGCTGACTGTGGAGACATCCTGAGGATCAGCTTTTCTCTCGCCCCAAGGCTAAGCCACAGGAAAGCTTGGGGTCCTCCATCTTCCATGCTGAGGGAGGACCAGAGTGACAACAGAGGAAACTGGGAAGCCAGAGACTCTACCACAAGGCTCCAAAGGAAAGAATGGTCCTTGGATTCAAGGAAGAGTGGTAGTTTGGGGAAGTGGCTAGATTCCAGGTTTAACATGGAAGAAAAAAGTCCATTGAGTTTCTTGATGAATTAGAAATGTGTGGAAGAAAAAATGAACCATGGGTGATCCCAAGTTGCTTGTGCCAGGCAACCCAAAGAACAGGGTTCCTGTCAGTCAACTGAACTAGGCAGAGCAACAAGGGAGCAGACACGATCTAGTTGTATGAAGTCAGATATTACAATTGCACATTCAACAGCCACCTGTCATGACCATGACGTATGCTAGAATTGGGTGATGAGGTTCTACCTAGAGGAGTCAATTGATGAGTGGAGAGCAGAGAAACAGAGTAGGCAGAGATGGAAGAGATTTGGAAGAGGTCATCTTCAAAGTAGCTACAAGTAGAGGCTCAAAGATAAGCCCAGAATTCTAATACTGCCAGTTCTGGGCCTAGAGAAAAGGAAGGAACAAAACTGAAGACAGACATAAAAGGCCCAGATATCTGGGTACAATGGGCAACCCACAGCAACAATTTGCAAATGAGGACAGTGTCAGGTCTAGGAGAGTGACTTTCTGGGTCACATAGGCAGTCAATATGGTAGCACTTCTCACAGGAACACGCCTATCTGGGAATCACAAACAGGACATTCTCACAGGGGAGGTAGAAAAGCTCTTTCTTTGTAATTAGAAAGCACATTACATGATGTAAAACTGACAATACAATAAACAAAACTGAAGGAAAGCGCCACTGACTGTGGGTCCCAGCTAATCGCCAGGTGAACAGTTAGCACAGTAGTGGAACAGCGCTGAGGTTAGCTTTGAGATCAGCTTGGTCAGATGTATTTTCTGTTTGGTACTATTAAACTCTTCCCATTTTCTCAAAACCCCTCTATTATTGCCAGACCCATCAAATACCTGGAAGTGTTTTGCACAGTCATGGTAAAGAAGTTCTTCAACTCCACCAGGTAGAATAGAAAGTATTACACACCTAGTTACCACTAAAATTATAGTCTAAGAGATGTGAATTGGTTATTTTGATGTAATCTCTACAAGACAGTAAGGCTTGGAGTGGTAGTTTTCTTATTTCTTTCCTTTTTTAAATTATCTTACTTATTAAACTACATTCCTTTTAAAAATCTGAATTGATTTTTTTTTCAAATTTATGTGTCTTTCTGTGTGTATCCAACACCTGCATGTGGGGTACCTGCAGAGGCCATAAGAGGGTGTTGTATTATCTTGGGCTGGAGTTACAGGCAGCTGTGAGTCACCTGATGTGTTGCTGGGAAGTGAACTCTGCTCCGTTGTAAGAGCAGTAAGCATTCTTAGCACCGTGACATCTCTCCAGCCCCTCCATTATACACTTAAATTTTTAGATCTATTTGTTTTATGCTTTGCTTACACATGAGGGGTCAGATTCTCTGGTTTGGGTGCTGGGAACCAAACCTGGATATTATGCAAGGGCAAGGGCTCTTAACCACCATAGAGCCATCTCCCCAGTGTCCTTCCCCTCCCTAAGAGTTTGCTGATGAAGTCACCAAGTCGCATCCTTTTCCTGCCATCATCACAGAACTGTGAGAACAGCCCAGTTAGAGCTTCACGGACTCCTTCCTCTACACAGTTAGTTTCTGGAGAAAACAGCCACATGTTGAAGTGCAGGAACAAAAACCCTGGGTGTGCTGAGATCCTTTTCTAAGACACGAGACAATTACTCTCTAGGAAATTTGTATTTTCAAATCATCCAGGGAATGCATGAGAATATCTGCTTCCTCAAAACCACGCAGAAGTTAAGTATTGTAATACCTACACTGCTGTCATTTATCAGCCCCAAATCTTGGGGGTTTTGGTTAGTAGCAAAACTAACCGACTCCCTAGAGGTGCTAATTATTGTACATTTCTGTTTGTAAATATTCTTTTTCTTCATGTGGTCACATTACACAGAGGGCATGGATGCTGTGGCCCACTTGAAGACTGCCTGCTGACTTTAAGTTATGTTAGATGTCAACTTGCTAGTTTGGCTATTCCCAGTCTGAGGTCTTCTGAGGGGAATTTGAAGTCATAATGGGGATCTTCAATTTCTTTTTTTTTAAGTTTTTTTTTTTTTTTAACAAAAGCTTAATGAATATATGAATACATATGTGATAGTTTTTTTTTTAATTGGCATTTTTATTTGCTCGGAATTTTACATCATTGTCCCATTGGTTTTACTCAAATGAGTGATTTAAAATGATAAATTGCTTTCAGGGGCTAGAGAGATGGTTCAGTGGTTATGAACAGTAGTTATTCTTTCAGAGGACCTGGGTTCGATTCCCAGAGCCCACATGGCAGTTCACAATCATTTGTAACTCCATTTCCAGGGGACATGACATCCTCTTCTGGCCTCTGTGGGCACTGCACATAGGTGGTGCTTAGACATCATGCAGGCCAAACACCAATACATCTAAAATAATCACACCGCGTCACACTACAGCTTCCCTGACAAGATTGATATTTCTTTCTTTTTAATTTTCTTTCTCTTAAATTTTATTTTATTATCTTTTTGGCGGGGGGGGGGATGCAAGGGCAGAGTGCATATACGAAGGGACAGAGAAATGAATTGGATGGAGATGCATGATGGGAAAGACACAAAAATAAATAAAAAAGAAAGTTAAAAAATAATGCATAAATCCCTTAAAAGGGGCCTTTCAAATGCTGCTTTGCTTGCTGTTTTTAGGGACTACGACAAGTTCTTGATATTGAGAAGGTTGAGAGTCAGCAATCAAATTCACCTGTCCTTTCCTTTCACTACCATTCTTTCCATGAGTCTTAAGTTTAACAGCCTGTTCTGTTATGATGATTGCATACATTTACTCTTCAATAAAAAATGTGTTATGTTCAGTATAAACAATCAAGTAGTTTACACAGAGCTGAAAGAAGAAGTGGTGGGTGGGGGATCTCACAGACACAAGGCAAATTAAAGCTTATTTCTAGTGATGGTAAGAGGTGAGGCAACAGCCCACCAATCCAATAAAACAGACATTGCTTTTGCTTCATAACAATTGTTTAACGTTGCTTCTCTTGGATTAGGTCTGACATCATTTGCCTAAAGATTCATGGTGAGATGGCTCAGTGGACAAAGGTGCTTGCGGCCAAGGCTGATGGTCTGAGTTGTATCCCTGGAAACTCACATGGTAGAAAGAGAGAATTGACTCCTTCAAAGCATCCTCAGATCGCCACATGTTCTCTGTGGCACATACCCCAAGACACAAGAGTAATAAATGAATGCTAAAAAGGAATTCACGGACCCAAACAGGCACACATATCAATCTCAGACAGATTCAATTGGGAGATCCCAGCAATCCAAGTATGATTACTCACAGGGTGGTTTAGTACAGGACATTGGTTTTGAACTGCCTTTATCACTGGGGGATTATTTGTGGGTTTTACTCTCCACAAACCTCACGTTCTCAGAGTCACACAGAACCTGACACAGTTGCCAAAGCATGGCTCCCAAAGCATCCCCTTCTGGCTTGTCATTTCTGGACCTCTTCTAATCTAGCAGTCAACAATGTTTTTCTGAGTTATAGTACTGAAAAGCCAGTCTCATCCAAGATGCCTTCCTCCTCCCTCAGTTTTTTTTTTTTTTTTTTTTTAAACTGGGCTAGAGTACTTTTAAAAATCTTATCAGATTGTCTTTGCTTAGTGATGAGTTGGCTGTTCATGGCCTCTTCAATTGACCCTACCCACAGGCAGTTGCTAAATACTCAATTTGGGACAGTAATTGCCCTTTCCTTTCACTTTCTTATGGGGTGGCCTGTTTAGAAAGCTGTCCCATTTAGTGCAACAGCTTCTGAATAAACTGCCTTGCCTTCAACAAAGCAAACCAGGCCAATTATGTCCAATTCTTGCAGTGTGTGGGCGCTTTTGGCTTCAAGGCTAGATCAGGTAATGCTCCCTGTCTGACCCAACTTGACCTGACTTGCAAGGGTGCATTGACTCATCACATTCAGAGCCTTCTTTTCTCTTTCAAGGTACCGGCTACTGAAAAGTATGCACTGACCCGGAGGGGAGAGACCTGTGCCCCTCTCTTCTTCAGTGTCTCAGGTAACAAGAACGGTTTAACTTATCATGTTTATGGTAATATTTTAACAGCAAGATATTGGTTTTATGAGTATGTTGTGGTCAGGTTACACACAATGAGACTGCCTATAAAACACATATGTGTATATATAGCAGCGAGATTGAATTACTATTTACTAACTGCGTTTTAGAGATTAGATAAAAATATTTAGAAAGCTGTTCTTCGCATCTCAGCTTTTCTGCAGAGCTGTCAGAGAAAGCTGCAGCCTATCCTTTCAGTAATAGAGACGGTCAAGTTAGCCAGGCTTTCTGGTGATGAAAACAGTTGTTTTGGCCTTTAGAATTTCCTGAAACCTTTAGAGAAAAGAAGTTATGAAGGTCCGGAAGAGATGGATGTGAAGGAGAGAAAGAAGAAGGGAAAGCATTGTGCACAGGATGTCTCCCATGTTACTTTCCTCTAAAGAAGCACATGTAACAAGACAGGACCGGGGACTTTGGTTCCCTGGCTTGCTGGAGGGAATTTTATTATGGACATGGCCCTCCCTTAGCATTGTGCTCAAGCACACTCACACATCTATGTGTGCACACACTCACACTAATATCCATGCATGAAAACACATGCACAATGAGTCAAGGACTTGGGAGTAGAACAGACAGGGTTTGAGAGACTTGGATGAACATTTATAATTAGCGTTCATTGGGCTCTCACTGTAGCCTGGGCACAGAGCAAGCCCTGCAGTAGGATCTAGCATATGGTGAGTGCTATTAATCATTGTGCCCTTTGCAGATGATAAAAGTCTGTTTCAAATGACTAAATTACTTGTTCATTTACTATTTGAGACAGCCAGAGCTCTGGCCTAGGTGATTCCAAAGTTATACTCCTATCGGAATGGTGGGAGTTTGTTTTGTTTTGTTCGTTTTGAGAACTGACTTAAAGGGTCATAGTATCACTTGAGACCCCAATATCTAACTCATGTGGATTTTGTGAGTTTAAGAAGCAGCTGCTCTGCATCCTAAATTTACTTCACATGCTCCATTTTGCCAATCTGCTGCAGGTAAGGTGAGATTAATATCTTTGAATTAAGATTGCCTCCATCAAGTGGGCAGCGTTTATCAGATCACTTGAAGGTCCCAATGGAACGAAGAGTCTCTTCAGATGACCTTTAGGGTTGAATTGCCACATGGCTGCCACATGTCATTACACATGAGACCTACCAAGACCCCATCTCTCCAGAGAACTCTGTCTCACAGAGAAAGGATGGATTTTCTTTAAAACTGTCAATGATCATGAGCTTTTCTCCTAGAACTGCCTGCAGCTTGTTATTTTCCATAACTGAAAGCTCTGCCCAAGCAGATACTGTTTCCCTCTCTTCTAATTTTGAAAAATTGCAGCTATTCCCATTTTTCAGATTACTCATATCTTTCTTTTCTCCCTCCCTCCCTCCCTCCATTCTTTCCTCTCGTCTCCCCCTCCCTCCTTCCTTTGATCCCTCCCTCCCTTGTCTTCCTTCTCTCTTCCATCATTCCTTTCCTTCTCCTCTTATCCCACTTTCCTCCTCTCCCCCCTTCATCTTTTATTCCTTCTTCCTCCCCTCCTTCCCTTTGTCTCCTCCTTCCTTCCATCATTTCTTCTTTTCTTCCTTTCTTGGATACTTGAGGCAGGCTCACTATTGTATGTTGGCCTTTCTCTCAAGTGCTGGCGTTACAAGTGTGCGCCACATGTCTCCTGTTGTTTTCTAAGAGTGAACTTGACAGGATTGGAAGTGGGGTCCTACCTCTTAACATGTACCTGGCCTCACTCTCCATCCATATCTTATCCCCTCAGTCCGAGCACGTAGACCATTCTGCTTCTGAGGAGTCTCTTTGTCTGTCTGGCACTGGAGAATGGCTTTGCTCCTAACCATAGCTTCCAAAGATGCTCATGTCCACATCATTCTCACCTCTAGGCTTGAGTTGGCTGCTCTATTTCTTTCCCCCTGTTTGAAGGCTTGTTTTCCAGCCTCCTTCCAGCACATCACTTCATTTCATTGCTGGTACCACTGGGATATCCCTTCCTTATTTCTTACTTCCTCAACCACACATGCACCTTTGTGAAGCCTGTTGGTACTTTCCAATACTGCTTCCCATGCCTAGAAAATCGCCTCATGCAAGCTGGACCTCAAGAAACTGCAGGTGAATGAATAAATGAAGAAAGGAAGGAATGTATTCAGTGTTGAATTTACTCAGTCTGGGAGGCAGAGGTGTGCAGGTGCGTGATATCCTACTGGTGAGAAGAGAGTAAATTACACATTTTTGAAGGTGCATTAACTCTTTCAGGCCCCCAGGGTATCATTTAGTTCACTGGAATAGTAATTTACTAAACGGTACCTTAGGGGCCTGAAAAAGTTAATGCACCTCCAAAAGTTTCTAACTGACATCAGGGAGTAGTTTATTTACCCAGCAGGATTTGACCTAATAGGTCTTAACTCCGTTTAAGAGAGTCTTAAGGACTTTCTCACTTTTCCACCCTTGAATTCCCCACTGCTAGCATGTATCTGTTTGTGGGATTTGGTTTCCAGTTGCTGGTGTGAGTGTGCACACAATATCAAGACCCAGGAAAGACTGCTGCCTAGAGCACAAGCCAAACTTTCCTGCATAACTCAAATTTATTACAAATAACTATGCATTGCAACCCACTCAAATAATGTTACTCCTTGACTTCTTAGAATTGTTTAAATAGTTCTAATTTCATCCAATAACTGTATCCTAGGTATTAGAGACTACAAAGCATTCTAGGTCTTTACTAAACCTTACATATAACCCCTAGTTTCCTATTTAAGTTCTTTCATTTTAAATGGTACAATGCTTAAAGCCTAATCTCAGACATCTTCACTAAGAACATTCTTAGTGAAGTTTAACTTAATCTTTTTCGCTTATCCATTATGTCAATTCCATACTATGGTGGCACTGAAAACATGTTTCCTCTCCTCCAGAGTTTCAGAGAAGCCAGCTCTTACAGAATCATGAGGACACATTGTATCATGATATGGATGTTATAGGATTTGGTTGCATGGATTGTTCCCAGTAGTAGATACCAGATTTTTTGAAAATCTGATCATTTGAAAATCTGAGGCTGGGCATTGGTGGCACATACCTTTAATCCCAGCACATGGGAGGCAGAGGCTCCCATGATCTCTGTGAGTTCGAGGACAGCCTGGTCTCCAGAGCAAGTGTGAAGATAGGCTCCAAAGCTACACAGAGAAACCCTGTCTCGAAAAACAAAAACCAAAACAAAACAAAGAAAAAGAAAAAGAAAAAAGAAAATCTGATAAAAAAAGATTATGGGTAGAACTTTCCAAATACTGATGAAGCCCCTCATTCAAGACTGTCCTATTTTAGACTTTGTGACAATTCAGTATGAAATAGCTTTAAATTTGCTTTTAACATAGAATGAGGGGTTTGTCTAGTAAGCAGTATTGTGTATCAAATTGTAGACAGCAATCTATTTTTGAGACTGGTACTATGGTGTGGCAAAATCTCCATAGGGTCATTTAATTTTTTAATCACATTTTTTGTTTGTTTTTTCTTTTAAATGTTGTAAAACAGCTTCCCTCTTCTCTATTTCAGTTAAGATGGTAACTGAATACAGGGAGGGCTAATTAACACTAAGGGCCATTTGAGGGGTCCTATGACAACTTACTACAGTAGAAGATATATTATATATATAATATATATATATATATATAAAAAGAACTCTAAATGGAGTCATTGAATGATGGAGGAGACAAAAGCTCAACTGGATGCCTTTCACCACTAAGTGAAACATCCTGCGCCAGGAATCGTTACATCTAATTGAGTTGTTGGCCAAAGAGTCCTGTGGAAACTCCCAAACAACTCAGTGTGTTGTCCAGGCTATTGACTGCTCTCCCCACACTGATGGCAAGGCCCCATTTCTGAAGACAACACTTACATATCTCATTAAATGCAGAGACATTCAGCTGTTGCCCAACTGGAGCCATCACCACCACTGACTAGTGTCCGTGGTATTGAAATGAACTCTGCTTGCAACTAGAGGAGAAAGGTAAACGCCAACCTAGCTACAAACCCTGCAACCTACAATGGTGACCTGCCTGCATTTGATACTGGTGCAATAGTGCCACAACACTTGTGGAAGTAACCAGCTGCTATCTAATTAGATTTAAGACCCACTCCATGAGATGGAACCCATACTTGATACTACTTTGGTGGTCAAGAACCCTAGATCAGATAGGTCATGGGCCTGGAGTAGACCAAATGCTATTGTTCTGCCAAAGGAACACAATAAAAAATAATCTCCAATGGCATTCTGCTATGTCATAGATAAGTGTTCACTCAGTCATCATCAGAGAAGTTTCCTCCTTTGGTAGATGGGAACTAATACAGAGACCTACAACTGGACAAGGTGCAGAGAGAGAGAGAGAGACAGAGAGAGAGAGAGAGAGAGAGAGAGAGAGAGAGAGAGAGAGAGAGAGAGATGGAAGCATTCAGTCCTACACTGATTTCTTCATCAAATCCTTCCTGTTGTGGCTCAGGGAACTATGTGGAAGTGGTGGCAGAAAGAATGTAAGAACCAGAGGGGATGAATGACATCAAAAAAACAGTATTTATAGACACAACAGAACTGATGCACACATGAACTCATAGAGACTGTGGCAGCATGCACTCGGCCTGCCAGGTTCCAAGCCAGTTGGGATCCCAGTGCTGAGAGGGGGATGTGAACACAAACTCCCATCACAAACCAAGAAACTGTCTTTAACATAGAATGAACCCAGTGATTATTTTGAAGATTGTTTGTTGTTTAATATGCCTTTTCTTTGACCTTACTGGTCGTTACCTTGCTTGGATGTACTGAAATCAGCCAAGGTTTCCAATTTTGTGTGTCTATGTTTTGTGTGTGTGTGTATGTGTATGTGTTTCTCATGTCTATTTTTTTAAAATATGGAGAGAAGGGGTGATTGGATGGGTGGGGAAGTGGGGGGATCTGGGAAGAATTAAGGGAGAGGAAACCATGATTAGAAATCTATTGTATGAGAAAAGAATTTATTTTCAATTTTAAAAGACAGTAATTGAATTCAATGAATGTGTTCTTTGACCTCAAGGACGTCATTATGGACAAAAGTGAAAAATTCATGCCCAAGATGGTTCAAGCTGTGGAAAATAGAATCACTTGCCATATAGGCCCCCCCAAACCCTCTGACCTCAATATGTATGCCATGGCACACATGTGTGTGCACACACAATACACTAAATAAATAATAAAGTAAAATTTTTACACATAAAATAGTAAAATCAATTGAGACTCTCAAGATCCACCTTTTAAAAACATTAGTCTAGTCACTCTAGTGTGATTTTTGACATTTTATTCATGAAAGATATTTTCTAATGCAGACTTAAGGTCTATGAATTGACTCATTCTTCTAAAGCTAGGCTGCACCAACAGAAAAACAATCAGAAGCAACAAAGCCTTGAGATCCTGAGTAATGGAAGTTGTGGCTGGGGGTCCATAATTCTCAGGGGTTCTTCAATTTCAAATAGATGTATTTATTCACTTTAGTATCATTTTTAAAGTTAATTTCTTTATTTATTTTGTGTGCATTGGTATTTTCCCTAAATGTACTTCTGTGTGAGTGTGACAGATCTTTTGGAACTGGAATTACAGTCAGTTTTGAGCTGCCATGTGGATGCTAGGATTTGAACCTGGGTCCTCTGGAAGAGCAGCCAGTGCTGTTAACTTGTTCAGTCTCATTTCAGGACTTTTACTAATTTGGAACCCCTTCCTTTCAGTCAAAATGCTGACCTGTCACCATCTTGCTGAGAAGGTATTTTTAGCAAATGGGCTTCCAAAGTGGATTTTTCCTGCAACACTTCCTTCATATCTTGTGAGAACAATAAAACTTTATGACAGAGATAGTGTGTGAAGGGTTTGACTGAGTGCTGTTACTGCTAGTACCCTTTGGTGCACTTTGCTGGTGTGCCCTAGGGGCAGGCCTGAGTCTGTGTTCACTACAGATGTGAAGGATATTGAAAATATCCATGGCTTTGCTTTATTGACTGGATTCCCAGCTCCTTAATGGCTGAATTTGACTGTGGTGGCAGCTGCTGTCCTCTGGCTTGTTCTTGGCTGTCTATAGCTTCCCTGACAGTGGCAGCTGAAATGATCTAATAATCTCATAGACAATGAGCAGGCTCAGCAGGGACTCTCAATCTGAGTTGTTTCTAAGAGTCTAATTTTATTTTATTTTACATTTATTTGGTCTCCACAAATGAAAGACTCTCGGAGGATGTAGAATTTGCACACCAGAGGCACAGCAGAAGCAAGGCAACAACCGACAGGCAGCCATCACTCATTCATTAAAATTTGATTGAGTAAAAATGGCTTGTTTGGGGCTACCCTGTGTCTTAAAATATTTGAATGTCACATACATTTGTATAACAGAGAGATCTTTTTAGCTGAATTCCTCTGCTAGATAAAACTTACAATCACGGTGAAAAAGTCTTGGCCAATTTCAATACATACAATTTGCAAACAACCCCCTGTTGACTACATACACACAGATTAAGCCCACAGGTAAAATCTCTAAATTCACTGGGTAGATGCACAGTCCTAGAGTATCAGGGGTATTTGGACATCTTTTGCCTTTATTTATTGTTAGACATTTCATGCTTTCAGGGAATTTGCTGGTAATTTTCCTAAGATTTCACTACACAGAAGAAATGCCTGTCTATGAGTGAGAAACCTATAGTTAGCCTCTAGTAACAAATAGTAATTGTTATTTTATGCTCCTATTTCAATTAGCCTTAATCTTTTGTTTGCACAGCCTTGCAAATCTGTAAAGATATCAGTCATTACAGTTTAATTAGTAACTATCATCTCAGGTGGCTAACTCCACTTCCTTCTTCACAAGATCCTTCTTTTGATTCATTCTGGCATAGCTGCTCTGCTGGGCTCTGTAGGTCACAGCACAGGCCATTTTAAGTCAAAGTTTCTTCTAGCATGGAGAGTTATCACTGCTGCCTTTAGAGTTTGATTCGGCCTGTGTGCCACTCTGCTTCAGGGCAGAATCACACTTGGGTTTTATATAATGACAGAAATTGAATGTTTCCTGCTCTACTGTTTATTTAGTAAAACATTTTACATTCCTGGATAGATACCAGTCTGTCATTAATGGATTCTTGGCTTTGGGCCAATAGCTAATAGTTTTATTGGTCCTCATAACATAGCAATGTGATTTTTGTAACCACAAGGGGTTCCTTTCTCCCCCATCTCTCCTTCTCTCTTTCTCTCTCATATCTATCTCTATCTTTCCATCTCTCCCTCCTCCTGCTCTTCCTCTTTTAAAAATATCACAAGCCAGGTATGCCAAGTGTTTTCTTTCTTTCTTTCTTTCTTTCTTTCTTTCTTTCTTTCTTTCTTTCTTTCTCTTTCTTTCTTTCTTTCTTTCTTTCTTTCTTTCTTTCTTTCTGGAATAGACTATTTCTCTTTTTTTCCAACTTTTTTTTTATTTGAATTAGAAACAGGATGGTTTTACATGTCAATTCCAGTTCCCTTGTCCCTCCCGTCCTCCCCTACCATTCCCCACACCCCCAACTAAAACCCTACCTATCACATGTCCTTTCTGCTTCCCTTGGATGGTGAGGCCTTCCATAGGGTGTCATCAGAGTCTATGGTATCCTTTGTGAAAAGGCCTAGGCCCACCCCCATGTGTCTTGGCTCAGGGAGTATTCCTCTATGTGGAATAGGCTCCCAAGGTTCAGTTGTTCAATTCTTGTTGCTGAGCTCTCTTACTGGCCTAAGGAAGCCTCTTGAAGCTCGTGCTCTGCGCTGGTGGAGAATATTATAGTGAACACCTTTGCCCATGAATCCCTGCCCAGCTTTTAGAATTATTGTAGATTTTGCCTCACTTTTAATACTATCCCAAGGCTATCGCTAGGTGCAGATCTGATGGTGAATACTGACTTTCAAGTGGCTAATTGCAGGTAAAAGACTTTGCTCAGGAATTAGTAAATAAAATTTCATTTTTATTGCAAGAATTTTATCTTTAAAAGTGGTAAGATTCTGAAAGTTTGGCCCCCAAGGAGAGGGTCCCAATTATTCTCAGAGGGGGTGACTCTCAGTCGTAGAAGTTATGACACGATACATGTGCTGTTCTGGTTGGCGGCATGGAGCAGTTGGGGAAGAGTGAATGCTTCAGTGGTACAGGTCAAGTTTATTTAACACTGTGATGTTTTAAAACATGGTGCCAGCTCAAATATCTCAGAACAACTGTGTGTTTTGCAAGGAAAAATTCTTCCCCAAACAAAATTAAATGACTTCTTTCCACTTTTGAAAGCAATGCCTACCAATAAATCAGATCCAACATAAAACAAAGTAAAGTGTACTAGAGAAATCAGGCAGGATGCAGCTCCATCAAGGCCCCACTAATCACCCTTGATTCCATTAGTCACCCTTAACTGCTAACCTCAGTCAACAATGAATGGATTTTACTGTTTTGGCAAAAAATTATGTACAGATTTATAGAGCTCATG
Organism: Cricetulus griseus; assembly: GCF_003668045.3. Lineage (NCBI taxonomy): Eukaryota > Metazoa > Chordata > Mammalia > Rodentia > Cricetidae > Cricetulus > Cricetulus griseus. The sequence continues at coordinate 124,217,398 of NC_048595.1, forward strand.
AAAACAGTGTAACTGCTAGAGAATAGAAGCTAATGTCCTTTCATATGATAAGCAAGTATTTTGATTTGCTGAGCTGATGTCTTTAAAGGGAGGTCTATTGCACTTCTTAGGTCCCACTCTAAGCTCTTCCTGCTAAGAGCAGAGTCAGAAACATTTAGAAACAGAATGCAGGACCAGGAACAAATAACTGCCCCCATTGTTTCCAAGCTTGCCAGTGGTCAGATTGGAGAGGAATATTTTCCTTCCTATATGGATATAATCGTGCTCCTTCTGTGTGAGTATTGAGAGGACTGAAGGCTTAGTTATAGATTTTGTTCATTGACTTGGTTCATGGTTAAGGGAAACTCTCCTCAGTAGGGGTGAATAACTTCTTCCTGGCATCACAGTTATGTGAAAATCCAGGGTGACCAAGTGGAAGAAACAGCTAATCAGTGAGAGAGAAGGCGGGGGGGTGGTGGGGATGGGTGATGGGGATGGGTGATGCTGACTCTTTAGTGCTCCTGTCTGGAAGTGACAAACATTACTATGGTTCCCCTTGGGGTACTATTTGAATAAATGACCAAATGAGTGAATTAAGAGAAGGTATTAGAAACTGAAAAGTATCCACAAAGCCAAGAACCATATCAAGTCAAGATATATATATATATATATATATATATATATATATATATATATATATATATATATGCATATATATGTAATATTTCCTTTGTATTAGCTAGTTTTCTGTTTTTGTGATAAAATCTCCAGGCCAAGGTAATTTGTAGAAGAAAAAACAAACTTGGACTTACAGTTCCAGATGGCTAAGAGTCCATCTTGTCTGGGAGGTGTGGCAACAGGCAGTAGCTATGGCAGGGGCAGAAGCTCAGAGCTCAGGACTTCCAATACGAGCATGAAGCAGAGAGAAAACAAATCGGAAGTGGGAAAGGTTTTTAATTTCCAAACTTTCTGCCAGAGACATTCCTCCTCTAGCAAGTATGAACTACTTACACCTCCCCAAGCATCATCACCAAACCAAGGATGGTGTTTAAATGCTTAAGACTACGAAGGGGGATGCATTTTTCTTTCAAACCACAGCAGCCTTGGCAAATGTGAAACCATTGCTGGACACAGGGATCAGCTCTCAGGAGCCCTGCCATTTATTCTGGATCTGAGTCTTTCCAGTGGCAGGTGACCCAGTGAATTGCTTTGAGGAACATTCTGAGGAAGGGACAGAGCAGAAGGTGGCCACATGGTTTGCCCCGAGCTCTCACAGGCAGGATCTGCTGTGAACACGGGTTTCCACCACAGTAGGCTGGTAATGTGCTGCAATCCACCATGAGCGTTTCTTTCTCCAGCTCTCTCTTCGTGAATGGGTCATGACGTAATGCTCTTGTCCCTGAGCTTTCCCTTCATTGTGAACTCCCCATCTCGGCCTGAGTAAGAATTTTGCAAGCTTTGAAATATGTCAACATAAAATAAGCTTTGAGACAGCTTGAAAAATGTAAGATTCATAATGGACTCCACTAAAAATATGGCCTGTTAAAAAAACAAATCGTGCTCGATCTTCCTCACTTGGAAAAACAATCAGATGGAACCCAGCTATCACATCATTTCCCAGAGTCCTGCACCACAAGGAGGCCTGCATTTCCCAGTGAGAGCCAGTGCTTGTGCTGTGTCCTTTTCAGCCACTCGCCTAGTGACCCCTGCGACCTCTTCACATTCTACTTGACATTCTTCACCTCTCACAGAAGCTGCCTATGCCATGAAGTCTTCCAGATGACTTTTCACGTGGCAGTCCTGGTGGCGTCACCCTCTGATGAGTTCCTCAATGACCCCACCTGCCTCCCAATAAAGTAGGAATGAACTCACATTTTTTTCCTTACAACTTAGCATACTGAGAGTTTATTATTTACTTATTTTTATCTTTTGCCCTGCTAGGGATCAAACCCAGGGTCTTGTTGATTCTAGACAAGCACTGTGTGAACCAGGCTGGCCTCAGACTTACAGAAATCTTCCTGCTTCTGCCTCATGAGTGCTGGCATCAAAGGCATGGGCCATCTAGCTCCCTCACTTCAATTCTTATCCATGCAGAAGCTGCTGCTGTCTGCAGAGTAGGGTGTGTATATGGCAGTGCTCCCCACAGGGTCCCCCACTTTTTTATCTATCTTTATTTCTCAGGACTTTTCAGGGCCACTGTAGCATGGAGAAGAGAGTGGAGATCCTCCCATGACCTTTTAAATGCCCCAATCTGGAAGTGGCATATATTATTTCTCACTTCAGCTGTGAAGTGGCTCAGAAGTGTAGCTGTCACAGGGGTCTCAGAAGGACAAATTTCACCTGTTTCAAGGCCTGTCAGGGTTTGGGGGAGGCATCCATGATTGGGTTTGGCTGAGAGTAAGACATAGCATTTTGGTTCAGTGCCGGTAGTTAATGTCATTGAAGTGGTCATGGTTATCAGAACAGGTTCAAGGCAGGAGGGAATATAGGTTAGAAGGCTGACCTATTTCACTTCATTCATTTCCTAGTAGTGGAAAAACAATCCTCATTTGTTTTCATTGCTTATCCACGCATGCTCTGTGTTTTGGAGAACATAGTCTTTTCTTATTTTTCTAATTTACAACTCCCTTCTCTCCCCGTTACTTGGTATGCCCATATTGGTTGGGATATTTTATACCTCCAGTCTAGCTGAGGCATATATATGAAAATCCTATACCCTCCCCCACTGTGATTAGTTTATTTTCAGGAGTCCACTTTTTTTGACATGTGCTGTCATTGTGTCCAAACCTTTTCAATGCTATGAAATGGTCTTAGATGATGGAAAAACAACCTCATTTGACATCAGCAGCAGATTTTTCCTCCAGAGTAAAATCATGAACTGTCATCATGTGCAAAGAAAGTAGACAGCCCTGAACTTATTCCTTCACTTTAGAAACTAGCACTTGTTTTCCTTTGGGGACCACTCCCTTTTGGTTGTTACATGATTCTGCCGGGGACCCTACTTTTCATTCTAGGACTAGACATGAGACTTAGGCTAGCCTTCTGGAGAACGAAACACCTGCAGCCTCCACGGTTGGTCCAAAGTTGTCATGCAGCCATACAGTAAACCAGATTCTTTAGGCCCCTGTGGTTGGTGTAGGGACAAAATAGATTGCGAGGCTGTTTTACCATCAGGGACTCCAATACTTTAGAGTAAGTCTGTCAGCGTTGCAGAGAGGAAAGTGTGTCCCTAGACTGCTGGCCACCCTGAGCACAGTGTGTCTGAAACAGACATTTTGAAGAACCGCAGCCTGGTTGTGTGTTTGTGACATGATTCATGGGGCCTGACACTGGACCAGTCCAAAAAGACTTCAGTCATGGGGAACCAATTCCATTCCATCATCTTTATCCATCTTTTTCTTGTTTCATGATTAATAAGAGGGTTTTGAAATTTTATTTGCTTTTATTTTATGTGTGTGTTTTGACTGCATGTATGTTTGCACATCACATGCATGCCAGAGGAGGTCAGAAGAGGGCGCTGGACCTCCTGGAACTGCAGCTATAGACCGTTGTGATCCACCAAGGGGGTCCTGGGGACTGAACCCTGGTCCTCTGAAAGAGCCAAATGTTCTCTCAACCACTGAACTCTCTCTCCAGCCCCAGTGTGAGTTTACTTAAATCACTAGGTATTGGAAAATCTGAACTTATATGGCAACCTGACTATTCCTTTACTAACTGTTGGGAAAATGCTTAAAGTATAGCACTATACAGAAAATGAAAGGTGAAGAGAAATATGTTTGTAGGGAGACACCCTAGCCCCGCCCAATAGTCCTGGGACAGGTAGCAGGTGGACCCGGGACTCGCCCATAAGGGCGTGGTGAAGGAAAGCCGGGGTGACGTAAGGGAGCTTCTTAAGGGGCTGCACGTGAGGACCCGGGCCCCTTTTGTTCTGGCCGCGCTGGCTGGGTTCCATAACCTAGCTCTGGCCTGTGTTTTACCTTGGTGTCTTCTGGAATAAAGAGACCTTAATCTTACACTTGGCGCCCAACGGAACTTCACGACCCTGAAGAGCCAACGGGCACCCAGGAGATCCAGTGAGTTTCACCCGCGCGTGCGGGGCGCATCCCCTCCCCCGGTTAGACACTTTTTCCACATGACTTTAAGACTTAGCTAGAATAGACATAGGATGTACCATAGCAGATTATTGTATCTTCTTGTATTTCACCATTATGATTGTTAGTTTTGAATATTTTACACTATTAAGTTTTAATCCTCTTTTAGACTAAAAGGGGAATTGTAGGGAGACACCCTAGCCCTGCCCAATAGTCCTGGGACAGGTAGCAGGTGGACCCGGGACTCGCCCATAAGGGCGTGGTGAAGGAAAGCCGGGGTGATGTAAGGGAGCTTCTTAAGGGGCTGCACGTGGGGACCCGGGCCCCTTTTGTTCTGGCTGCGCTGGCTGGGTTCTATAACCTAGCTCTGGCCTGTGTTTTACCTTGGTGTCTTCTGGAATAAAGAGACCTTAATCTTACATATGTTTATATGAAAAGGGTGGCCATGACCCTTGGTTTTGTTCAGTCTGTCTGGATATTTGAAAAGTCCTCTCTGCACCATGGTTTACCCAGGAATGCTTCTAAGCTGTGCCCACACAGTGGATGGCAAAGCTTTGATCAATGAACTATATAGGTATGTAGGGAGACATTATATTCAATGTGGTTTTAAATGTTTGCACACCAGTATGACTCTTAGGGTCTTGGTTTAGAACTGATCCTATTATATGAAAAATTCACAGCATTGCTTGGAAGATATTCAGATTTTTTATATGGATTGATAGCCAAAGACATTTTTATTTCTGTGAATTTTGGTTTCTATATCTTGTGTTCATTTGCAAGATTCATGTATGAAACCCTCTCCAGGGAGGCCATCTACACTAGAGAAAAATGGCTCACAGTTACTAATTAAAAAAAAACACATGACAAGTGGGCATATCTCCTCTTATGATCAACATTAAAAACTTGAGTGGTGTCTGGGTTCATCTCTGCCTCACTGAGCTGCTGTGGAGCCTGCTCTGCTTCTGGTGGATTCTCAGTGGGCTCCTTGCTAAGTGCCCCTCATTTAAACCACTTGCTATTATCTGACCCCTAAATGACTTCATTCCTTTTGCAAACCTCACCGGTTCTTTCTATCACATTCTATAGGCCTTTTTGTTTGTCATACAGTGTCACATTTTGTCAAGCTAGCTGGTATTTCATTAAGAGAAAAAGCAGGGCTCAGGATGACATAAAAGACAAATAAAAAGGAACAAATATGAGAACGAATTTGTTGGATCTTCCCTTATCATGGTGATCTAGAGCTTTCTTTTTACAGAGCTTACCACCTCTTCTCCACCTTCTTCTCCCCCAGCAGAAATAGGCCTGTCCTTTCCCTTCTCCATAGCCCTTCCCTTCTGATATTGGCTACCAGTTCATCTTCTGCTTCAGCCACATTCAGCATACACACAAACATGTGTACGCATGCACACACACACACACACACTCACTCATAGAAACTCACAAAAGACACACATACGCAGAAACTAGCACACAGACGCATACATACAACACACAGAGATATAAACATACACACACACACAGGTATATACACTCATATACAGAGACACCCTCACACACAGACACAGACAAACATGCAGAAAGTCATGCAGACATACAGACTCACACAGAGAGGCACATAGAGTTACATGTGTACATCTTCACACTCACAAACACACAGAGAGACATAGATACACACACACACACACACACACACACACACACAAGCAGACTCATACGGATACATTATACACACTTACATATACTCACAAACACACACACAAGCACACACAGATGCACACAAACACAGACTCACACAGAGAAGTACACACAGATACACACACACACACACACAAATGTGCCTACTTGTGAGTCTTATTGCAGCTCTTCCTTTTTTTAAAAATATATTTTTGTGTATCTAGAGTTAGAATTTTTAAAAATAAATTTTAAATTAAAATATCACTTCACCCCTTCCCTTTCCTCCTTTTAATCCCTCCCAGGATTATCTGTGTTACCCCCTTTACATTTGAGAGCCTCTTTTTCTTTAATTGTTACTGTTACATGCAATCCCTCTCTTGCAGCAGTAATTAGTTGTCTGTAGTTCTTTGCCTGAGGTAGACCCCATGAGATGTTTCTCCTTCTGCACCTGCCTGTTGATGTTATCATTTTCAAGTCCTTCTATGCAGCCAGTTCTAAGAGAAGCAGTCTCACAGCAGACTTCCTGATATTTTGGCTCTACAATCTGTCTGCTTCTTCTTCTTTCATGTTAATGGAGCCAGAGGTGCAGGAACTGTGCTGTAAATGTATCCATTGGGACTAGGCATTCTGCAGTCCACTATCACTGCATTGTGCCCAGTGGTGGTTTTCTGTAATAGTCAACACTTGCTGTAAAAAGAGGCTGCTTTGATGAGAGGTGGTAGCTACACTGATCTATGGGTTTGAAGAGTGGACATAGAATGCAGTTAAGGAATTACGCTGGCGTAGCAAGGTGGTAGTAGTAATTTGCCTCTAAGATCTGTGACCTCACTAGCTCCAGGAAGTTGGCTTAGGTTTCTAGTACCAGGTTTGCTTTCCATCCTGTTGAATGGGTCTTATTTCTCCTTAGCTGTTGGTTATCAGCAACATGTGAGCACCATGACTGAACCTCTAAGGATACCTTGCCATGCTAGTCATTGTGGTTAACAGGAACTATAAATAGGTAAGGAGGAGGGTGGTCAATACAGAAGGAGAAAGAGAAAGGACGGACAAATATCACAGAAATCCTTAAGAGATCATATTATTTTATATTTACCTAAAATTAAACACCACACACACACACACACACACACACACACACACACACACCTTAAACAAAGTTATATCATTTGGGCTAACATTGCTCCCCATAACAACTAACAAAAACCCAGTATCAGGAACAAGAAAACTAGTTTTGAGTGGATGGTCAGGGTAGTCCACATGACCCCCAAAATAATGAAGACTATTTCTGTTGCTCTTGGATGCCTCTCAGAGGTGAAGGTCAGCTCCTGTTACTGCAGACACCACACTTGGTACACAGGACTCAGATGAGTCAAGCCAGATTTAACCTGGAAGCCTCTTCCTGCAGTTTAGATTTCATTGTACTAGGAAGTGCTATGCCAGCTGCCAAGGGAGGGAGCAACTGATAATTCTTCTCTCCAGGTGAGCTGCTCCCCAAGGATGCTTCTTTCCCCCTCTCCCTTGGGCGGATTAATTCCTGACTCAATGTCAGAATGATGTGTCATTCTCTGAAAGACACATGTGGTCTTAGAGTTTCAGATTTGGTACATCTGCAGTGTAAGGTAGACATTCAATTTTCTAAAGCTCTCCAGGTGATTCTGATGTGTATTTGAGGTGGTGACCATTATTCTGCCTTTGTTTCCCTAAGACATTTTACAAAGCAAGTGAATGAATGAATGAATGAATGAATGAATGAATGATGAAATGAGAAGACGAAAGACAGGCATGGCTTTTGTTACTACACATGAATATTCGTGTGTGTGTGCGCGTGTGCGTGCGTGTGCGTGCATGCGTGCGTGCGTGCGTGCGTGCGTGCGTGCGTGTGTGTGTGTGTGTGTGTGTGTGTGTGTGTGTGTGTATGCATGAACTCACAACCTTCCTGCCTCAGCCTCTAGAGGGCTGGGATTATGGACATGAGCCACCTTGCTAGGCTATGTAAGTCTTGCAGTACAAATTATTGTGTTGGGTATAGAGGGCATAGGAAAACAGGGTTGACTCTCAGGAAGGATACTGTAATATAAACATTATAACACACAGACCTTAGGAAGCTTGTCTTTATTACCCAGAGTTTTCCTCATCAACTTCTCAAAGCACATTGCAGCCACAGCAGGTACTTATGGGCAGACAGGGAAGAGAAGAACAAGGCTAAGGAAGAATAGAATCCCCAGGCTCTGACCTGACTGACAACTATTTTTTTTTTTTAAGGTGACAAAAAGAAGCTGGTTCCTTTGTGTCCACATTCAAAGCCCTTGGCTGGATTGTATTCAGCTGGACCACACCCTCATGTCAGATGCAGTTGTTTATTTCTAGCTTTTTAAAGGAACCACATTAGGGAGGACACACCCTTTGGGCCGCTTTGAAAGAACCTGTAAAAATGAAGGCACTCCCTTGCAAGTAAAATATCCTTGAATGCAACAATATTTGGGTAATTATAGTCTCCAAGGAGTATAATCCTTAAATGGCTGAGATAATTATAGCATCCCAGTACTATGGCACTTCGCTTTTAAGAGCGTAATCCCGAGGGCAGAGGGAAGTGGGGACCCCAGGATGCTTCTCTTGCTGAGTTCTCCTTAGCCCACACCCTGTGATGGGTTCTTCTCCTAGAGAGCAAACACAGCAGGTCTGGAAATGGCTTTTCATTGACACTGCATTACCAGGGTGCAGAATGCTATCCAGTACAAAGTAGTATGTACTAGTGAATGCAGTTAGGCCTGACAAAGAAAAGAGAGCCTGTGTGTCAGCAAGGAAGGTGAGCAGTAGTTCTCTGGAACCACACTTCTGACAAGTTTATAGAACCATGATGGTGCTTCCTGGCACAGGGTTTGGAAAGCAGAGAGTTAAAAGTCAGAGTTCACAATTTTGCATACCATTTTTTCTGTAAATCTTCTCATAAAGTCTCAGAAGCTGTTTGGCTAGGCGGAGGAGATATAGCATTCTAACCATGGCCACATTTGATCTCTCAAAAGTATGGGCATTTTCAAAGTACTTCTTTGGCCATGGCTGAGTGTCTAACTTTAGCCAACAAGCTTCCTATAATCTACAAATTCACAAGACAGAAATGAGAAATGGAGATGCGTGTGCTGCCAATCACTGTTACTGTGAAAACAAGACCTAATGTGACTTTTAACTGATGGGTGGTCAGAGGTATCCTGCCCACCTGGATGTGGCAGGCTGTCTACTGGAGAAAATTGCACTGTTTCTGAGTTCCTCTTCCTTTCTTACATTGTACTGATTTTCTCTTGACTGGAAGTGGCTATCTGCGCTGCTATTTGAGGGGCTATATAAGCCCCCTATATACTGTTTCTTAATAAGTAGACCATGATCCCACCAAGGATCAGTGCTGGGGGTGATAAGAGAGAAGCAAATACTCTCAAGGTTGCTTGTTACTTACCACCTTTAGGGATTATCCTTATAGTTTATGGGAACACATTGCATTTTCCTTTTACAACCTGCTGCTGTTTGGTTCCCACAATTAGGAAAGGTTATGAATCACTTTGTTTATGGACTCTGCCTTTGAGCCTTGGCAATGATCTTTTCTTTAGTTCAGCTAGTTTCTATGGGCTTTTATAGATAAGAATAATAACATGCTTTACTGACCTCTATTTCCCAAGTTGGTGAAGGAGGAGCCTGCACACATTTATTTCTAAGATTACATTGAATCTTAGTTTTTAAAATGTTGTTCTTTGCATTAATGTCCTTTGTAACTAATTGGTTTCATCCTACTTTGCAAACATAACTGGACACTGAAAAAAGAAAAAAATAACCTTGTCTTTTTGGAGTATGTTATTCATGTGAGCTTATAGTTAGTGTTTGTCTCTTACAGTAAGCTGTCCACCTACTGTCTCAAGACAGAGAGGATGATGGTGATAAGATTTTTTGAGGCAGAGTTTCTCTGTGTATCACTGGCTGTCCTTAAACTTGTTCTATAGACCAGATTGGACTTGAACTCACAAAGATCAAAATTGTGTGCCACCATGTCTTTGTTTGATTATTTTATGTCTAGTTTCTCATTGAACTATATAGGTATCAAACTGGGCGTACTTCCTAAGACCCATGAATTGTCACAGTGTCTGGGAAGGTGTGTTTGTGATTATACAGAGGTAGAGATTGTAGCAAAAATATCAAGGCTAAGAAGCACCACAAGTCTCAGAACAACCCCATGGACGGGCTTTCTAATATCAGCAAACATAGAAAACTGCATGAGCAGTGCTTTTCAAAGGAGGTTGGCTTCTTCATCACCAGATCAAACTTTCTTTTGGATCCCTGCAAATGTAAAGGAGCCAGACAGTATAAAGGATAGCTTCCCACCATTCTCTATTTCTCACTGTAGCAAGAAATTTAACATAAGAGTTAACTTCTAGAAGATGACAGCATCTTTATTTGAGGCATTTAATTCTTGTCAACACTTACCTTAAAATGTCTTAAAACTTAATGAGAAAAGTCAAATGTCCCCACACAGAATATGAAGAGCACTAAAATTTGCCTCTGTCTGACTCTTCAACCTCAGTTTCCACTCTTGCCCTTTCCTGTGTTATAGTCCATTTTTTTAAAGCTCTGCAGGGTTTCTCACAGCCACCGTCTCCTCATGTCTCTCCTCTCTCCCCTCAAGCTCTTCAGTTGACTCCTATCCAGATGTGAAAACAACATATATGTGACCTCCTCCAAGCAGGATCCTCTAAGCATGGTTCTCGTACCACCCCTGCATCTCTGGCTTTCTATCAGTTGGTTTCCTGTACATGATAGCCTGCTTCTGTGTCTGAACTTGCTTTAGAACTTGGACATTTTGAAGAAATTCATGCTTCATCTTTGTGTTTACAGCACTTTGGAGTGTTGTGGTTTGAACCTGAAATGTACCCCATAGACCCATGCATCTGCACATGCAAGAGAGGTGTTTTGGAAAGTTAAGGAACTCTTAGAAGGTGGAAGCTGACTGGAGGAAGTGCGTCACTGTGGCATGGGCCTTAAGGTTTGAAAACTTAGACACACTTCCCATACACTCAGCACTTATTTGTAGGCAGAGTTAATGAAAATTATTTAACTTTCCTAACATTTTCTTCTTCACATGTCAAACAAGGATAGCAACACCTTCCTTGTAGGCTTTCTGAGGGGGCTGAGAATACACAGGTAAATTGCCTAGCCTAGCACCTACGAAGAGAAGGCTAGCTGTTGTACTTATAAATGGGAATGCATTGGCATGAGGCTAAGATCCCAGGGTTATGACTGCAGCTGAGATTCATGGAGGAACAAAAGCTGCGTGTGCTCAACCAGGGCCAGACTTTCAAGCTAGGTTTGTGGAATGGTCCAGAGCTGGGTCTAGCTTGCTTCCACAAAGGCTTTTGTTAATAAGCGGCTGTGGGTGATCTTAAATCAGTGATTCTCGAGGAAACTACCAAATTTGATATTTGACAGGTACACCACTAAACTGTGGAAATCATCTAATATGGTAGAATTAAGTTGAGCATGTTTACTTTTCTCCTCTTTCTGGAGTTAGGGCTGTTGTAAGGGGATCAACTTGAATGCTGCTGCTTTAAGTACTCAGCCTGACCAAGCTGCCTTTTGCAAATTACAGCAATAATTTGTATTAAAAAGGACTGAGACATTTGGTACAGTTCAGCCTCAGTTAACCAGAGCCCACTATGCCTAGTGCTCAAAAAATCCAAGCGTTGGATTTCATTTCCAAAGGAAGAGGTGCATCCTAGAGCAAACAAACCAAGACTTAGTTTAAGGGAGATAACCAAGAAGCTAAAGAGTCAGATCCCCAGTGAAGAAGAAAGCAAAGTCCAGAGTGATCCACTCATGGGTGACTTCTAGAACTTTAGCCAGATTTCAGCTCAGACTTTTTTTGCTAAGTATGGGCTGAAAGTTTGAATTGTGAAGCTAAGACAATGTGGGTTGAAGTCCATTGTTTCTACTTCTTACTTTTGAGACACTGAGCAAGTCATTTAGTCAACTAAGCCTCAATGAGGACATCTATTAGAGACAGTGATCATAACTAGTTACTCAAACTAACAGGAACAAAGAATAGAATGGCTGTTACCAAGGACTATGAGTTGGCATAAAATTCTACTTATGCTGGAAGCATCATTTCTAGGGTTCTTCTATACTGCAGAGTGACATTTGTTATCGATTTCATGTCTGCAGTACTCCCCACTGAATGTCCATAGTGCTCCCCACTGCAGATGTAATGTGACTAACTGCCTCATCCTTATGCAGCCATGCCTTCCCCAGTGTAGTGGACTCTATCCCTCAACCCCTAAGCTAAATTAAATCCTTTCTCCCTTAAGTTTCTTTTTTCAGATATTTGGTCTATATAGCTGCTATGCTTTGTCAATCAATCTCCATATAGGTTACTATAGGGGTTATACTAATTGAATCCCCAACAACAATGTATAAGGGTTCTTTCCCCCTCTGCTTCCTTGCAAGAATTTCTGGAGTCTTGTTTTCTTGATGATGATAGCCATCCTGAGTGTGGTGAGATGGATTATTTTCTTTGATGTTGGGGATGAAACCCAGGGTCTTGCACATGGAGGTTAAGCACACCTTTAATCTATACCATTATCCTTCAGAATAATGTTTTTTCAAAAGACAATAATAATAATAATAATTTATATAAAAATCAGCTCAAAACAGTTCAGTTATATTATGTGGTAAAACCAGAAGGCATATAAAAAGAAAAATAAAATAGTAATATGGTCCTCTAGAGAATCAGGTTTTTTTTTTTTTTTAAATTAAGCTTAAGTAAGGGAGAACACTTGGTACTTCTTTTTTTTTTATTAGTTCAAATTAGGAACAAGCTTGCTTCACATGTCAATCCCTTCTCCCTCTCCTTCTCCTCCCCCAACCACTCAACAGCCCCCCACCCCATCCCCCCTCTGCTCCCCAGGGAGGGAAGGGCCATTCATGGGGGCTCTCCAAAGTCCATCACATCATCCTAGGCTGGGCCTGGGCCCTCCTCCATGTGCACTTGGTACTTCTTACATAAGTTTTCTCTATGATTTATTGTATCACTGGACCACATTCAAAAACTTCTATCTGATGTGTCAAATGACTTTTCTCCAGTTCATGTGAGTTTAGATTTCTTGGTAACAGCCTGATTACTATATTTTCTCCTTGTTAATAGAAAGTTCATTGTGAACAAAACGCATATGTATAGTCTGTATTAGTTGCTAGCTGCTGTAACAAATGACAAAGAACTTTGTGGCTTATAATTACACAGTAGTAATACAATTATCATTTTTGTGGTCAGAAGTCTGAATGGATTCTGCCAGGATAAACTCACAGCCATGCACTTTCTTGAGGCTCCAAGAGACAATATGTTTCCTTGTCTTTTCTAGCTGCTGGAGGCTGCCTATGTTATCTGATTTGTGTCCCCATCTTCTACTGGCAAAGCCAGTCCACTTATATAATTTAGGACAATTTCCTGTCTCAAGGTCAGTTGATTGGTGAGTGTCATTGTCTTTGCCATATAGCCATTGGAGTCATCATTATAGGAATTAGCATATGGACATCACCACATGGGGCATGAGGACATTATCTTGCCTATCTTTCACTCCAAAAAATGCAACAAAGCTGCAAACAAAACTGACTGATTGAAGTTGCTAACCATCTCCCTTTGCTTCTGAGAAAACTTTGACATGGTGTGAGAAGGACATTTAAATATTTTACATAAAATTGCAGGAAATACAGAGGTGTACTGAGTCAAAGATGTGCCTTCAGATTCAGTCTACGTTGTTTAGCAAATGTCATGTAAGTCTATACCTAGAACAATAATGATGGCCAGGAGAGGGCTTTATGCCACTAAACCTGAAGCTGTAGTGTCAGCTTTTAGGGTAATGACCTGAAGAAGGCAATAACATACATGAAGTTCTTGTTGGGTGAGTGGGTATTGTGTCCACAGATAACACATGTTCACTAGAGTCAGAAAAGTAGTAGTTGGTATTAAAAATGTGTGGAGCCAGCAAGATAGCTCAGAAGGCAAAGACACTTTCCTTCTTTAAGAAAAAAGATTTGTCTTATTTTATGTGTATGGTACTTTGAATGAGAATTGGATACTTGAAAGACTAGTAGTTGTGACTTTGTTAGAGGGGGCTGTGTTACAGGGGGTAGGCTTCCAATCTCTCTCTCTCTGCCTGCAATTCATAGATAAGATGTAAACTCTCAGTTACTTCTCTAGTCTATGCCTGCCTGTCTGCCTGTTCCCCACCACAATAGTGGAAGACTCACCCTTTGAAGTTGTAAACAAGCCCCCCCATGAGATACTTTTCTTCACAGCAAGAAAAAAATGTAACTAAGACAATGTATATGTATTGTGGGAAATTACCAATATGGAGTCAGGTAGAAATATAAGGGTATTTAATAGGGAAAAGCCTTACTTACAGAGCAACCTAGCCAGCTGGCGTGGTAGAGGTCCGTACAGCAAGAAGCAAAGAGAAACCGAAACTGCAAAACGCAGTCACACTACGTCACTCTGACCACACCCTCACAAGCCTGGTCAGGCACACCTGTAGCCAGCCCCTAAGAAGGTGTGTCTACAGCTTCCCCTACATATATGAATCTTTAGTTTGTGTGTATGTCTGTGTACCATATGCATGACTGGTTCCCACGGAGGTCAGGAGAGTGCATTGGATCCCCTGGTACTGGAATAATAGACAGTTGTGAGCAGTCATGAGAATGCTGAGAATCAAATATGAGATCTCCTCAAGAACAAGTGCTCTTCATTACTGAGCCATCTCTCCAACTTCAAAGGTACTTTCTTGCCAAGCCTCATGACTTGAGTAAGATACCCACTACCCACACAGTGGAAGGAGAGACCTGACTCCAGACAGTTGTCCTCTGCCCTCCACATATGACCATGAAGGAATGTGTACACGCACACACACACACACACACACACACACACACACACACACACACCACATTCACACACATTCACTGACTCACACACACAACACTGAAGGGACAAATAATGTAATTAAAAAATTTAAAACTTGAGGTGTAATTTTGGAGAACTTATTGAATGCATTCAGTTTAATTTCTTTAAGTGAATCTTCAAAACATAGAAATCATCACAGGCTCCCCTAATGCCCAAATAATTGTGAAATAGATAATCATAAGCTTCGCAGAGCTGTGCCATCTAAATAGGAGTTATTATTGTGCTCTTTTGTGGAGGGATTATGCAGAAAAACTTGGCTTCCCAACAATAGCTCATGGATTTAGGGAGAGATTGAGACCTTCTGCATCAGATTCAGGCAGACAGATAAGTGGTACATGGTTAAATTATAAAATATTCACAGACACAGGGCTGCTTCAGACTAAGTACACATCTGTACAATCTCCTGCCCAGCCCTTCCTTTCCATCTAAAAAATAAGGCTACCAGTTTATAAACAACTTTCATACCAAAGACTTGACCCTTTGGGTGTTAAGTGACAAGAAAGGTGTACTAATGGACACTTTAAGTGGTCCACATCAGCAGACTCACCCCACCTCAACTGGTTCTGGGTTATCAGTGGGATCTTTTAAAAATGACTTTCCAAACAAACTTAACAACCAGATGATCAGTGTAAAGGAAGGAAAGTTAAAGCCCAGAATATTTCAAATGCAGCCTTATGAAGGCTCATGGCACATACATCACAGATAAATTTCTGGCCCCTAGATATTTTCCTCTTTTCTTTGTAGAGCATGCCTTTTGCCTCCAACCACAGATTACAATAAGAAAAGGACTCCTGTCAACGTAACTCAAACTGCTTTTGCATATAACCCTCTGGTATGTGTGATAGTAACAAGTCCAGCCAAGCAGTCTTTACTGAGCTTCTGGTTAAATTGATTCAGTAGCCTCTGTGTGTTTGTGTGTGGTGTGTGTGGTGTGTGTGTGTGTGTGTGTGTGTGTGTGTGTGTGTGTGTATGTGTGTGTGTGTGTGTATGTGTGTGTGTGTGTGTGTGTATGTGTGGTATGTGTGTGTGGTGTGTGTGTGGGGTGTGTGTGTGTGTGTGTGTGTGTGTGTGTGTGTATGAGTGTGGTGTATGTGTGTGTGGTATGTTTGAATGTATGTGTGTGGTGTACATGTCTGTGTCTATGTGAATATATGTGTGTGTGAATGTATGTGTGGTATGTGTGTGTGGTGTGTGTGTGGGGTGTGTGTGTGTGTGTGTGTGTGTGTGTGTGTGTGTGTGTGTGTGTGTGTGTGTGAATGTGTGTGTGGTGTATGTGTCTCTCTGTGTGTGGTGTATGTGTCTCTGTGTATGTGAATGTATTGTGGTGTGTGTGAATGTGTGTGGTGTGTGTGAATATGTGTGTGGTATGTGAATGTGGTGTGTGGTGTGGTGTGTGTGTGTGTGTGTGTGTGTGTGTGTGTGTGTGTGTGTGTTTGGTATCTGTGTGTTTGGTATGTGTGTGTGTGTTTGTGTTCCATCTTCATGCTAGGGTCTCAAAAAGGATGGCATATTAAAGGGTGAGATACTTAAATCAATTTTTGGAAGATTGAAAATAGGACAAGGATTTGTGTCTGATCTGCTGCTAGAGGAAGCTACATCCTAGATTATCTAGGAGTGAAGAGGAAGAAGGATTAGAGGGTGCTCACCACTGGCAAACCCACTCTCTCCTGTAGGCAAACTGCCGAATTTAAAAACTTAGAGGTGCCAAAAGTCCAGAGCAATAAACATGAACACTGAACTAAACCCAGGATGGGCCCTTGTTGGATTGAGATTCTGCAAAGGGACGAATGGATGCCAGTGTCAGAGGAGAGGATTCTATCTCCTTGAATGACACTGCATATTCATTATTTAGAGAAATTAAGAGCTACTGAATATATAGAGGGCAAAGAAGTTTTTAAGTTGAAAGTAAGGCACAAGGAGCAGCAACCACAATGGAAGTCGGGGCCCTTGGGATGCTTCCCTCCTTGCCCTCTGAAATTATCCAGGGCTCTTCTCCCTAGGTACGAGAGTACAGCTGAACTGCCCCAGAAGAAATACTTCCACACACTGATAACTTAGAGTTCCCCAACAAATACTTGGCCTGTTAAATTATTTTTTATGGTGAATACAAATCTCACTTGCTCACAAAATTTCTTTTTTCTTTTCTGTTTTTTGGCATTGTTTAGCATTTGTTTATTAGGCTATCTGGAAATGCTAATTAAATTTGAATTGCACAGGTTATAATTTCTTACAAATATTGTAGCTCTATGATTGTAATATCTATTTTCAAATTAATTATATTACATAACTTAAACAATTTATAGATGGTTTTGTAGTTCTGCTCACACAATTTTTAACAGCCCAATTAAGAACATATTGTACAGAAAAATCCTAGAATATGCAAATATCAACAGGCTTGGTAGAGCCACTCTGTATATACCCCACTGCTTAGTATCGATAGTCAGTCACTAACAGACTTTCACCACTTCTCCTTCTCCTTTTCCTATGAAGAAAATACGAGTTGTGATATCATTTGACCTTTGGATATTTTATGTGCTGTGTCATGCTTATTTATTTATTTTGATTTTGTGAGACAGGGTTTCTCTGTGTAGCTTTGTAGACCAGGCTGGCCTCGAACTCACACAGATCCGCCTGCCTCTGCCTTCCAAGTGCTGGGATTAAAGGTGTGCTCCCTGCTGGCCAGGTTCTTTTTGATGATTTCTTCTTTAAAGTAGTCTTTGGCAGTGATTTCTTGCAATTAAAGTGTGTCTTCAGTAATAGGGACTTAACAACTAGATCTGGTGGGAACCATAGAGAGTGACTACAGCCTATGTGTGTGTGTGTGTGTGTGTGTGTGTGTGTGGGCGATTCTGGATATTCCCAGGCCAGTGATTCAAAAGGAGATATCTTATACTGGGAACTGGAGTTTTTGTATATTATGGGTTGTCATTTTTTTGAAAAGAAAAATGTGCAGGCACGCTCCCATTTCGATGCATATACCACCTTTCCATTTCTGATGGTAACAGTTATTGATGTCATTTATATCTGATAAGTGTTGCAGAATGGAACTACTTTATCAGCCCTCCACCAGCTATCTGGAATGGTTACTTAAAGTGAAACTCATACTTATTTAACATTTAATTACATGAAAGAAAGATTATAAATACTTGGTTCCTTCTCTACCAATTTCTAAATGATGAGTGACTCACTACTCTTCTTGAAGGATGCTGGGTTTTGCTTCATGTGTTTTTGTTTGTGATTTGCTTTTTGCCTATGAGGCTAAACATGTTTTCAAACCAGTTATTCATTTTCTTTTTCAAATGACAGCTTTCTCACGTTATATCCATTATACAAAATGATGGGTGATGGGGGAAGTCCTTCTGTGTATATGTTTGTCTTATTGGTTGATAAAATAAGCACTGTTGGCCAATAGGGAAGCAAGATAGGTGGGGCTAGGAGTTGAGGAAGATTCTGGGAAATGTAGTAAAGAGGAGAGTCGCCATGTGATCCCTGGAAGAGAGGATGCATAAGGCCGGCATCCCTGGTAAGATAAGTCCTTATAAAAGCATATAGATTAGTAGTTATGGTTGATAATTTTTTTCAAGAGATTTTTTTATTCGTTCAAATTAGAAACAAGGCTACTTCACATGGCAATCCCTTCTCCCTCTCTCTCCCCTCCCCCCAACTCCCCACCAGCCCCTCACCTCATCCTCTTTCTGATCCCCAGGGAGTGTAAGGCCCTCCATGGGGGTTCCCCAAAGTCAGTCACATCATCCTGGGCAGGGCCTAGGCCCTCCTCCTGTGTCCAGGCTGAGAGAGCGTCTATAGTTGATAATTAAGACTGAGCTAGCAAATAAGAAATCCTAGTCATTGGCCAGCAGCATTGTAACTAATATTAATCTCTCTGTGTTATTTTGAGACTCAAACATGGTGGCGGAACTCAGGAGGCTGGTGGCAAGAGTTATCATTACAGATGGGTTTCATTATGACATTTTCATGCATGCTCACAATGCAGTCTGGTCATATCCACTCCATTATGTTACCTTACCTTACCTTCCCAATCTATTACTTTTTTCTTGAAGCTTAACTTGTCCTACTTTTCATTAGTAGGTTTGGGTCCGGGGTCCTCCTGATAAGATATTAGCAATCAATGATAGCTCATTTTGATGGTTTCTTCTTTAAACTAGTCATTGGTAGTCTGAAGAGTTCACTCAGTTGGCAGAGCACTTGCCTTGCACATGTCAGGATCTGGTTTTACACTTCTTGACAAGAGTCCAAATACTATGGCACCTGCCTATAACCTCAGAGATGGCAAGATGGGAGGCAGAGATAGGGGAATATGTAGGAGGTGTTCGCCAGCTAACCTGGACTACCTGTCAAGTTCTAGGCCAACTGGAGACCCAGCCTCAAACAAAAGGTAGAAGGCACTTGACTGACGTCTGAGGTTGTAATCTGACTTCCATACACACTGTGTGTAAGTGCACCCCTACCCATACATACAGCTGTACCCACACATAACATTTTTAAAATGCAGTCTTCAGAGAAAAGTTTAGATCATGAAAAATAGAAGTCAGAGAAATCCAAAAGAAGGATATAATACAGAAAACATAGGGAGGTCAATTGAATGGGAGACAATGCAATTTCTTGGAGGAAAAAAAAATAATCACGAAACAATGAAAAAATGATGACACTTAATCTTACCATTCAACTGATTATAAGACCAGAGGAAAATAATAGGGAAAAATCAAAGGAAGGAAGTTACTTAAAAAGAGCTCTACCCAAAGATTAAAGCCACAGACTGGGAGGACCCACTGAGATCCAACTGCAATGAATAAAAGCAGACCCACATGATAACATTTCAAGATGTCTCAGCATTCAAATGAAGAGCCCCTAAATCAATTACTCACAAAGACCTACACAAGCACAGCTAAAGATACTTCAGGGTTAAGCACAGAAAGGCAAAGGAGAGAATTCTGCTTCTAACAAGCTGACAAGATAGGGATTAGGTTTACTCCCAGACCAAGCTAAAAAGAAAAAAGAGCAACAACGAACCAACGACAAACCAGACAAACTGTATGAAGCGATATTTTCAAGACTTTAGATGCCAGGCAACAAAGGACAATGATCCAGGAGAGATAGGAGACAGACAAGGTACTCTTAGCTTGTTTTGAGAAAGATTTCAGGCCCTGGAAGTGAATGAATTTAAGATTAGGTCACAAGACCAGAGATACTAGAGTTCACAGAGCAGAGGGCAGTAAGATTTTCTTCCATAAGAAGAAAATCATCATGCACTCAGAAGAGCTCTAATCAGCACACTCCCAAAGTTGAGGAAGGGATCACATAAAAGAAATAAAGGAAACAGTACTTTGAGCTCCCAGAGACCCAGGGAAAGCGTCTTTCTTTCCCACCCAGACTGGGAGAGCTCATTCGGGCAGAGTGTTCAGCAGGCTCTCTATGCATTAGTGGAAAATAGTTATCCTTAAAGTAAATGGCACTCTGACCTCATTTATCAAACATTGGAAGCAACACCCAGGACTGGACAGATGGCTCAGCAGTTTAGAGCACATATTATTCTTGTAGAAAACCCACACTGAGTCTCCCACCAATATGGAGTTACAGGTTTCAGGGGCTCCAACACCCTTTTGTAACTTCTGCCAGGTACTCATGTACACAAAATTGCATACAGATATAAGCATATGCAGATAAATAAAATAAACCCTTAAATATATTAAAAAACAATACCACACATCTATGGCTGTAGCACCTTGGACACACCTGATCTCACCTAAAAGCAACACCCCAAAGGATCACACACTTAAAAGTAACTTCCAGGATGAAATGTTAGAATATTTAAAGGAATGTAAAAATATTAAGACCCCAAAAGATAAGCTCGACTATGTCTAGCATCTAAGCAAAAATGACTGGAAAGAGGTGGCAAGATGGCTAAGTGGTCAAAGGTACTTTCTGAATAAGTGATTTTAAACTGATTCCATAAAGTTGTCTTCTGATTGACAAAACATGATATAGCATGTATGCCCCCCTCCTCATCTCTCTCTCTCTCTCTCTCTCTCTCTCTCTCTCTCTCTTACACACACACACACACACACACACACACACACACACACACACACACACACACACACACAAATCAGGGAAAATATAACACAAAAAATAGAAGCAAAATATAACCCATATTGCATCTAAAAGTGAAGGCGAGAAACAAAAGTATGTTGCTACAAGACAATTTGATGTATGAAAACAGCAGTAATGCTTCTTGGTTGGAGATGTAGTTCAGTCCATAGACTGCTTGCCAGTCAAGCACAAGGATCTAAGTTCAAATCTCCAGAACTCACACAACAAATATCCAGGAATGGTGTCACACACTTGTAATCACACCACAGGGGACACAGGGGAAGACAGATAACTGGGGCTGACTGGCCAGACAGCCTAGCCCAATCAGCGAGTTCCAGGTCATCAAGAGACCCTGTATCAGAAAGCAAGGGAGACTGATTCTAAAAATGGTACCTGAGGTTGCTTTCTGAAGCTCACATGCATGCTCATACGTGTGTGTGTGTGTGTGTGTGTGTGTGTGTGTGTGTGTGTGTATACATATGCATGAACATGCACACACACAAACAGTTCTTCTGTGATATATATATATATATATATATATATATATATATAGAGAGAGAGAGAGAGAGAGAGAGAACGACACTACCTTATTTAAATAATGGAGGAACTATCAGAAGAAATGGTTCTCAAATGTTAAAAAACGTTGCTTTTGGAAAGTTACAATAGGATAAAAGGGAATAATGAAGTTTATGTAGAGAGAAGGATGGTAGAGAAGGGCAGAGGAGGGTTTAGGAAGGGAAATAACTAACACTAAAGATGCTTGAAAAAGCCATATACAAAACTATTATCTTATAAATTCCTTAAATATATGAACATACATATTCATATAGAAGAGTTTAATTATAGTTACTTTATAAAAAGGATAATGCTCTTCCTAAATAAAAAGCTCAGTTCCAGGTGTGAGGTATCTCCCTTTGAGTTATTAGCATGTGTCTTAGTAATGTCGTCACCCCCAAACAATGCAGGCTATTGCTAGACCTCATAGTTGCTAATCAGAACTTGATGGTAAGAGACTGTTGCTGAAGACATTACATACAATGGTCACAGGGCATGTATAAATCAAGTTAGTACTGATCAGGAAGCTTCCTTCTGCTACCTAGCTCTCATCCTAAAGGAAGGTGCTATGCAGGATTGGGGGAGAGGGGTAAGAAGTTGTCAGGGCTCTTACTCAGATGTTAACCCTGTGAATTATAATAATGACCAGCACAACAAAGATAGACCTATGGGTGCAATAGTGGCACAAATGTTACAGGGGTAACTAACAACTTTCTGACTGGGTTTAAAAACCCACTACACAAGAGGAAAAACAGACCTGGTACTACTATTATTTTGCTAAATTGGCATAGTATCAAACTTCCCTTTAAATTTGTGTCTCTGTACCCATAGTTAAGTGCAGCTCTCAGAACTCATCAGAGGGGTTTCTTTGCGCACTGGATGGTGGCTAACACAGAAATTCATAAATGGACAAAGTACAGAGAACAAGTATCAGTGGAGTGTTCAGCCTCAAATGGGACATCTATATCCTAACCCCCTCCCAAGGATTAAGAACCATTGAAGAAGTGATGGCAGAAAGATTGAAAGAGGTAGAGGACGAGGAAGACCACAGCAAGGCTTTGTCTTCTGGATACGACAGGAACTCCCAGGAGCTATGGTTGCCTGCACAAGACCTGTATAAGGTCAATCCAGTCAGCATTCTAGCATGGAGTGGGGAAGGGCTTATAAACCTCTATCCCTAACTGAGGAGCCACTGGTGGCTGATGTGTTGTGGAAAAGGGAGAATCTATGCATTAATTTTAAGGGTGAACACCTGGTAAGTTGACAGTGTTCTAATGGACTTGTTGGATTATTAAAAAGAGAAACAAATCAAAAACAGCAAAAAAAAAAAAAAAAAGGACGAGAGGTTGGGAGAGAGTAGGTTGGTAGGGGCTGGATCAGAGAGACTTAGGAAGGATGCATATAAAAGATCAAAATAGATTCTATCATAGACTCAAAGAATTAATAAAACAGGAAGAGCAGAGTAGAGAATTGACATTTTTATTATAAGCATTTATACATAACAAAAGGAAATCTATAGCACCTATTACTCTCTACTGTTACAAAATAAGAAAAGATAGTTACTTCCTTAGAGTTGGCTCACTGACACCTAAGCTGTAGCAGGTAAAAGTGAATACATACAAAATCTTGACACATTTCTACAGTATGCAAACAAATTCATTATCTACTAATGTTGGATTTTAGGCTAATGACCTTAAATATGATACCTAAAAGGATAATGATGCTGTAAGCAAACTAAATAACATTTTAATGGATATTTAAAAATGAAATTTTGTGCAAAAGATTCATGATGAGTAAAAGAGCATAATATTAAATATAGGATGGATATTACTTATTTTAAAAATCTTGTCTTAGGTTCTAATACTGCTCAGGATAGCATTGTTTAACATACAACTATTAAGTGCTCCGTGTTCCGCAGGACTATGGATGTGCTTTCACGTCTCACCACGCTGAATGAAGATTAACTTATCACAAGGGACAGGTTGTTGAAATTTTTAACTTATTGTATAAATGTGAGTTGTTTAAAATAAACTCCATGGTACATTATTACCTACTAAATCATTCATTCTGATCAAAGGTATCTGGTTTCTGGTGCCTTCTAACAAAGTCATCAATCCTCTTATTTTTTAATGCCCTTAGCAAAATGAATAATTCTAGATACATTTTCTTTGCAGGTGACTAGTGTTTAATGCTATCAACCATCTGCTGCATTTACCTCACTCTTCCCAGTGAAAGGCAATTTGTCCAAATTCCACTGCTGATACTTTCCCTCTGTGTTCACAGCTTGGCCTAAAGAATGGATGAGCTAAATGCACTTTCTGTCCAGGAGAGTACACCATGAGAATGTGAACTTGGGACTCCCAGCTTTTAAAACTGTGTGGAATGAAGAGGCTAGTTGCTAGGAGAAATGGGAGTCTACCTCTGGGTAGGCACCTTCCTTGAAAGCCTGTTTCTCTCAAGGTCTCCCCCCATTTTTTATTCAAGACAGGGTTTCATTGTGTAGCTTTGACTGTCTTGGAACTTACTATGTAGATCAGGTTGTCTGGGAACTCACTATGTAGACCAGGCTGGCCTTGAACTCAGAGATCTGCCAGCCCCTGCCTCCAGAGAGCTGGGATCACGGCACTCACCACCAGGCCAAGCTCAAGGTCCACTTTCCAATGTTATCTTTGTAGGATTCTAAAATAACCTGTATACTACAATATAAAAGGGAAAACCATGTTCAAGTTTGAAGGTGTGGTGTTGCAATGAGTTCTCCAAACCAAGATAGAATGATAAATAGGTGTTTATTGGGGATGAACTTACTCAGATAACAATAAGTAACCGTTACAGAGTTCCTGCTCCAAGGATGCAGACCTTGCCTCCCCAATGCTCTCCACCACCCAAATGGCTTCTGTCCCCTGCTCCTCTACCTTAAACAGGCCAAGTCTGTTGGCACCTGTAACCATGCCCAAAGGGCGAGGCCACTGTTACAGGTTCACAGGCAAGATGTCGCTACACAGGTTTAAGGTGCTACTTCTGAGACACTCACCTCTTTGTACAATACCATTAGTCTAGGGTGATGGTCTACTGTCTCCCATCTTCCCAACTACACAGTCTTCCATCTACTTTGAGTCACACCCCAGAATTCAGGCCCGGGTCAGAACCAGTGCTTTTCTGCTTCCTGACACTGCTCCAGAGGAAGCATGTTTGTAGTTTGGTTTCTAGCTGTCAACTGCTTGATGAAAATATAGTTTAGGGAAGGAGCATAGTTTAGGCCTTGGATGAACCACAGAAAAACAAAGGACATCTTAGGAAATAGTTAAGCATGAAGAAAATAACTGCATGCATTAAGGTGATTATGATAATTTTATGTATAATTCTAATTTTAAAAAGTTATGAATATTAATACCCAGCCACAAAAGAGCTGCATTTACTTAGTACTTATGTAAGTATATTATATCTGATACACAATGAATTCTTGTGACTCTGTGAAGAGAATATTATTACTAGCCCCATTTTGCAGATGGAGAAAATTATAGATTGTGTAACTTTTCAAGATCCTATTGAATACTAGAGCTGGTACATGATCCCAGGAACTGAAGTATGGATGAACACCTCTGCTTCATGGGACATAGAGGAGCAGGGTGCCAACTCCTTACACTAATAGTCAGTCATTGCCATGGTATAGCATCCATGGGACAATAGGAAAATCCAATTTGGAAGTTATGACCCTATAGTTAAACTTTATAAAATATGTGAAATACAAAACTGCAAAACATAGCAGAAAAGAAACAATCAAAACTCTCAGGTAGCAGAAAGAAATTAAATCACACGATAGAAGTATAAACTGCCTCCTATGAGCTGCTCCTAAGTTCCATTTCCCAAATGAATTTTGTCCCTGAACTTTGTGAATTTCTAGTAAAAGGATTTTAAAGGAAACCTTTTACTAATGTTAGCGATGGCAATTAACTATATTAATTGTTCAAGTCAGACTAATTCACCCTAGTAGGGTCAGTACTTCTGCACTGTACAATAAGCAACAGTGAAAACAGTTTTTCATTATGCAAGTGAGGTTATACCGTTCATTTTCTCTTATTAGCAATGTTTCCAGTTAGACATCATTAGGTCCCAAAGAAACCCAGGACAAATGGTTAACCATGGTGCCTATGAGCATACCAAAGCACATGCTGGCCTCCAGGCTCACTCAGTGGCTCCTCTCAGCTCTTCTCACCCCACCCCTACCCTAAACTTCTCCAGCTCATGGGTTTCCCTTCCCCAAGCTTCTCATTCCTATAATACTCTGCCATTTTGGCAATTTCTTCTGTCTTAGCATTTCTATTGCCAGAGATGCAACGAGGAGGTGGGTCCTTCCCATTAATCACTAATTAAGAGAATACCTCATAGGCTTGCCTAGAGGTTGCTCTTACAGAAGTATTTTTCTAATCAAGGTTCTTGTTTCCCAGATGACTTTACTCTGTGTCAGGTTGACATGAATCTAGCACAACTGACCCCTTGTCAACTTGATACACACAAACATACCACTGGTAAGGCACATGCTTTCCTTTCTCATTCATCTCCAAGATCTCACATTAAAAACATAAATAGCCTGAAGGTAGAGATCACACCCTTAATCCCAGGCTAGGGAGGCAGAGAGGCAGGTGGATCTCTGAGAGCTCAAGGCCAGTCTGGTCTACAAAGGGAGTGCCAGGACAGTCAGTACTGTTACACAGAGAAGCACTGTTTCAAAAACAAAACAAAACAAAACTCACATGAATAACATTTAAAGTCTCACAGTCTTCACAAAATTAAACACATTAAAAGTCCAGTCCCTTTAAAATATCCAGTTGCCTTAAAATTCAAAATCTCTTTCAAAAGTTCAAAGTGAGCTCCTGTAAAAAAACCAAATTAACTTAAATACTTTCTTA
Organism: Cricetulus griseus; assembly: GCF_003668045.3. NCBI lineage: Eukaryota > Metazoa > Chordata > Mammalia > Rodentia > Cricetidae > Cricetulus > Cricetulus griseus. Next base: position 124,243,704 of record NC_048595.1, read on the forward strand.
CTTCACGAGGAAAGAACCACAGTGCAGTCATAGCAAACCAAAGCAAAAACTGCAAGGTCTCAAACTCAGGACAAATGGCTGAGGTGCCTATTAATGTATTGAATCAGATACTGGCTAGCTCTCCCAGCATCATTCAGTGCCTGTGGCTCCTCCCAGCTCTCCCAGCATCACTTAGTGCCTGTGGTCCCTCTAAGCAATTCCAGCATCACTCAGTACTCGTGGTTCCTTCCAGAACTTCTCACACCATCCCCACCTAAACCTCTGCCTTCCAGGAAATGGCCTTCGGATTCCCTTCCCTAGCTCCATGACTCTTCCACTGTTTCTCTTCAGATACAGGGGAGGGGGGGTGTCTTCCATGGGTATTAGCCAGCCATGGTGTATCAAGTAGCAGTGAGACTAGGCACATCTTCTCCTATTAAGGCTGGATGAGACAATCAGTAGGAGGAAGAATTCCAAAAGCAGGCAACACAGTCAGAGACAGCCCCTGTTCCGACATGAAGACCAAGTTACACAACAGTAACAAATATGTATAGGGCCTAGGTCAATCCCATGCAGGCTCCCAGGTTGTTGGTTCGGTCCCTGTGAGCACAGGCTACTTGGTTCTGTGAGATTTCTTGTGGTGCCCTTGACCACTCATGCTCTACAATACTTCCTCCTCCCTTGTGCAGGATTCCCTGAGCTCTGCCTAATGTTTGGCTCTGGGTCTCTGCATCTGTTTCCATCAGTTGCTGAGTGAAGTCTCTCTGATGACAGTTGGACTAGGCATCAATCTGTGAGTATAGCAGAATATCATTAGGAATCATTTCATTGGCTTTTGTCTTTTTGCCACTAGTGTTTGGTTCTATCCTAGTTCTCTAGTGTATCTCACCTCTGGGCCCCGTCCTGATAGCATGGGCCTCTAGCTGTGCCAGAAATTAGTTACTCCCATAATTTCTGTGCCACTTTCACTCCAGCACACCTTAGAGGCAGGATAAATTATAGGTCGAAGGGTTTGAGACTGGGTTGGTGTCCCAGTCTCTTCCCTGGAAGTCTTGCCTGGTTACAGCAAGTTTGGCCAGTTTGGACTCTGTATCCTGCATTTCTAGGGGTCTTAGGTAGGGTCACCCTCATAGACTAATGGGAGTTTCCATTGCCCTAGGTTTTAGCTCACCCCAGAGATGCACCCAGATTCCAGTTGCTCTCTCAGTACTCTCTCCCTCCATCTTCCCCTCAGCTACATCCCTCCTGTTCCCATTTCCATTCCTCCTTTAAGGCCCCTCCCCCTTCTTCCGGCAATGTTAATTCTATTTCTCCTTTATAGTGAGATTCATGCTTCCCACCCCCCTCCCTTGAGCCCTCTGTTACTTAGCCCTCTGGGTCTGTGAGTTGTAGCATGGTTCTCCTTTATGACTAATATCTCTTTATGAGTGAGAACATGCCATAGTATTTGTCTTTCTGGGTCTGGGTTACCTCACTCAGAATGATCGTTTTTAGTCCCATCCATTTTCCAGAAAATTCCTGATGTCATTGTTTTTAACAGCTGAGTAACATTCCATTGTGTCAATATACCACATTTTCTTCATCCATTCTCTGGTGGAGGGACGTCTAGCTTATTTTCAGTTCCTGGCTCTTATGAATAAAGCTGCTATAAAGATAGTTGATCAAGGGTCCTTGTGATAGGGCTGAGCATCATTTGGGTATATGCCCAGAAGTTCTGTAGCTGGGTCTTTAGGTAGGTTGATTCCCATTTTCTAAGAAACTACCATGTTGATTTCCAAAGCGGTTGTACAAGTTTGTACAATGGAGAAATGTTCAGCTTACTTCACATCCTCACTAGCATGAGCTATCACTTGTGTTTTTGATCTTAGCCATTCTGATAGGTATATATTTTCATTTCCCTGATGGCGGAAGAAGAATTTTCTCCACCCCACTGGTCCCTCTTGTACCAGTTTCTCTCCACCCACAGGGTCGCTGCAGTTGCTTATAAGATAACCACTCAGACTTAATATATATTTATAATTGTTTGGCCAATGCTGAAAGCTCCTTGAGCCTCCCTGAGTCACCATTTCTTAACAGTTAATAGCATAAAGAAGAAAATCATCAACACAGTGGAGATGATTTTGGGCCCCACTCATGTGCCGCTATAATGATATAAGGGGTCACACCCACTCTATGCCTGTATCTCAGCCCATAATTTTTATTACAAAAAATACTGACAGAGAGCCATTTGGGTGTCTGAAATTTGGTTACATATTCATAGAGACTAATAAATAAAGTCTGTCTATCTAAGAATTCACAGCTTATCAAAGGATGTGGAACTTAAAATATTTGAGGACAGTCCACTGAAGATGTGGCAAAGAAGAGCCACATCTCCAAGTCAGTGTGACCATCTACCTCTCTCTCCCTCCCTCTCTCTCTCTCTCACTCTCTCTCTCTCTCTCTCTCTCTCTCTCTCTCTTTAATAAATTAACCCATTTCTACTAATCTGTGTATCACCACATGGTTGTAGCTTACCAGTGATACCCTTGCATCTGGCCTCCCTGGTGGCTACATGGTGTCTCTTGACTCTATCCTCTTTCTCTCTGTCCCTTTGTTCAGATTTTCTGCCTAGCAAAAATATGCCTGTTCATTGGCTGAAGCAGCTTTATTCATCATCTATCTAATAAAAGCAACACATATTTTCAGTATACAGAAGGACCTCCCACATTACCACATGACTAAGGATGTTGAATATTTCTTTAAGTGATTCTCAAACATTGGAGATTCCTCCACTGAGAATTCTGTTTAGAATTCTCTGTACCCCATTTTTAAGTTGGATTATTTGATTTGTTGATGTCTAGTTTCTTGAGTTCTTTATATATTTTGGATATTAATCCTCTGTTAGATGTGGAGTTGGTGACAATCTTTTGCCATTCTATAGGGTGCAGTTTTGTCGTTTGCCTTACTGAACTCTCCAGTTTATTAGTTATTGATCTTAGTGCCTGTGCTATTGGTGTTCTGTTTAAGAGGTTGTCTCTTGTGACAAATAATTCAAGGTTATTTCCCACTTTCTCTCCAATCAGGTTCAGTGTATCTGGTTTTATGTTGAAGTTTTTAATCCACTTGGACTTGAGTTTTGTGCAGATTGATAGATATGTGTTATGATAAATCTTTCTGCCAAAGCCGCCTGAGCCCCACCGCCATGTGTGAGCTTTACGCCAGCCGCCTGCCCAAGTTAGGCCCAAATGAATACACAGAAACTTGTATTAGGTTCAAACTGCTTGGCCAATGACTAGGATTCCTCATCTGTTAGCTCAGTCTTAATTATCATAAATCTACATATTTTATAAGACTTATCTTATCGGACACCTTGTTGGCGTCCTCCCTTGCCGGTGGATCACATCCTGCCGCTGGAGGAGGCAAAGGGACCCTTCCTGTTTCTCCTTCGCTTAAATATGAGTCTCCTTGCCATGTCACTTCCTGCCTGGATCACCACTTCTCTACTACATTTCCCAGAATCCTCTTTGATTCCTAGTCCTACCTATCTTCCTTTTTCATTGGCCAAACAGAACTTTATTAAACAATCAATAAGATAACATACACAGAAGTACTTCCCCATCAGATATGGATCTATTTGCATTCTCTTTCATGCTGACATCCTGCTATACTAGCACCATTTATTGAAGATGCTTTATTTTACCATTGTATAATTTTGTCTACTTTGTCCATAGGTGTATGGATTTACTTCTGAGTCTTCTTTTTGAGTTCATTGATCAGCCTGACTGTTTTTATGCCAACATCATGTTTTTTTGTTTGTTTGTTTGTTTGTTTATTATTACTACAGCTCTGTAGTACAGCTTGACATCAGGGATGGTGATACCTCCAGAAATTGTTTGATTGTACAGGACTGTTTTATCTATCCCTGTTTTTTTGTTTTTGTTTATAAGAAGTTGAGCATTGTTCTTTCAAGGCCTGTAAAGAATTGTGAAAGAATTTTGATGAGGATTGCACTGAATATGTAGATTGCCTTTGGTAAGATGGCGGTTTTTACTATGTTAATCCTGACAATCCATTAGCATGGGAGATCTTTCCATCTTCTGATACCTTCTCCAATTTCTTTCTTCAAAGACTTGAAGTTCTTATTATACAGGTCTTTCACTTGCTTGATTATAATTACACCAAGATATTTTATGTTATTTGTTGCTATTGTGAATGGTGTTGTTTTCCTGATTTCTTTCTCAGCCCATTTATTGCTGAGGGGCTACTAATTTTTTTTAGTTAATTTTATATTCAGTCACTTTTCTGTAGGTGTTTATCAGCTGTAGGAGTTTTCTGGTAATTTTTGGGGGGTCACTTATGCATACTACCATATTATTTGTGAATAATGATACTTTGACTTCTTCCTTTCCAAATTGTATCCCCTTGATCTCCTTAAGTTGTCTTATTGCTCTAGTTAAAACGTTAAGTCTATATTGAATATAGAGATAGAGAACAGCCTTCTCTTGTTCCTGGTTTTAATTGCATTACTTCAAGTTTCTCTCCATTTAATCTGATGTTGGCTTTCTGTAAATTTCTTTATTTTGCTTAGGTTTGTCCCTTGTAACTTAGATCTCTCTAATATTTTTATTATGAAGTGGCGTTGGATTTTGTCAAAAGCTTTTTGTTTTTAGCACCTAATGAGATGATCATGTGGTTTTTTTTTCCTTTCAGGTTGTTTATATGATGAATTACATTGACAGATTTTCATATGTTGAATCATCCTGGCATCTCTGTGATGGAGCCCACTTGATCATGGTGGATGATCTCTTTGATGTGTTCTTGGATTTTGTTTTCAGGTATTTTAACACCTATGTTCATGAGGGAAATTGTCTGTAATTCTTTCTTTTTTGAGTCTGTGTGTGGTTTGGGTATCAGGGTGACTGTGGCCTCATAAGATGAATCTGGCAATGTTTCTTCTGTTTCTATTTTGTGAAATAATTTGAGGAATATTGTTATTAGCTTTTCTTTGAAGGTATGGTAGAATGCCTCCCTAAAACCATCTGGCCCTGAGCTTTTTGGAGACTTTTAATGACTACTTCTATTTCCTTGAGAGATAAGAGTCTATTTAAATTGTTTATCTTATCTTGATTTAACTTTAGTAATTGGTATCTATCAAGAAAATTGTCCATTCCTTTTAGATTTCTAATTTTATGGAGTACAAGGGTTTGAAATATGACCTAAAGATTCTCTGAATTTCCTTAGGGTCTGTTGTTATGTCCCCCTCCTCATTTCTGATTTTGTTAATTTGGGTATTCTCTCTCTGCCTTTTAGTTAGATTGGACTGGGTTTGTCTATCTTGTTGATTTTCTTGAAGAACCTACTCTGTTTCATCAATTCATTGTATTGTTCTATTTGCTTCTATTTTATTGATTTATTGAGTTTGATTATTTCCTGCCATTTACTCCTCCTGGGTTAGTTTGTTTCTTCTTGTTCTAGGGCTTTCAGGTGTGCTGGCAAGTTGCTAATGTGAGATTTCTCCAAATTCTTTATGTAGGCACTTATTGATATGGATTTTTCTCTTAGCACCACTTTTATAGTGTCCATAAATTTGGGTATGTCGTGCATTCATTTTTAGTATATTCTAGGAAGGCTTTAAGTTCATTCTTTTTTAAAATTTTTTTATTAGTTCAAATTAGGAACAAGCTTGTTTTACATGTCAATCTCTTCTCCCTCTCCATCTCCCTCCCCCCCAACCCCTCCTTCCCTGCCCCTCAGCCCACCCACCCTCCATTCCCCAGGCAGGGTAGGGCCCTGGGCCAGGGCTCACTAAAGTCTACCACATCATCTTGGGCTGGGCCTAGTCCTTGAGGTAGACTAATTCCCATTTTTCTGAGCAACCACCATACTGATTTTCAGAGTGGTCTTACAAGTTCATAATCCCAAGAGCAATGGAGGAGTGTTCCTTTTTCTCCACATCCTCTCCAGCATAGATTGTCATTGGTATTTTTGATTTTAGCCATTCTGACAGGTGTGAGGTGGTATCTCAGAGTTGTTTTGAGTTGCATTTCTCTGATAGCCAAGGATTTTTAGCATCTTCTTAAGTGTCTTTCAGCCATTTCAGATTCCTCTGTTGTGAATTCTCTATTTAGTTCTGCACCCCAATTTTTAAATTCATTGTTCTGTGTTTTGGTGGCTAGCTTCTTGAGTTCATTGTATATTTTGGAGATCAGTCCTCTGTCAGATGTGGGCTTGGTGAAGATCTTTTCCCATTCTTTGGGCTGTCGTTTTGTCTTCCTGACTGTGTCCTTTGCCTTACAGAAGCCTCTCAGTTTAAGGAGGTCCTATTTATTAATTGTAGATCTCAATGTATGTGCTACTGGTGTAATGTTCAGGAATCAGTCTCCTGTGCCAATTTCTTCAAGGATATCTCCCACTTTCTCTTCTAGAAGATTCAGTGTGGCTTGGATTTATGGTGAGATCTTTGATCCATTTGCACTTAAATTTTGTTCATGGTGACAGATATGGATCTATCCGAAATCTTCTGCATGTCGAATCCAGGTGTGCCAGCACCATTTGTTGAAGATGCTCCTTTTTCCATTGTATAGATTTAGCATCTTTGTCAAAAATAAAGTGTTCGTAGGTGTGCAGGTAAAATATCAGGGTTTTCAATTCTATTCCATTGGTCTATCTGTCTATTTTTGTGCCAATACCAAGCTGTTTTCAGAACTATGGCTCTATTATAGAGCTTGAAGTCAGGGATGGTGATACCACCAGAAGATCCTTTATTGTACAGAGTTGTTTGGCTGTCCTGGGTTTTTGTTTTTCCATATAAAGTTGAGTATTGTTTTTCAATGTCTGTGAAGAACTGTGTTGGGATTTTGATGGGGATTGCATTGAATCTGTAGATTACTTTTGGAAAGATTGCCATTTTTACTATGTTAATTCTACCTATCCAAGAGCATGGGAGATATTTCCATTTTCTGGTATCTTCTTTAATTTCTTTCTTTAAAGACTCAAAGTTCTTACTGTACAGGTCTTTCACTTTTTTGGTTAGTGTTACCCCAAGATATTTTATGTTGCTTGTTGATATTGTGAAGGGTGATGTTTCTCTGATTTAGGGCTACTGAATTTTTTAGTTATTTTGTATCCTGCTACTTTGCTGAAGGTGTTTATCAGCTGTAGGAGTTCCCTGGTAGAGTTTTTCGGGTCCCTTATGTAGACTATCATATCATCTGCCAATAGTGAAAGTTTAACTTCTTCCTTTCCAATTTGTATCCCTTTGATCTCCTTTTCTTGTCTTATTGCTCTAGCTAGAACTTCAAGTACAATATTGAAGAGATATGGAGAGAATGGATAGCCTTGTCTTGTTCCTGATTTTAGAGGAATCACTTTGAGTTTCTCTCCATTTAGTTTGATGTTGGCTGTTGGTTTGGTGTATATTGCTTTTATCATATTTTGATAAGTTCCTGTTATTCCTGTTCTTTCCAAGATCTTTATCATGAAGGGATGTTGGATTTTGTCAAAGGCTTTTTCAGCATCTAGTGAGATAATCATGTAGGTTTTCTTTTTCAGTTTGTTTATATGGTGGATTACATTGATGGATTTTCATATGTTGAACCATCCTTGCGTCCGTGGGAAGAAGCCTACTTGATCATAATGGATGATTTTTCTGATGTGTTCTTGGATTCCATTTGCCAATATTTTGTTGAGTATTTTGGCATCGATGTTCATGAGGGATTATTGGCCTGTAGTTCTCTTTTTTAGTTGTATCTTTGTGTGGCTTGAGTATCAAAGTGATTGTAGCCTTGTAAAAAGAGTTTGGCAATGTCCCTTCTGCTTCTATTGTGTGGAACAATTTGAGGAGTACTGGTATTAACTCTTGTTTGAATTTATAGTAGAATTCTGCAGTGAAGCCATCTGTCCCTGGGATTTTTTTGGTTGGGAGGCTTTAGATTACTGCTTCTATTTCATTAGGGGTTATAGGTCAATTCAAACTGCTTATCTGTTCTTGGTTTAAATTTGGTAAGTGACATCTATACAGAAAATTGTCCATTTCCTTTAGATTTTTGATTTTTGTGGAGTACAGGTTTTCAAAGTACGACCTGATGATTCTCTGGATTTCCTAAGTGTCCATTGTTATATCCCCCTTTTCATTTCTGATTTTGTTAGTTAGCATGCTCTCTCTTTGCCTTTTGGTTAGTTTGGATAGAGGTTTGTCTATCTTTTTGATCTCAAAGAACAAAATCTTTGTTTCCTTGAGTCTTTGTAATGCTTCCCTAGTTTCTACTTTATTAATTTCAGCCCTCAGTTTGATTATTTCCTGGCATCTACTCCTCCGTGGTGAGTTTGCTTCTTTTTGCTCTAAAGCTTTCAGTTGTTCTGTCAATTCTCTAGTGTAACCATTCTCCAGTTTCTTTATATGGGCATTTAGTGTTATGAACTTCCCTCTTAGCACTGCTTTCAGAGTGCCCCGTACGTTTGGGTATGTTGTCATTAAATTCTAGGAAGTCTTTTCTTCCTTGACCCAGGAATGGTGCAATTGGGTGTTATTCAATTTCCATGAGTTTGTAGGTTTTCTGCAATTAGTATTGCTCTTGAATTCTAACTTTAAAGAATGGTGATCTGTTAAGATACAGGGGATTATTTCAATTCTTTTGTATCTGTGGAGGTTTGCTTTGTTGCCATCTATGTGGTCAATTTTAGAGAAGGTGCCATGTGGCACTGAGAAGAAGGTATATTCTTTTGTGTTTGGATGGAATGTTCTATAGATATCTGTTAAACCCAGTTTGGTCATAACTTCTGTTAGATCTTTTGTTTCTTTGTTAAGTTTCTGTCTGCTGGTCCTGTCTAGTTGTGAAAGTGTGGTGTTGAAGTCTCCTACCCTAAGTGTGTGTGGTTTGAGCTTTAGTAATGTTTCTTTTACAAATGTGGATGCCTTGGTATTTGGAGCATAGATGTTCAGGATAGAGACTTCATCTTGATGGACTTTTCCTGTGATGAGTATGAAATGCCCTCTTCATCTCTTTTGACTGATTTTAGTTTGAAGTTCTAATTTGTTAGATATTAGGATTGCTACACCAGCTTGTTTCTTGGGCCCATTTGATTGGAAAATCTTTTCCCAACCCTTTACTCTGAGGTAACGCCTGTCTTTGAAGTTGAGGTGTGTTTCCTTATATACAGCAGAAGGATGGATTCTGTCTTCGTATCCATTCTGTTAGCCTGCATCTTTTTATGGGCAGGTTAAGACCATTGACATTGAGGGATATTAATGTCCATTGATTGTTGGTTCTTGTTTGTGTTGGATTTATTGTTGGTTGTGTCATTGTGTGTGTATTTTACCCTCCTGTTTCTTTTCGTGTTTGGTAAAATTGGATTATCTATTGCCTATGTTTTTGTGAGTATAATTATCTTCGTTGGGTTGGAGTTTTCCTTCTAGAACTTTCTGTAGTGCTGGTTTTGTGGATATGTATTGTTTAAGTCTGGTTTTGTCATGGAATATCTTGTTTTCTCCATCTATAGTGATTGAAAATTTTGCTGGGTACAGTAGTCTGGGTTGGCATCCATGCTCCCTTAGTGTTTGTAGGATGTCTATCCAGGACCTTCTGGCTTTCAAAGTTTCCATTGAGAAGTCGGGTGTGATTCTGATAGGTCTGCTTTCATATGTTACTTGGTCTTTTTCCTTTGCTGCTCTTAATATTTTCTCTTTATTCTGTAGGTTTTTTGTTTTGATTATTTTGTGTTGAGGGGACCTTTTTTTGTGGTCCAATCTCTGTGGTATTCTGTCAGCTTCTTGTACTTTCATAGGCATATCCTTCTGTAGGTTGGGGAAGTTTTCTTCTATGATTTTGTTGCATATGTTTTCTGTACCTTTGAGCTGTATTTCTTCCCCTTCTTCTATACCTATTATTCTTAAGTTTGGCTTTTCCACGGTGTCCCATATTTCCTGGATATTATTTGTTGGGGATTTGTTGGACTTGAGATTTTCTTTGGTTGATGACTGTATATCCTCTAGCGAGTCTTCAACCACTGAGATCCTCTCTTCCATCTCTTGTATTCTGTTGGTTATACTCACATCTTTAGCTCCTGATTGTTTATCTAGCCTTTCTATTTCCAACATCCCCTCATTCTGTGTTTTCTTCATTGTGTCTATTTCAGCTTTCATGTCTTGAACTGTTTTGAGTCCTTCCTTCACTTGTTAGGTTATTTTTTCTTGGCTTTATTTAGATTCTTTAAGAGACTTGTTTACTTCTTGAACTTTTTGGTTTGTCTTTTCCTCCATTTCATGTAATTTTTTGCTTGTTTTTTCTTCTATTTCTTTAAGGGATTTTCTTGTTTCCTCTTTAATGGTCTCTATAATCTTCCTAAGATAATTTTTGAGGTCCATCTCTTCTTCATCCTCTTTGTTGGGCTTTTCAGATCTTGGAGGTGTGGAATCCCTAGATTCTGCTGGTGTCATATTGGTTTTTCTGTTGTTGAGTGTGTTCTTACTCTGTGTTCTTTCCATCCCTTCCTCCAGTGAGTGCAGTTGGGATCTCTCTCTCTCTCCGTTGGCAATCAGAGGGCTCAGCCTCTGAAGGCAGCTGGATGGCAGAGGGCAGTGTGTGGACAGAGGTGAGGTGTGTCCAGACTCAGGGTGGGCCTTCTGGTCTGAGCAGGTAAGCTCTTGTCCTGGGGGAGGGTTTCAGGCAGCAGCCAGCAGGGGTTGATGGGCGAGGTGGGGGGGCAGGCAGAGCAGCGCCCAGACTCATCTGAGGTTTGGGTGCCCACCACAGGACAGCTAAGTTCATTCTTTATTTCTTCCTTGACCCAGTGGTAATTCTGTAGAGAGTTGTTTAGTTTCCATGAGTTTTTAGGCTTTCTGTTGTTTTTGTTGTTGTTGAAATCCAACTTTAATGCATGATGGTCTGATAGGATACATGGGGTTATTTCAGTTTTCTTGTATCTGTTGAGACTTGTTTTGTGACCCAGTATATGGTCAATTTTGGAGAAGGTTGCATGAGGTGCTGAGAAGAAGGTATAATCTTTTTTGTTTGGGTGAATTATTCTGTAGATATTTGTTTGGTTCATTTCAATCATAACATTTGTTAGTTCCATTATTTCACTGTGTAGTTTGTATCTGGAAGACTTATCCATTGGTGGGAATGGGGTGTTGAAGTTTCCCACTATTAATGTGTGGGGTTTGTTATGTAATTTAACCTTTAGTAATGTTTCATTTGGGGCATAAATGTTTAGAATTGAGTCCTTCTCCATATCTTTTTATAAATTTTAGTTTGAAATCTATTTTGTTAGATAAGATAGGTACACCAGCCTGCCTCTTAGGTCCATTTGATTAGAAAATCTTTTCCAACCCTTTACTCTGAGGTAATATTTATCTTTGTTATTGCAGTTTGTTTCTTGTATGCAGCAGAAGAATGGATCCTGTTTCCAAAGCTATTTTGTTAGTCTGTGTCTTTTTATTAGGGAATTGAGTCCAGTGATATTTAGAGATATTGATGACCACTGATTGTTGATTCCTGATATTTTGTTGTTGGTGTGTGTGTGTGTGTGTGTGTGTGTGTGTGTGTGTGTGTGTGTTCCCTTTTTTGGGTTTTTCTGGTGTGAGATTGTCTATTGCCTAGGTATAGTTAACTTCCTTGGGTTGGAGTTTTCATTCTAGTACCTTCTGTAGGGCCGGGTTTGTGAATAGATATTGTTTAAATATGACTTTGTCATGAAATATCTTCTTTTCTCCATCTATGGTGATTGAAAGTTTTTCTGGGTATAGAGTCTGAGCTGGCACCTGTGGTCTCTTAAGGTCTACAGGACATCTGTCCAGGCCTTTCTGGATTTCAGTCTCCATTGAGAAGTTGGATATAATTATTATAGGTCTGCTTTTATATGTTACTTGGCTATTTTCTCTTGCAACTTTTAATATTATTTCTTTGTTCTGAATTTTTAGTGTTTTGATTATTATTAGATTTGGAGACTTTTTAAAATTTCTGGTCCAGTCTATTTGGTGCTCTGTAAGCTTCTTGTACATCTATAGTCATGTGCTTCTTTATGTTAGGAAAATTTTCATCTATGATTTTGTAAATATATTTTCTGGGTTTTGTACTGAGATTCTTCTCCTTCTATTCCTATTATTCTTAGGTGTGGTCTTTTTATGGTGTCCCAGATTTCCTGGATGTTTTGTGTTAGGATTTTTTTTTTTTTTAGATTTAACATTTTCTTTGATGCATGAATCTGTTTCTTTTATTTTATCTTCAGTACTGAGGATTATCTTCCATCTGTTATACTCTGTTTGTGATGTTTGTGTCTGTAGTTCCTGTTTGCTTACCCACATTTTCCCTTTCCTGAATTCCCTTAGTGTGTGTGTGTGTGTGTGTGTGTGTGTGTGTGTGTGTGTTTATTGCTTCTATTTCAGTTTTCATGTCTTGAGTAGTTTGCTTCACCTGTTTGTTTCTTCTTGGCATTCTTTAAGGGATTTGTTATTTTCATGTCCTCTTTAAGGACCTCTATCATCTTCATAAAGTTGGTTTTAAGGTCCTTTCCTTGATGCTTCAGTTGCATTGGAATGTTCAGGTCTTGCTGTCATAGGATAGCTTGGCTCTGCTGGTGGCATGTTGCCCTGACTGTTGTTAATTATATTTTTACACAATTAGGCATCCAGGTTTGGGATTAGTTCTAGCCCCTGATTTCTGAGTTTGTCTGTGTTGGATTGGTGTTTTGTTCCTTGGTTTCTGTTTCTTCTTTGGTATTCTAGTATTTGTGGTCTGGATTTCTGGTGGCTAGTGTGATCTCTGGTATAGTCGGGAGTCTCTGTCCAAGTTGGGGATTGGCTTTCTGGTGGCTAGTGTGGCCTTTAGTGCAACAGGGGGTCTCTGTTCTTCTGATTCCTATGGCCTGCACCTGAGCAGCTGGAGTCTTATCTAGCTGGTGTAGCTGTGTCTGTTGTGACTAGTGTGGCTTCCATCTGAATGAGGGAAGTCCACTGGGGTTGAGGTTGGAGCAAGGTCAGCAAGGCCCACAAGGAGCCAGGATGGTATAGGAGATAGAATCTAGGTTTAGGGCAGTTTTGCTGACAGATGAGTCACTGACCAGTTCTGCCTGGTATGGCCTGTGCCTGAGTGGCAGAAGTCTGCCATCTTACACAGATCACCGCCATTGTGAGGGCTTCTTTCAACACCATAGGAGAGTGATAGACTATGTTCATTTACTGATCTCTATGACTAGCCTGAGGACTGGCCACTCTTTTAGACAAGGAAATCAAGTCTGTCCACCTACCCACTTCCAGTCATTTCTACAAGTCCTCCTCCATGGCTTCCCAAAGTTTGCTGAGTGAAAACTTGGCTTGTTTCAGATAGTAACTCTTCAAGAGAGAACACTTTCCCATGTATTTATTCTTGTTAGCCACAATCTTGTAGCCACTTGCTTTCTTTCTGGCTATGTTGCTAGAGTAGAACTTCTGGATTGTTAAAGCCTGGGCAGCTTCAAGTCCAACTTCATAAATACATTTGTTTTCACAGAAGCATGTGGTTTGGTGGCTAGAGTTAAGAGTCCCCTACTTCACTCACAGGCTTAAAAAGACATTCTTAGTTTTGTTTAGCTTTCCTTCACATCCCCTTCAGAAGTATATAGATAATCTGGGGAAAGGTCATGCATATTGACTTGTATTTGTGTAGCTATCAATCAATCAATTAAATGTTTATAAGCATTTATTATATTCCAAGTATTACTATGGATACAGGACAAATAGCTCCATATGAAACAATACTTTTAGAGCTTTATTTCACTGGCAGTAAGAGAGAAACAAGACAAATAAGCAAAATATATACAATGGTGTGTAAATGGAGTTCTAATTGGTCTGAATAATAAAAACCTGAAGTCAGATATGGAGGAAAATGCTGAGAGATCAGAGAGGAGAAGGAGCAAGCCAAAGCCACCTTTACTTCATTAGCTTCCCATTGCTTCCCATCGAAAAGAACCGAGTTCCTGTTTCCTCCAGCCTATATCCTCTCTCCACTCAAGCTATCTCACTTCCTGTCTCCACCCAGCCATCTCACTTCCTGTCTGCCTGTGCAGACCTCTAGACCTTTATGGTTAGCTAATGTCATGCTTCACCCTTTGATCTTCAGACAAGCTTTATTTGTACAAGCAAGATACCACCATGATAGTGGTTAGTGATAAAGTCTAGAGAAAACTAAAACAGAGCAAGGGACTAGGGAGTGAAGTGTGTGGCTCCTAGTGTGTTCATGGAATATTTCATGAATCAAAGACTGTGTCCTTATTAATTTTTGTCAACTTGACACAACCTAGAGTCATCTAGGAAGAAGGACTCTTTTTTTTTTTTTTTTTTTTAAATTTTATTTTATTTTATTAGTTCTAGTTAGGGAACAAGCTTATTTCAAGTCCCTTCTCCCTCTCCCTCCCCTCACCCCCAAACTTTCTCCCCCACCCCCAGCCCATCCCCCCAACCCCATCCACCCACTACTCCCCAGGCAGGGTAGGGCCCTCAACGGGAGCTCAGCAAAGTCCACCAAGTCTTCCTATGCTGATCCTGGGCCCTTCCCCATGTGTCCAGGGCCAGAGTGTAACCCTTCATATGGGATGGGCTCTCAAAGTCCCTTCTTGCACCAGGGAAAAATACTAATCCACTACCAGAGGCTCCCTGGAGTGCAGAGGCCTCCTTATTGACATCTATGTTCTGGGGTCTGGATCAGTCTTGTACAGGCCTCCTGGACAGCATCTGGGGTCGATGTGCTCTCCCTTGTTCAGGCCAACAGTTCCTGTGGGTTGGAAGAAGGACTCTTAACTGAAGAATTATCTCCATCAGATTGGACTGTAAGCAAGACTCTAGGGCATTTTTTGATAAATGACTAATGTGAAATGGAATGGCCCATTCCACTTCCCGAGTGGCACCATCCCAGACAGGTAGTCTTGAGTTGTAAAAGACAGCAAACTAAGCAAGCCCACAGAGAACAAACAAGTACACAGTATGGTCTCATTCAAGCACACGTGGTCTCATTCAATTCTGTCTCCAGGTTCCTGTTTTGTCTTTCCTCCATGATGTAAGTGTAAGATGAAATGTCTTTTCCTCCCCAAGTTGCTTTTGATCATGAAGTTTGTCACAGCAACAGAAAGAAAACTAAGACAGACTTAAAAGGAGATGAAGACCAAGGCCCATGGTCAGCAGAGGAATGGGGATCTGAGCTGAGCAAATACTAAATGTGAATGCAGTAAGGACTGAATTGCACCGGGAATACTTTTTTGCATTTGTAAGGACTTTAACTTTGGCAATACAACTTATACTAAAGTTTATTCTAAAAGCTGAGCAATAACTCACTTTCAAAATTTTCTCTTGTTATTTCTTTCAGTTTAGGATATTATATAAAACAGGTAGAATCACTTTTCTTAACACATTTGTATAGTTCTTATATCTATTGGGCTAGATACTATATTCACAGATGCATTCAACATCAGGCACCACAAAATACATGTATTTCAATGACACATTATTTATTAGTCACTGGGTTACACAATGCATTCATAAAGATAAAAACATGTTGTTTTCCAAATTAAATTATTGTAATATGTAGCACTAAGTGCCAGGACAGGTGTGTGCAAGCAGCACAGCAGGACGCACAGAATGGAAAGCCTAGTTTGCTTAGACAAATGGAATCATGTAATGCTGGAACAAAGACTTAAATGAGATGGCACTAGCCAAGCAAATGCAGGGGAAATAGTCATAACAAACCCAAATGTTAAGTTAGGTAGAGTGGACACTGTCACAACAGTGTACAGCATCTCTAACAGAAGGCAAGAGATTTCACATCAGATACTATTTAGGAAAGGAGTTTGCATGGCAGAGTTCTCATAGCATACCTTTTTATTTAAAAAAACTTCCAATAAGACAGTAAGAGAGTTTGACAAAAACAATATATATATATATATATATATATATATATATATATATATAATATATGAAAAAGTAAAAGACTTAAAGACTTGCTTGACACCAAACAGCAATCCAATGGCTAACGGACTCATGTCATGGGTATTGCTCAGCTGATGTTATGAAACAGGTGTACCTTATTAAAAACAACAGAAATAAGCTTACTTTTTGTGACACTAGGGATGCTGGAGGGGCAAGCTTAGAACCTTGTATATATTAGGCAAGTGATCTGCTCATGAGCCATATCCTTAGCACATAAATATATTTTCTTTAATTAAAATAAATTATTTGGAATGCAAACCTCTTTGAGCTTAAGTGATCATTCAACTATTATTTGAAACTTCAGCATGATTCCTAAATTCTCGAATGATTTCATTCTCCAACACCTGTTCAAATTGGTTCAGCATGGAGGAGGCTCATTGGCTTCTGTTTGGAGGTCTGAATCCAGCCAAGTAGAAGCGTTCTTCTAGAGGCTCCCCAGGAAACATAACATTTGTTGGTTCTACTTCATTTTAGAGTTTGTTCCATTACTTTTTCTCCCTTGGTCTTGGAGAACACTGAGAACTTATGAGACTAATTTAGGTCAGATATGCTGAAAGTCAAAAGTGATGTTTTCTTTTGCAGGAAAAACCCCCGGGGCAGAGAATGCAGGAAATTGCATGTCTCTGTGATGGAAAACAAATGAAAGCCTCCACAGCAGAAATGCCCATCTCTGATCATCAAACACGTCCACCACTGCATGCCAATGCAGATGTGTTATGCAGGCAATAGCCAGTTGAGCATCCCAAACCGCATTCCCTTAGCCCCCTGTCTACCAGTGTTCTCCACAGCAATTCTCAGAGATTCATATGAAGCATAAGAACATGGGGGTGTTTTTGAAATATAATATGAGCACATGTATGACTCTTAAAGATAATTGGGTTGGGTTATAGCAGATAAGCCTATAGATGAAAAAAATCTCTTGAAGCTATTAGATGTGTTTCTCTTGTTGAAAAAAACCCATGTATACTTTATCTTGTTAAGATTTGCTTATTCTGGGGAGATCACATCTGTTTCATTATCTGGAAGAAGACAGCCTCTGATGGGCAACAAGAAGATCTGGGAATGTAGCCTACAGCTGAAAGCCCTGGTTTGTTCTTTAGGTATTTCATACACATGTGAAGGCTGTCCTCTGATGAACGATTAAAGAGGCATTCAACACATGGTAGCAAACTGAGGGCTGGGAAGGAATTTCAAAATACCACTTGCTCCCCCTGTGCTTCTGCCAGCTGTGGCTTGTTATGGTTTGGATACACAGTGCCTTTTGAAGGCTTAGTCCCTAATGCAATATTCAGAAATAGGGTTTGGGGAGGAGTGATGGGTCATGAGGACTCTGACCTGCTCATAATTGAATGGATAATGGGAGATGGCAGACACTATGGAAGATAGAGCTGAGGGGAAGAAAGAAATCACTGGTGGCATGGTTTAGAAGAGTTAGTTTTGACTCTGGCTTCTGGCATTTGGCTCGCTCTGCCACCATGACCTGAACCATTTTACTCCACCATATGCTACCTGCCACGATGTCCTGTCTCACCACTCAAAGAGCCAGAAGCAATGGAGCCAAGTGACGTGAGCCAAAATAAATATTTCCTCACTTAAGATGGTTTCTCAGGTATTTTGTCACTGCAGCAAAAACCTGAATAGCATACTTGTGAACCAGATTATTGAAAGGTTCAGGCTTTGATGCTGATCCTCTCTACTTCTTTAAGAGACAGACCCTGGGCCCTGACAACAGTCAGGGCACGCACAATAAAATGTGCTACATCATCACCATGTTACCCGCCATGCATGAGGACTCTGGGCATGCATGGAACCTCAGTGTGCATGCACAGTCTTCCCTTTAAAAGCTCCAACTTTCTTGCTTCATGCTCTCTCTGCTTCCTCTCTTTACGCTGCTCTCTCTCTGCTCACTCCTTCTCTGCTCTTCTCTTCTCCCACCTACGAGCTCTCTCTGCCTCTCTATGGCGACTGGCCATGGCAGTCAGCCATTACCCCTGTTTCTCTTCTGTCTTAGTCTCCCTACTCTGCCGGGCCATATAATAAACTAATTAACATGTCTCATCTTGCAACTTTCTCTTTTCCTCTTTTTAAATAAAAACATAACAATTATGTTGATTCATGGTTCTCTGAATTTTTCGCCTTTCGCCCTGAAGCAAAGTATTTTGGGCATATTTGGGCCTTTTTAGGGGCTTGAACAGTGCTGTACTGAGGCAGAGACAGTAAAAGTGATGCCTAAAATACTGGTTCTCTCTGGGGCACATTTTATCAAGCAAAGACATTTGGCAATTTGTTGAGAAGCTTTCAGTTGCAACAACTGGTGTCAGGTGAGATGCTATGGCTTTTAGTGGCTCTATCTGTGACACTAGAGCTGATAGAAGGGAATAGGCCACTGTTGGGGGCGTTCATCCCACCATGCACAGGACAACCTGAAAATAAGGAGAGCTGCAGTTCATGATTCATAATGCCAAGAATGGGGAAATCTGCCATAAAAATAAGAGGAATCTCAGAACGTTGTTTGTATTCAGTCACCCAGATTCTACAGCTCCTTTCAGAGCCATGTGTTCTAGGTTTTTATGGTTACCAAGATAAGCAATACTTCCTTACTCCAGTCTTAGGTAACAAATTTCTACTATTCCTCATTCTGGGAACTGCCCCGCAACTCTCCAAGTCATTAAAACAAATATTTATTGAATATATACTACTACTATAAACTAAACTGTGAACCAATAAAACAAACAAACAAAAATTTGAGATGTTACACCTTAGAAGAAATGATCTTAGCAGGATATGCATCTTGACATGGTCCTTTCCAAATTCCTCTTTTTTAAAAAAGGAACATGATGCTTTGGGTGCATGGAATCCACTTACTGCTGTGCCTGTGGACCTGACTCCTCTGGTTTAATCCTGGAGCCTGGAAACCATTCTTGGCATGAGTAACAAATACCTTGGACATTGAACATATATAGCCTCTTAATAGAACTAATCACAGAATCAAAACATTCTAGGTATTAATTGTGTATGATTCTCAAACTATGTCCTTCTCTTGCCTTCCACTGTCTTCCCTTTCCCATCCCCTCCCCCTTCCCCCCTTCTCCTCTCCCTTTCCTTTCCCTTCTTTCCTTGCTCTCCTGGGGATTGATCCCATGGTCTTGCTTTAAAAAGCATGAACTATACCACTAAGCTTCATCCTTGGCCTTGCTTTGATTTCCCCATGGATTTCTTTTTATATCAATCCTGTTTTGCTCGTTTTATTTCCCTTGGGGTGAAAAATCAATGTTTCTTAAAGAAAGTTGATTAAAGGTAAATATTTCTGAATTGAAAGGATTTATTTTATTGTTTTATTTTTTGGATTTTTGAGGCAGGTTTTCTCTGTGTAGCCCTGGCTTTCCTGGAACTCACTCTGTAGACCAGGCTGGCCTCAAATTCAGAGTTCCACCTGCCCTGGGCCTCCCAAGTGCTAGGATTAAAGGTGTGCACCACTCTGCCCGGCTTTGTACCAGTACTTAGCATTTGTTTTTTATTTTGTGTGTATGAGTGTATTGCTTGCGTGTATGTAAGGACACTGCATGCATGCCTAGCACCTGCTGAGGCCAGCAGAAGGTACTGTATCCCCTGGAACTGGAGTTATAGGTGCTAGAACTGAAATCTGGTCCTCTGCAAAAGACCACAGCAAGTGCTCTTAACTGCTGAGCCAGCTCTCTAGCCTCTGAATTTTATTTTATATTTTTTTCTTTTCAAAGGAAGGAAAGATTGAACGATGTAAAATAGTTCTAGAGATCATAATTTAATGGACTTTCTGGGGATGCAAACATGATATCCTTCTTACATATGAACACAGACATAATGACACACATAAGCAGGGGCAGATAACTGCTATGCATATTCACTTAGGGGTAGGGATATGGGTCAGGTAAGATGAATTCAGATTCTAACATTCTTTTTTGAGAATAATTTATTGTTTGTGAGTATTATGTACACTGTGTGTGCCATAGTGTATTTGTGGAAGTTAAAAGTCAACTGTGTAGAATCAGTTATTTCTTTCCACCTTGACATGGGTTCTAGGGATTGAGTTCAAGTCACCAGGCCTACCCAACAAGTGCTTTTACCCATTGAGACATTTTGCCATCTCAATTTTCAGAAATTAAAAAAGAAATGTGGAAAATGTTGTTTGTTACAAATATTAACCCTGTATTGACATCTTAGTATTTTGAAATGACAGGCAGTTCTGTCTACAAATACAATAGTTGTTTCTGATTTCTGCCCATACTACATAGTCGTTATTTATTGATTTGAGGTTTCCAGGTGGCCTTTCCTTTATAGATTATTGGGTCATGTGTCAGTTGTGAAGTTTAAGCTTTCACTCAATGCAAAGTAAAACGGAAGCAAGTAGGTTAAAGGCATAGTCTCTCTGAGGTGGGGGATGTTAAAGATGGGGATTACATCAACAGACAGTTGAAAACATGACATACTTCTGGAAATGGTTTGAAATCGTGACTACACAGGAGAATTCAGTTCAGTTACAGCTACTTTCAGAGACACCTATACGTAGGCTAGAATTGGGATGGAATCTTTTTCACTTAAAATTTATTCCTTGTGCCTTGAGGATGCACGGTCAAATCAAAATTGATTTAACACATTAAAATTAATAAATATTTATGGAGTAGCTACTCAGTCTAAGCAACTGTTTCAGCTGTTGAGGCAAAGCAGAGTTTTGAGGAGCTACAAGGAAAATACTTCTAACTTCAAGGAGTCAGTTCCAATCCCCCATGATAGACTTACATGAGCCTGTGTGTGTGTGTGTGTGTGTGTGTGTGTGTGTGTGTGTGTGTGTGTGTGTGTGTGTGTTTATGGTGGTAGTGATGAGTACATGCAACACCTTTTTGGTACTAAACAATGCAAAGTGCTCAGTGAGAAAGAGGTAGACAAGGGGCTACTTCTTCATACAGCTGTTGATGTGATACACAAAGAAAGTTAAAGATCTCTCACAAATAGTGGGAATTTATATAGAAACTGGACAATTTCAGATTGCTGGAGAGCTGTGGAAACAAACTTATGTATTACATTATACAAAGCTGTAGCCCAGGATTACTCCTTTTATCACCCCTCCAACCACACGCAGAAGTATGAGTACAAAGAGAGGGAGGCAGGTGTTCTGGAATTTACATGAAAAATTACTCTCCCCCACAATCACCCTCTGTCAATAAAATGCGTGTTTTCTGACATGCCAATTCGGTGATTCATAATCCAGATGACCACCCCCTTCCATTTAGGACTCCTGGGCTGGGTTAAATGTCTTAAGTGTTTACCTTTGTGACCAGTGGCGTGGATCTGTTCTCAGTCAAACTGGGCCACTCATGACATGTTTGCCTACAGGGTTTCTCTGGAAAGAAAGACACCATTTTATCAGATTTGAACCTGAACAGCAGATTAGGACAGTGGTTTTGCCAAGAGCAATGAAATTGTTTTTATAGATCTGTTGTCCAAAATATGAAGTTTGTAGGAAGTGCTACACAAAATGAACAGCTGTGACATCTGAAATTCCCATGAAGGAGTGCATACACAGGACAGAGCTGGTTCTTAAGGGTCTCTCTACTGCTCCAAGTTGGATAGTAGTAGTAGTAAGGGTTGATGTCTTACCATTGTTAGCTAATTTTGGGATGATAATGAAATAGTCATCTTTCCAAAGTAACAGACTATTTCAAAAAGCACAAAAATTCACCATTTAAAAATGAACAATTTAGTAACTTCTGGTACATGTAATGACCTTTTAAATCTTTACAATTTTAAAGGGGATGGGGAATGAATTTAACTACAATTGGGCTAGGTACATAACTGTATTTAATTATATACCAAATATTAAGTAATGTATTATTGATATACCAACCATGGGTTTTTGAATTTCTTTTTTAATAATAGTTCTTTAACAATTTTTAAAAATTTTTTATTTTAGAAGCACTTTTTTATTTCTATAATGAAATATTTAAATTGATGGTATATTTTAATTCTACCAAAGGCAGAAAGTCTTAAACAGTTTTACACTTAACTCTATTAAAGCTTTTGCCATTTTAACTCTGAGGAAAATCCAGAGGAGTTCACAGTTTACAAAGGAATGATGTTGGGAGAACATTTAAATGGAAATTTTGAAAGTTTGGAAACATGTTTTTTGACAGATAAAGATAAGGTTGTATAGAAACAAGTTTGTGAATGGGCAGAACTGGGAGAAAACAGATTTTAGGGGTAGAGAAAGGAACAGTGAACATTAGAAATCTGAACTTCTGTCTGTAAATGGTTGGTGGAATAAGAGACTTTGGTGTTAGTTGAGAAAATAAAAGGTAAAGATTTATTTGGGATGAAAGGAGATCCTCTTACCTATAGACTCAGACATGGCATGTTTCCGTAGAGATGGGTTGACCTACAGAGGCACTTTCAAATTACGAGTCCTCTGGATCCACTTTTCTTCCTAAGACTCTGCTGTGTCTCCTGCTACAGGGTATGGGCACACTAGTAGATACCAAAGGAAAGGAAACACTGCTCCTCCCCAAGGAAGCTTGCTATCAGGCACAGAAAATGCGTTTAAAAAACCAAAACACCAGAATTTATATTTTTGTCAAGGGTTAGGAGTTAGCTCTGCATCTACAAAGAAAAAGACTTACTGAGCAATTTGCTACAATGAATGTTAATTTGTTTAAGAAACTTGTTTACAAGTATGTCGATACCATCACTTAAGAGCTAGACCTTTATTTCATTAAAATAGAACTACTAAGGACCTCTGCTTGACTTTTTTGTTTTTAAATGCTACAGCTGTGTTTCCTGAAGAGGTTGCCATAGGGAATAATTTAATAAATATATCCTTGATACATCAACATTTTGAGATAAGACAACTCAAAATTAATTTCTAGGACTTCACAGATGCTTTAATTTGCTGTTAACACTACAAAAGAATGCTGTATGATAAGTAAAATGAAATTTTCTTGGTATCTATTGTTTCTTCCTTCTCCTTCCCCCTCCCTCATCTCCCCTCCCTCTCTCTACATACTCCCTCCCTCGCATCCCTCTCTGGAATGGAACACACGTCTTTGATACTGCTATAAACACTCAACCACTGACCTCTCCCAGTACCCCCCCCCCCTTACTGGTGTGTTGATTTTTTTCCCTTTGAGCAAATAACCTTATAGACTGTCTCATTTACATTTTAACTTTTTAATGCATTACCCATTTATATACTGCCATCAACTATTGGGCTATTGTCTTTTTCTTACATTCTTTTTCTGTTATACATGTTGCCAATATCTTTATTCTGTCCTTAGTCCTTTAACTTTATGGAGACATTCCTGGAATATATATTTGGTTTTTTTTTTGAGACAGGGTTTCTCTGTGGCTTTGGAGCCTGGCCTGGAACTAGCTCTTGTAGACCAGGCTTGGTCTCAAATTCACAGAGATCCGCTTGCCTCTGCCTCCCAAGTGTTGGGACTAAAGGCGTGCACCACCATCACCCGGCAGGAATTTATATTTTTTAGAAGCCAAATCAGCGGTCTATTAGTTCTTGTGGTGATAAAAGCAGCTTAGTGAAGGAAGGAGTTATTTTGGCTCACAGTTTGAGGGTCCAGTCTGTCATGGAGGGGAAGACATGGCCACAAGAGCTGCTCTAGCTGTGGGCAGGAGCATGCAACAGCTGTGCAGTGTCCACAGACAGGAACAGGGAGACACAGGTGCTGCTGCTCTGGTCATTTCTCCTTTTTATTTAGATTAGGACCCTAGTCCTTGAGATGGTGCACTTACATTCAAGGTGGGCCTTCCTTCCTCAAGTAAACATCTCTGACAAACCCAGAGGTATGCTTCCTAGGTGGTTCTAAATTTGGTAGTTGACAGTGACAGTTATTACACATAACCAATGAAACGGGAAAAAACACAAGTAATTGTTTTATTTGGTTTTAACTAATTACAGATTCATTTGAATAACTAACAATGATAATAGCTATGAATTGGTCAAAAAAATCTCCCTTTTCTCTGAAATTTGTTTTTATGTGTACTGTAAGGGGGAGCCTTTTCCTTCATGAATATCCAATTATCCCAGCACAATTCTCTTTAACCAGCCTTATTTATTCTCACTGACTGGAAGTCACTGTGCCATAAGCTGAATTCCTGGCTGCACCTAAGTTTTTCTGCTTAAAATGTTTGTCCATTTTTGGTCAAAATATTGTATTTAAAATACCCATTTATCTGATCCATCATTTTCTTTACCATTTTTCTTCTTTTATAAAATATGTTGACTCTTCCTGCATATTTTCCTTTCCAACTGAAACCTTTTGGTTTTGTTTTGTTTTTAAATGTTTTTATTAGTTCAAATTAGAAACAAGCCTGCTTCACATGTGAATCCCTTATCCCTCTCCCTCCCCTCCTCCCCCACCCCTCACCAGCCCTGAACCCCATTCCCCCTCTGCTTCCCAGGGAGGGTAAGGCCCTCCATGGAGGATCCTCAAAGACTGTCATATCATCCTGGGCAGGGCCTAGGCCCTCCCCCATGTATCCAGGCTGAGAGAGTATCCCTCCATGTGGGATGGGCATCCAAAGTCCTTTCTTACTCCAAGGATAAATTCTGATCTACTACCAGAGACCCTATAGAGTGCCAAGGCCTCCTCACTGACATCCCCATTCAGGGGTCTGGATCATTCCCATGCTGGCCTCCCAGCCATCAGTCTGGGGTCCATGTGCTCCCCCTTGTTCAGGTCAGCTGTTTCTGTGGGTTTCACCAGCCCAGTTTTGATCTCTTTGCTCATCACTCCTTGCTCTTTGCAACTGGGTTCCAGAGTTCAGTTCACAGTGTTTAGCTGTGGGTGTCTGCCTCTGCTTCCATCAGCCACTGGATGAAGGCTCTAGGTTGGCATATAAGGTAGTCATCAGTCTCATTATAAGGGAAGGGCATTTAGGGTAGCCTCTCCACTATTGCTTAGATTGCCAGTTTGTGTCATCCTTATAGATCTATGGAAATCTCCCTAGTGCCAGATCTCTCCTCGAACCTATAATGGCTCCCTCTATTATGTTATCTCTCATCCTGCTCTCCTCTATCCCCCCCACTCAACCTTCCATTTTTCTCCTCTCCCACCCTCTTCTCCCCCTCTCTTTCTCTCAGCTCCCTCTCCCCAACCCTCATGCTCCCAATTAGCCCAGAAGATCCTGCCCCTCCCCTTCTCCAGTGGACCATGCATTCTTCTCTAGGGGTCCTCATTGTTTCCTAGTTCCTCTGGTGATGTGGACTGTAGGCTGGTAATCCTTTGCTCTATGTCTAAAATTCCTATATAAGTGAATACATACCATGTTTGTCTTTTTGTGACTAGGTTACCTCACTTAGGATGGTTTCTTCTAGTTCCATCCATTTGACTGCAAATTTCAAGATTCCATTGTTTTTTTTCTGCTGAGTAGTACTCCATTGTGTAAATGTACCACATTATCTCTATCCATTCTTCAGTTGAGGGGCATCTAGATTGCTTCCAGGTTCTGGTTATAACAAACAATGCTGCTATGAACATGTTTGAACAGATGTCCTCGTATGAAAGTGCATTATTTGGGTATATGCCCAAGAGAGGAATGGCTGGATCTTGAGGTAGGCTGATTCCCATTTTCCTGAGCAACTGCCATACTGATTTCCAAAGTGGTTTACAAGCCAACTGAATTTTAAAACATCTTGTTCCATTCTGCAAACATGTTCTATTAATAATTTAATGGAAATATCAATGATTTTATAGATCCATTTGGAAAATAATTGATATTTTAATAATACTAAGCTTTCTTTTTGTTGATCTCTTATATATTTCAGTCTATAGTTTTAATTCTAAAGGCTTTCTTAATTTTTAAAAGATAATTCTTAGGTACTTTACAGTTTTCGTTGCTATCAAGATAATCCCTTTTAAAATTAAAAGTACGTGTGGTTACTGTTAAGATTATAAAAAAATCCATTGGCTGGGCAGTGGTGGCACATGTCTTTAATCTCAGTACTCGTGAGGCAGAGACAGGTGTATCTCTGTAAGTTCAAAGTCAGCCTGACATACAGAGCGAGTTCAGGATAGATTCCAAAGCTACAGAGAAACCCTGTTTCTAAAATCCTCCCCCCAAATCCATTGATATTTGAAAGTTAAGCTGATATTTATTATTTTGTTGAACTTTCTTAGTGTCATTATCTATTACTTTTGTTTTTCTGGTAGCTAAAATATCTTTAAATAGTGTGAACTAAATATTTATTTCAAAAATATATCCCATATGTATGCCTATATCCCATATATGTACACACACACACACACACACACACACACACACACACACACACACACACTTATCTTTTTTCTTCCTTGATTAGGGTACTGTAAGAAATGTTGAATTAGTAGCCACAGTTAAATTTTTTTCTTTTTAACTTTATTTATTTATTTTTACCTTTGAGCCTGCTGCAGGTGTTTGCTTGTGACACACGTGTGTCAATGATCTCCTTCTTCAGTTTCCCCTCTTGGCAGATGGCAACTCCAAGTCTCTAGATCTTTTGGTTGAAAAACTGGTGATTTTCATCTGTACTCCAGACTTTCCCAAGTTTTATCTCCAGTCCCCACAAATCTACCTTTGAGATACAAGCAGAATCATGTCACTACCATCATGACTTCTCCCAAGCCCATGACAATTCAAGTTGGATTATTGAATTGGCCTCCCATCTGCTCTCGGTAACTGTGGTAGTCATCTATTCTCAACACCACAACCAGAAAAATGACAGAGTGCCATATCCTGTTAACCAAAACACTCTGAGAAGATGAGCATGAGTTTGAGGCTAGTTTTGTCTGCACAGTGAGTTTGACACCACTTTAAGCTACAACTCTGTCACAAACAAACAAACAAACAAACACAGATGCAGCAATGATTTACATTTGTAACTCACATCATGGTTCTCAAATTCTTCTAGAATGTTCTCTATTCATTCAGAGGAAAAGCTAAAGTTCTTCCAGTGTCCATGGATACCCTATAACATCTATTTACTCTAACACGCCTTTGATGCATGTTTGCTTATTTTTACTGTCCCCCAACTCTCTCCTCTCTTTAAGGCTTTTTTTTTTTTTTTTTAAACATCAGCTTTTCAACAATCTCATGCCTAACCACAACATTCACGCTTTCACATCTTCTCCTTCCTGCGCTACTTTGCTGTTTGGTTTTCCAACACACTCCATCAGCACCAGCCATATTCCACACCACATTCTCCTGCTGTCTCTTCTCCCCTTACTAGAGTTTAAGTGCCGTGCAGGCAGGGATTTCTGCATTTTGTTCACTAATGCATCCCTGCTGCCCCGACCAGTACTCAGTTCTAGGTGTGATCTGATTTCCCCTCTGCATTCTGCTTGTATTAATACTTGTTTAAGTGGCTGTGAAGTTACCTTTGTGTTTCTACATAAACTAGTTTTTTTTTATTACTAATTGTGTATTGAAAGCAGTAAGAGGTTCCATGACACCAAATAAACCAGTTCTGAGATTTCCCCCAAGACAAATTGAACAGTTCCAGCTTCTTCAGTGTTTATCAAAATACAAAAGAAAAACATAGAGGCCATCTTTTGATGCACTGAGTTTGGGTTAAAAACCAACCACCAAATGGATACTGACATCAGTTTACGGCTCAATGGCTCCTGGAGGCCAGGTGCCCCTACACCCAAATCCCTTCTCAGTACTGACAGTGAGTTGATTCTCTTTTTATAATAAAAAAGCTAAGTAATATTGCATAGGAGTACTAGAAACTGCCTCCGTGGAAGCAGAAACTATTTACATTAAATAAAAACCTGGCTGCAGGCTGCGTCTGCATATGTACAGCACGGTGTGATGCACACTGTGACCAACCCATAGAAACAGCTTCCGGCACTCAGAACCACAGTGTCGCACATTTACCACATGAGAGGAAAGCAGAGGGCGGAGAGGAGGAAGTAAGGGGGAGGGAGGAGGTCTGGTTCACTTCTGGTTCCGGAGCTGATTGGACAGCCAGTCTAGTCCTTCATAGAGCCCATCCTGTGGCATAAAGAGTGCAGCCCCAGCTTGTCTGTGACTTCGGAAGCATTCATGACATTGGAGAGGTCCTGCTTGTTGGCAAACACCAAGAGAACTGCATCCCGGATATTATCTTCAGCTAGCATCCTCATGAGCTCCTCACGGGCCTCATTCACACGCTCTCTGTCATTGCTGTCCACTACGAAGATCAAGCCTTGGGTGTTCTGAAAGTAATGGCGCCACAGAGGCCTGATGTTGTCCTGGCCGCCTACACCCTACAAGGTGAAGATGATATGTGTGTGCTTAATTGTCTCCAATTGAAACCAATGATAGGAATCGTGGTCACAATTTCACCTAGCTTCAATTTGTATAGAATTGTTGTCTTCCCTGCAGCATCCAGGCCCACCATATGACTGCGCATTTCTTTTTTTGCCAAAAAGGCTCTTGAAGAGATTGTGAACAGGTGGAAGCAATACTAGCCAGAGACCTCCGCGCTGGCTGGGAGCAGCCAGCGTTGGTTTCGCTCCCACAAGATGGCACGCTGGGGAACAACTAGTTGGTTTTGATGAATATGACTTAACTCACTGATGATTTTGAGTTTGTACTGTTTTAGTTAAAAGACTTTGCATTTCATAACAAAAAATCATGACTGTTATGGTTACTCCTTCCCACCAGCTGCCTGGGTCTTGCCACTGCTTCCAGCCTCCAGATAACACAAGAGACACTATATTAATTGTAAATCTGTTGGCCCTTGACTAGGGCTTCTTATTGGCTAACTCTGTTTTAATTACTAAACATTTCTATGTCTAATTATTTCCACATGGTCTTATCTTGCCAGAGAAATGTCCGATGACATATTACTCCTCTGGCGTCCTACATGGTGATTCACTGTGCCTACACTTCCCAGAATCCTCCTCATCTCCTAGACCTGCCTATCTTGTTTCCCTATTGGACAACAGTGTTTTATTCATCAACCAATAATAGAAACATATTTACAGAATGACATCTCCCATCAATGAAAATTTTCTGTTTGTACTGGAATCACTCAGTTTTTGTAGTAGGGTGATATTTGTGTCATCAGACCAGTTGAAGTTTTCTATATTGTTCCTGTGTGTCTTGGAACAGTTTATTTAACAGAGTTTACTTGATGCTTTTAAAAGGTGGTCTGGCTGGGTGGTGGTGGCACATGCGTTTAATACCAGCACTAGTGAGGCAGAGGCAGGCAGATCTCTGTAGGTTTGAGGCCAGCCTGGTCTACAGAGTGAGTTTCAGAACAGCCAAGGCTATACAGAGAAAGTCTATTTAAAAAAACAAAAACAAATAAACAAATAAGAAAGGTGGTGTGAAGGTACTGGAATTTGGAATTTGTTGACTACCTCTTTCTATTTCATGGGGATTGATTTCCTTAAGTCACTCAGTTTAATTGTGATAACTTAAAACTGGGAACACTGCCATGGGCTCACAGTCCCAGCACTTGGGAGTCTGAGGCAGAAAGATCATGGATTTGAGACCAATTTTGCTGCATAGTAAGTTCATTCTTGGCCACTCAGGTATATGTAAATGTTTTAGTTAGGATTCTCTAGAGGAACAGAACCTAGGGACTGGATATACATACTTATTCATATGTATATATATGAATTCATGTATATACGTGAATGTATCACATCATTTTAAAAAGAGTATCCACAGCTAAATCCTACTGGACAAGCTGAGAGCCCCAGTAGTTGGACCAGTTCCATTCTAGCTGTCTGTCACTGGGGGGAGACAATTAGTGTTTACTCTGTCCACAAGGTGGGGTGCCTCAGTAGCCCCAATCTTCTGACAGCCTGGAACTTCATGGAGGACTGTTGTTTCCTAGTCCACCTTGAAAGCTTAGATTCAGCGGCCACTGTGCTCGTACAGAGCAACTCAGTGGCTAGAGGATGGCAAAGGAGCAAAGGGCAGGATACTCTTCCTTCTCAAACACCCTCTTTGTCTGGGCTGCTACTTGATGAAATGGGCACAGTCAGACAGTCTTCACATCAATCAAGGCCATTAGGGCAGTTGTACAAGTGACACTCTCTGCTCAGGTAATCCTAATTTGTGGCAAGTTGACACAAAAGCCAACCATAATAGTAACCTTATCCTGACTCAAAAATAAAGCTAAACAGCAACAAAAAAATCAATAATTGACATCTGCTGAAAAGTTATGGCTACATTATTTTAAGATATGCACATGTACAATTGATTTCTTTTTATTTCTACTTTTGTTCATATGTATCATTTCTAGTTTTACTTAAAACATTGGGTTCTTAAGTGGTCCTTTAAAATAAGCTTTTCTTTTAATTTTATTATTTTTCTTTCCCTTTATTAATATTTTCTATATGCTTAATTTGTCCTTACTTTGTTGAAACTTACTAAAAGCATTAAGGACACACTAGATACATAGGTTTTTATATTTTTCTTTTTTAATAAGAATATATATATATAATATTCATTTGCCCTGTAACCCAAAGGTTTTGACATGTTGTTTTTGTTTGTTTATTTTGTTTTGGTTTTGTGTCATGCTTTCTGAAAAACTCTAGTGTCCATTTGGGTTTCTGTGCCCACCAATGATTATTTAATAGTGTTTCTAGGTTTCTAAATAGCATAAACAGAGATAATTTTATTCAAGTTTTGATGTTCTTTCTTATTTTTATTTGAATAGTTTTAGTTTTTTATTGTTTGTGATTCTGAACTTAGGGTCATTTCTTGTTTGTACTTCATGGTTAATTTTCTTCATTAGGAATAAAGTGAGTGTTTGAAGCATACATTTTTCTCTCTTTGTTGTGTGAAAAATATGATGGTCCTTTCTCTGACCCTCTGACTGGCCTGTTGATCACGGAGTTCCTTCAAGATTGTGTTCCCATTGCTATAGTGTCTGTTCTCTAGATTCAAAACCATGTTGTTAAATGCTTGGCTATTAATGTCTTATAAAGATTCATTATCTTTTATCCTTACAAACTTTTTCTGTATATTGTTACATTTATTAAACTCAAAATAAACATTTCATTTGCTTATATTTCATTTAAAATTCTATTTCAATACATTATTTTAAATTTGGTTTGTTATCTTTCTTGGTATACATGTCCAGATTCTGTTTTTAAAAACTTTCTTCTGTTACTTGGCTTAAGCATGTGTTTTGTGAAGTAACCTGTAGCTGAATTCTAAGTATGAAAATATTTTTGTGATTATAGACCACTAACATTAAAGCCAATAAAAGCTACTAACCATAAACCAATATAAAATGTACAAGGAATATGAGCACAGAATGAAATCCAACCCCATTAATATTCAGAGAGTACAAATTAAAATAATAATGAAACTATCTTTTAAAGAAGATGGGTCATTTTTTTCTCCGTGAGAATTATGACAATTTTCATGAAACATTAATGTGGAATTCTCAGACACTGAGAATAAATATAGGTAGATTTTTTTTGTAAGTTATGCCTTCTTTTGACAGTGAGGAAAACGTGTCTTTTTCACTTTTCAAGTAACCCTGAAGGATTTAAACTTGTCCAAGACTGGACAATACCCACCCCAAACCAATCTACTTAAATGAAGCTGATGACTAGGCAGGTAGTGTTGGCTCGGCCTGCGTAGATGTTGACTCTTGGCCCATCCAATATGGCCAGAGGTCAGGGTCAAGTAAGAGAGGGGAGAGGGGACTAGAGTCCGGGGTTAAATCTCCAGAGAGCACAGAGGGAGCTGCTAGCCACACTCCAGTGTCATAGCAGGTTGTACTGCACCACATATAAAATGAAGAAAACAACACAGGATTTAACTATAGGGACTGGTGAATTAACTTCACCATCTGCTTTTCTCAGGGAAACAGATCCACTTGGAAAACTTTCTTGATCTAAAGGGAGTGAAGCCAGATAAGTGAGCCTGAGTGTGTGCAAGGACGTGCCTTGCAGTCCTCAGACTACTGAGGCATTGACTGCTGAGGCATTGACTGCTGTGGCATTGATTACGTCTGAAACAGAGAAAATGCAAGTACACATGGAAGCTCTCACAATAAAACCCTAAATTCTCCCAAAGAGAAGTTTATAAAAATTCTGACTGCAGCTGAGGGATTTTCAGCATCGCTGAACTGAAGGGGCACGTCAGACTATTCACTGAACAGCCTCCACACTCAAACCTGTGTGATGAATTTTGCAATTTGGCCGAGATGGCCATGCTTTCTTAATGAACACTCCTGCACAGTAAACATTTATTCATGTGACATAAAAGGCAGAACAAAATCTGAGAACCATGTAATTTAACCTCAGAAGAAAGAGAGGAAAGAGTAGAGTTCTTTTTTAGTTAACAACCTGAAGATATTTAAATGCATGTAATTTTATAAATCTTAAATATATGCTGTGAACTGAGCTACAAATAGACTTTAGAAAGAAAAAAACAAGGCCAAGAAGAATTACAATTTACCCGGAGTTCACATCACAAAATAAGATTGACTAGTATAATGAGAGATGCCAGCACCCTCAAGCACCTTAACTAGCCATGTGTGCTGTCTTGGGAAATGTTTCCTTTGGTATTTAAATACATCACATTGGAATTACTTGGTTTCATGTATCTCAGCTATTAGCAGCCAATTCTTTGAGGGAAGGTATGCGCCACTCATTTTATAATTGCTCTTCTCAGAACTCTAATTAGCTCTCCAATTGTACCTGATGCTCAACAAAAGTTTGCTGAAAGAACAAGTTAACAATTGGATTGAGAACATTTATATGGACCAGTCAAAACCCTTCATGTTTCTATCCCCAGATATGCAAATCCACTGAAAAATAAAGTAATCCAACTAGACATAAGATCATCTGAAGTGGCCTGCACAATGTAGGGTTCAATTTATTGAGAGCTTCCTGTGTTTACTCATCAGCAAGCAATTTCAAAAGGGCAGGATTGTGTACACCCTCCTGGCTTTGCGTCTCCTCTGCAGTGTGGATGACTTCATCCCCTGTGTGTCCAAGTTCTCCTGTTTCACCTGTTGTCCCAGTGTAATCGTTACCACTTTTATATCTCAAAAGTGTCTCTATTTGGATAATAAACATTATAGTCAGTCTATTTATCTATACAACATCTTTTGCAATCCTGTGTTACTAAACCTACCGAGCACCTACTGTTTTGAATTGTGGGAGTACTTGAATGATACTTTTTCCCACCAAGAAAACATCATTTTCTGGATAGATCTTAAAAAACAGCTTTGAGCTGTGGGAGGTTGAAGTATATAGCTTTGGGAGACGACAACCTTGGTTCCCTCAGCATGTGGGGGATGCCTTGTATTTCAGTGAGACCCCAGAGGACCAAACAGTTTTGAATATGAGCCACACTCTGTGATTGACATTTGACCCATTTGAAAAGGAAGCAGTATCTTGTTTCTCTTAGGCTTTGAACATGTAGTTCTCTTACTCTGACTCTACCTGCTGCTGAAGTGGTCATAAAAGTGGGGATGGCAGTGACAACACTTGAGAGGGTCATAGGGTTTCAACCTCAACTGTCAGCTTCATAAAAAGATAGATTACAGGACCTCTAAGGATGAGTGTTTGACTCACCAACAGTCCATTCCTATTTATCTTCCTTTACTCCCCACATCTGATCAGCTAGTCTGTTCCCATTCCACCTGCTTGATCATTCCCAAGGTACAAAAGTAGCTACTACATCAGACATTACTTCAATTCTCATTCCTCAACCACGCATCCTGTGGTGTATGAATTCCTATGTTTTAGAAAATGTATCAGATGTATCAGTGGGTATCTTTTGTCACACATTCTGGACAATAGCAGTTAATTATCCAAGTGTAATGGAAATATGGAGTCAGGACAGCTCATATAGCAGTTAAATTTGAGAGATACTGTCAGATATTCAAATACAGATGCTTAATAGGTAGTTGGGCCTAGGCCCTATCCCAAAGAATACGATAGACTCTGATGACACGCATTGGAAGGCCTCACCATCCAGGGGGAGCAGAAAGGATATGTGATAGATAGGGTTTTAGTTGTGGGGGGTGGTAGGGGAGGACGGGAGGGAGAAGGGAACTGGGATTGTCATGTAAAACAATCCTGTTTCTAATTCAAATTAAAAAAAATTGGAAGAAATATGGATGTGGGGCTAGCAAATAATAAGGCTGAGGATAGAAGTAGAGGATTTTAAGTCACAAAAGTCACTGACATAGAGGTGGTAGCTGGAGTTCACCAGAATGACCCAATGCATAGCCTAGATTATTAAAATGTGGACGTTAAAGTTATGTTAAACTTGGTGGGGATCAAAGCCTACTCTGGTAAAGTACCCAAAAGAGCTGGTCTTTCTCTCTCTCTCTGTTGTTTGAATGGTCTGATTATAGTTATGTTAAATTATTTCTGTTCAAGGTATGTAGACTTGGTCATATGTCAATGAATACATACAAAACTTCTAAATCTTTTTTATTAGACAAAAGATATTAATTTCCTTAGGGCACAACTGGATTCACTTTATCACATAGTACTAACCCTCCTCTAATTAGAGTCTATCATCTAGCCACCAATGTGTCTATTGACCTATCTGTTATCTGGAACAAATGAACATGTCCCTTTCCTAAAAGGAAATTGCAAGGAGGAAAGTGGTGTCAAGGAAGGGGAAATTTTACCAGGAAGGTAAACAAATGGAAGCAACTCTGAATTTCTGTTGTTTTCTAGACTTTTTCTCTCAACTCAAGGCATGTGGGGTATGGTAATCTAGATTTATCTTGGAAACAACTCGGGAATCTAATCCTGATCGGAGACATCTGGACAAAGAATGCTTAGCTTCCTTATTCTGGTCTACCCTCTGGGCACAGAGTAAGAATAATACCCACTTTCCTACCCAGCAGCTCTCAAACAAAGGCCTAAATCATTTGATAGTTCTTAGGTCCTGTAATCACCACCCACTTCCCACTCCATTGCCAGGGATCATAAAAGTTTTAGGCGGCAGAAGATTAGAGACATCATTTGAGTAAAATGACATAGCAAGGTGCTGTTGCAACTGGAAATCATATGTGGGACTCTCTCCAAGAGTGAGCTTAAGTAGTGTTTTTGTTCAGGGTTGGCTAGCTTTGAATCATCTTGAAGAAGACAATGATCTGGAGAAAGTGTGCCTTGTAAGTAGACCTCATATGCAGAAAGCAAACTGTCAATTTTCTGATATGTATGAGATTATAATAAGAAAAGACATAAAAAATCCAAGAACACAAAATATCAACACCTAGAAAAATATTGATAGGAGTAATGTGGTAATTAATGCCAATCACTCTTTAATCAACTTATTTGGTTTTAATTATGTCTTACAAGGACAACCATATGAGTCAGGAACCTGGAGATCCCCAGTTAATCACAAGCAATGACTCCTAGAATACTCTTGAAGTACAAGTGGGAGTTTAATTATAATAATTTTACCTTGGGTCAGGCTTTTCTTATAGATTCCTGAGAAAAGACAGTGGGAGTTTTCAGAAGAATGTGATACTAATTTCTAAAACTTGATTTTAAAGATTAAGTTATCCAATATATGCCTTTGAAATTGTATTTTTTAATCCCATGAAATTACCTAATTTTAGTTGACTCAAGAATGGCACTAAATAACATTGGTACTTAGCTATGAACCTACACTGGGAAGGCTTGGTTTTGTCAACCAACTGTTTTTTCTCTTCTTTCTCTCCTGGACCACCAGGAGCAGAAGGCAAGAGAAGCCACAGAGAATGTTCAGGAGTGAATCACGTAAAGACCCAAGAAATCTATGTGGAATTTGGAGAACAGATCTATTTTGAAGTCCTCAGAGAATTTGAACCTTATTAATCTGTAAAATGAAGTGCATTTGATTTAAGTAAGCTACGTTTCAGAGAATGACAGAGAGTGGTTCACATTTATAAAACTGCACCAAGATGGTTTGATTCCTTGGAGTCTCAGTGAAGTACAAAGCATTCAAGCACAGTTGAGAAAACCAAGAATGGTATCTAGCAAAGCTGTAAATTTCAAACTCCATGACTCAAAGCTATTTCTGCAGCGTTCTTCTTAGAAGGAGGAAGAAAAGCTCCACGATGCAGTTTCCTTCCCATTTTAAAGTAATGAACAATGTGGTCCCATGTCAGGCATTTTTGTGTGTGGTGCTGGTGGGAAGTCACTTATTGGGTAGGCAGGAGGTAGTTGTCTTAGGATACCAGCATGCGCCAAGCTCTGTGAAGACATGCAAACATCTGTTGTCAATGTGTGTGGGAGAAAGAACATGAAGGCAGCAATCAGAAGTCCAGAGCTATGACACAATCAGAAGGTGGCAGTGAGCAAATTCTTGAGGGCTTGGTAACTGAGGTTTTAATTATGAAGTGGAAAAAATATCCAGTTTCTTGTTAGCCATAGGATTATATTGAATGGCACAAATATATTTATACAGTGAGAAATTAATGCCTTATTGATGGTAAAATATTAGACACTTTATTCATTCTCCAAATTTCTATTAGAATTTGTGACTACTACATGGTAGACAAAATTCTAGGCATAGTGATATAAGAGTGAGTGAATTAGACACCTTTATTGGGAGAAATAGATAATGATTAGACATATGCATATATATATTCAAAGAATACATATTAAAGTATATATATGAATATACATACATACACACATATATATTTTAAATGTCAATTCTGTAGTTAATTAACAAATCCTAACCAGGCAGTGGTGATGCATGCCTTTAATCCCAGCACTCAAAAGGCAGAGACAAGGCAGGTGGATCTCTGTGACTTCCAGGCCAGCCTGGTCTATAGTGTGGGTTCCAGGACAGCCGAGCTACATAGAAAAACCTTGTCTGGAAAAATCAAAAATAAATAAATATTTAAATGAGTAGCAAATCCTCATAAGATGTGGCAGCTTTAACTAACAAACATTTTTATTTACCACAACTCCAGAGGGCCAGGGACCTGGGATAGGCCTAGCTAGCACTTGAGGCTCAGAACTTCTGATGAGGTTGCAGTCTGGCTATAGTCATCTCAATGCCTGATGGACCCACTTTTAGGCTCATCTCATGGTCAATGTTAGGAAGTTTTGATTTTCCAGGCCATGGGGCTGTTCACATGACTTCCCACAATATTATATCATTGTATCTGTTTGCCTCCAGAGTGAATTATCCCAGGGATAATTCAAGAGAGAACAAGGCAGGAGCTGGTTGCTTTTTTTTACCTGGCTGGGAAGTGGTATGTCATTATTCCTTTCTTCTAATGGTTTACTAAGGCCAGTCTAGAACCCCAT
The DNA here is from genome assembly GCF_003668045.3 of Cricetulus griseus. NCBI lineage: Eukaryota > Metazoa > Chordata > Mammalia > Rodentia > Cricetidae > Cricetulus > Cricetulus griseus. The sequence goes on from NC_048595.1 coordinate 124,280,877, forward strand.
AAAAAAGGACCACAAAAAGGTGCACATACCAAGAGATGCAGATCAGAGTGGGTGGTTAAACCCTCTAACATAAATAGTCAAAAGTAATGTGAAAGTGTTGAATTGTGACAAAGAGGACAGGGAGGGTGAGGCCTAACTTTCCCTTTTAAAAAAACTGACTCACCCCTTAAGTTCTAAACCTGTTATTGTGATATCTTTGGGGAGTCATATATCAGACATCCTACATATCAGATATTTACATTATGATTCTTAACAGCAGCAAAATTGCAGTTACAAAATAGCAGCAAGATAATTTTAGGTTGGAGTCACCACAACATAAGGGACTGTATTAAAGGGTCTCAGGATTAGAAAGGTTAAAAACTATTGCCTTCCTTCAGCAAACCTAAAAGGAGAGGAACTAGCCCTCAGAATACCCACAGAAACCCTTTGGACCTGGGCTAAGGCCTTCTGGCATGGGAGATGTAAAGTGTCCAAGGAGAAAGAGGTCAGGCTTTCTAGAAAGCAGGAGGAGGATGCAGTAGATGAATAGCACTGAGGAGGAGAGGGTGGCTTGAGATACTGGAAAGCCAGGGAGGCCCGGATTGCAGAGGCTATGAGGTCATAATTACAGTTTTCATTTTCCCAGGGGTCAGGAAGAAGTGATTGGAAGACTGTTTGAGGGACTAAGCATGACTTACATTTTGAAAAGACTTTTCTGCCCCCTTTCCTGACAAGGTGGAAGGAGAACAGGAGTAGAAATAGGAAAATTAGTTTTAGGTTATTTCAGTAGTCCCGAATCCAGGCGCATTAGGGTGGGGCCAGGTATACACTGACAGTGAGGATGAAATATGGAGGGAAAATTAGACCTGGAGGGGAGAATTGCAAGATACATTGATGAGTTGAAATGACTTTTCATGTGAGTGTGAGCACACACGGTAAGGACAGGGTCAAGGGTGGTTCTTAAGTTAATTCTCCTTTCCTTTAGATGGGAAACAGTGAAAGGACAGGAAGGGTTTGGCTGGAATAAATGGACCAAGGCATGTGCAAAATCAAGAAAAGCTTTTTGATCATTGTAGCTTTGAAATAGCTGTGAAACATACTAACAAGAAAGCAGTGTAGTAGATGAGACTCAGGCTCTTAAAAATGGATCTAAGAATTTGGGAGTTACTAGAATTCATATTTAAAGTCAGGCACTGATGAGATTCTCTGAAGGATGCAGAGAGAGCCGCAAAAGGCCTGGAGAATCCTGACCATTCTGATGATAAATAGATCACTTCCACCATCGCCACCCTTGCTTCATCCTTCAGTCAATGCCAAGAACATGCATCAAAGGCAATGAAATAAAGAACAGTAGAATGAGAGGTGAGGAACAGAGCCCTGAAGATGGGGAGCTAAAGACACAGCAAATAGGAAGGATGAAGATGGAGAGGAGGGCAGAGTATATGGCTATGTTAGAAAGTCTTTAGATGTGTTAACAAGGAGACAATTGGTCACATAGACAAGATGGGTTTGGGAATTTATTGATGACACCATAGTGAATGCCAAAGTGAATGGGATGTCTGGAAAAGGGCATACAGGACAGGCAGGTGCTTTTATCCAGAACTTTTATTGTAAAAGGAGATGAAGGATATAGAAAAGGTGAGAGAGAGAGAGAGAGAGAGAGAGAGACAGAGAGAGAGACAGAGACAGAGAGAGAGACAGAGACAGAGAGACAGAGAGACAGAGATACAGAGAGAGACAGAGACAGAGAGACAGAGAGAGAGAGAGAGAGAGAGAGAGAGCTTGATGCAGGAGAGAAAGCAAGAGCCAAGGGAAAAAGATGAAAACTTGATAATAGCCAACACAAACTAAACATTGAAAAAATATTTTAAAATGTAAATTTTCTAGTTTCCCATCCTTCATCCACCAATAACAAAACCTAAAAGTTAATTGGGCAGATTTATTTAGGATGTGATGGCTTTCTCTTTGTTCACTTTGTAATGTTCTCCCCAGCAGGTTGAGTTATTCATTCTGACTCATTCCTGGATGGAGGATTTTGAAAAATGACCCTGGCTGCTTATGGGATAATATTGCCTACACAACATCAAAATCTCATGATACTCCGTGGGGTAGAGGTAGGAAGAAGCTACAGGAAACAACTAGGATTCCTGTGTTCAATGCCAGACCCCTGCTTACAGCAAAAGGCAATGAGAGTGAGTTTACATGAACCGGGATGCTTAGTGTTCCTGTCACATTGGCAGTGTCCTTCTTCTGCCCTGTCCTATGTCGATGCCAGTAATGAGAAACTTATCTTTGGGACTTATTTGATAATTGGATTTTACTCTTTCCACACCCTTTCTTCAGTTCTCCTCCCCGCTCTGTACCCCTCTTTCTTCTTTCTCTCCTTCTTTCTTTGATGCGTGTTCCTGGCACTCACAGGAGGGATGCAGTGACAGTGCTGACGGCTGAAGTCATCTATTTATACCCAGAATAAGCACAAAATAGGGAAGAGATTGCGCAAATTAGTATGAACTATGCATCCAAAAATACTTTGGCCTTAACAGAGGAGAAGGGAGACTGTTCTGAGCCCTGACCTTCCGTTGGCCAGCTCAGAGTTTCCCTTGGTCAGTGGGCAGGGTGATAACTTCTACTGCGGTGTAAGCATGGTATTAGACATTCATTGTCTTACTTAATCCTCTGGTAAAGTTCTGAAAGGTAAGTATTAGTATGCATGTGTTATTGTTGGGGGAAAAGTTGCTTGGCATGGTGCTACACACTTTCCTATAATCCCAGCACTCAGTGGTGGAACCAGGAAGGTCAAGAGGTTGAGTCCAGCCTGGGCTACATAGTTACAGACCAACTTGAGACACAGTGTGAGCTGACTCAAAGAAGACACAAAGAGAAAAGAAAAAAAGAAAGAAAAAAGGAGGAAGTGTTGGGCAAGTAGGATAACTGTAAGAAATATATTATGTAACTTTGATGAATAATATTTTTAACTTTTATTGATTCTTTGTGGGTGTCGCATCATGCATTCCAATCCCACTCATCTCCCTGCCTCCTTGCATCTGCCCTCTGCCCTTGAAACCTCCCCCCCCAAACAAAATCCAATTTAAAAGAAAAGCTAAAATCCAAACCAATCAAAGAAACAAAACAAGACAAAACAAACAAAAAGATGAATCTTGCCATGTTAGCTGTAGTGTGGCCAGTTGAGTCACACTGTGTACTCTTTAGTCCATTCATCTTTACTTGCAAGTGTTTATTGCCATGACTCATTGATCTGGCTCAAGGCCTCTTGCTTCTGCTACACCGCCAATAATGGTCTCTCTTTGGGTCTCCTCTTGGATATCCTGTGTCATGGAGATCCTGCTGTTTGGGATCTGTCCCTTTCACCTGCTCCAACAGTTAATAGATGAGGTGGAAGTTGGGATGGGCCAACTCATAGCCCTGTTTCTGGGCCTGGGTGGTATCTGGGTTGGTCAGCTCACCAGCTACCCAGATGAGCTCTTCAGCATTGCCCAGAGTAGCTCATCTAATACAGCCTTCGGCAAGGAGTAGGGCCAGTTCTCCTGCTCTAGGTCTTTGGATCTAGACCAGCTGTACTGTTTTCCTAGGTGAGGTGCAGTGTTCTCTCTCCTGATTGTTGTAGGGAGCATACAAAGGGGCTAGGTCAGCTCTTCTGCTCTCATACCCCCCAGGCCAGCTCTTCTGCACCCCAACAACAGGGTCAGCCCTAGTGTGCTGTCTCAGTAGCATGAAGGTCCCATTCTCCTGTGTGCTGCAGCTAGTGAGAGACAGAGCTAGTTCTCTCAGTCTCAAAACCCAGGGGCCTGCTGCAGGTAGCAAGGGGAGAAGATGGGAGGGCATCTTTCCCTCACCTATGCTACCACATGGCAGATGGGGGGTCAGGGTCAGCTCTGTTGCTCTCAAGCCCTCGGAGCTGGCTCACCCACATCCCTGACTACAGAGTCAGCTCTAGTGTACTGCCTGAATAAGATTTCTTAATGTTTGTATGTTATCTCTCTCTATCTTCTCTCTCTCTCCCTATCTATCATTTTTATGAAGAATATAAGATGGTGCCATGCAGTGTTGAGAGGGCTCATCAAAAGACAATATAATCTCTAGTTGTTTTAAACAGTAGTGGACTGGAAATCCAAGTCTGACAGCTTGGCAATGAGTTGGATCCTATGAATCTGTCTTTCACTATTCTTGTAACACTAGGCCCAGGTCAAAGAAAATGTTCACATTAGCAGAAGTATAATTTAGGTTGAGGTTTTTTTCCCATTCCCTTGGCTTCTAATTCCTTCCTTCTTTCCTTCCTTCCTTCCTTCCGTCCTTCCTTCCTTCCTTTCTTCCTTCATCCTTCCCTATCTCCTTCTCCCTCTCCCTTTCCTTCTTTTTTCTTTTTTTTCCTTTTTTTTTTTTTCAAGACAGCATTTCTCTGTTCTGGAACTCTCTCTGTAGACTGGGCTGCCTTGAACTCACAGAGATCTGCCTGCCTCTGCCTCCCAAGTGCTGGGATTAAAGGTGTATTCCATCACTACCTGATGGCTTCTAATTTCTTCAGCCAGTATCCTCCTCCATTGTAGAGACTCACAGATCTTTCCATTTTTTTTTAAAGTCTGACCTCACAGAAGAAGTCATATAAACTCATTCTCAAAGGGATGCTAATTACACAACAGTCTGGGGATGGACTCCTCTTCTGGAGGCATTTCCCTCTTAAGAGAGAGAAGAGACAGACTTTACCAAGATGGAAGCTATGGAAGAAGAGTGCTTGTCATGACTGAGCAACTCCTGGAAAATGCTGTGGCGGCTTTGGTGGGGCTTCAACAACTTTAAGGACTTGAGGTAGCCTTAGTTGGGGAGGGACCATCTTATGATACACCAAATAAGGCCTTTGCCTTTTACCCATCTTTGGCTTACATTCTAAAATTCACATCTATATCCTGACATTTGTGTAGAAGAGAAAGAATTGATTTAGCACACATTGCTGATAACCCAGAAAATGATTTGAATAATTGAACCATTGCTTAAAAGGTAAACCTAACAGAAGATAAACTTACCTACATAGTTTTTAGTTTCTTGCACTTGGGGCTGTATTCTGTTACATAAAAGTAGTTTTATTGAGATTCACCTGCCAGACAAGATATATACCCACTGTCACAGTAATAGTGGCATGTCTGTTATGAGAATAACCACTTTATGATTGGATTTGTGACCAGCCTAACAGGAAGAAGTCAATACCTGGGTCAAAAGCCAATGGTTGGAGAGTACATAGGCTCTAGTAGGGAGCCTATTACTGTGGTTTTGCTAAATGAACATGTCAACATGCCTCCTAAGTGTTTATATTTATACTGATGGATCAGTGCTGTTTTCAGCCTTTGCTAGGGAAGATTCATTTTGTAGTTGGCAGCAGTCAATATGGAGACTCATAACAGGACTAAGTGTTGAGAATAAATGACTTCCTGAGTGCCCATCCCCACCTGGGACAGCTATGCTAACCCCTGCAAGGCTTGGAAGAGAGGGCAAAAAGAATGTAAAAGCTAGAAGATGGAGAAAAGTATTGTGAAATTGTGTTTTCGTGACACGGCTTTGGTACTAATGAGCTTACAGCAGCTGTGGTTACTTGTACATGAATTGAATGGGATCAACAGATCAGCACCAGTGCGGGAAGTGTGTATGGAGACTTCACCCCTACCTGAAGACATGTTGGTACTTAATGGCTGCTGGAAGAGGGTGAGCCATGGGTATAGCTCCTGTTAAGTTGCCCATGATCCAATAAATAACCCTACACCCACGTGCATATGGGCAGCACTTATTCACTAGATTCATTGAGTTATTAAAAGTAAAACATGAAATCAGGAGAAAGATGTGTTGAGGAGACTGTTCCAGAATAGTGGAGTTTAGTAAGTGGGGGATAGAGATGGTTCACAATTAAAAGTACTTTCTCCTTCACAGAGGAACTGAGTGTGGTTTCCAGCACCCATGCTGGGGAACTCACAACTACCTCTAAGTTCAGCTCCTAGGGTCTGATGTCTTCTTCTGGTCTCCATAGGCACCTGCTTGTTCATGAGCATACATACATTCAAGCACATGCATATACATAAATAAGAATAAATTCTAACAAGGGAGTTAAATGGAGGTAAATATGATCAAAATACATTACATACCTGTATAAAGTTGTCAAAAACAAAAAATTATTTTAAAGTGCTGTCAGTTCATTTCTAATGTAAAGATTTATTATTATTATTATTATTATTATTATTATTATTTATTATTATTATTTTGTTTTTCAAGACAGGGTTTCTCTGTGTAGCTTTGCAGCCTATTCTGGCACTCGCTCTGGAGACCAGGCTGGCCTTGAACTCACAGAGATCCCCCTGCCTCTGCCTCCTGAGTGCTGGGATTAAAGGCATGCGCCATCAACGCCCGGCAAAGATTTATTATTTTTCAAAATAACAATAATTTGCTGATTATTGATACTGAAAAAGTCATTTAACATAGTAGCATAAAGAACAAAGGGCCTGCTCCTTCCTCCTCTTCCATGCTTGCAATATTCCTGAGAGATAACAGTATATGTGTACCCTTCCCTATGTTTCTTCTGTGTTATTAAAACTCTGGCTGTACAATGTTTATAAGGATATATATATATATATATATATATATGCATATGTGCATATTCACAAATGTATTTTACAGGGTCTATTTTCTAGTTTCTGTAAACAAAAACAGAATCAAATGAAATAAATTGCGTAGAATTTGCTTCTGTTCACAGAAAATAGTTTCTCCAGACAATCCAAACAAATCTTTGTATTTGTTTTTCTTCTATTCATCTTTACCAATTTGGAGTTTTGAGAGAGTGTTACACTGTGTAGGCCACAATGGCCTTGAACTTGAGATTTTCCTATCTCAAACTCCTTAGAGCTTCAATAGAGTGTGTAAGCCACCCAGCCACCCAGTCTGGCATGCACTCCTTACCTTCCTTCCCTTCCTTTCCTTCTTTCTTTCTTCTTTCATCCCTCTCTCCCTCCCTCCCTCTTTGTCTCTCTCCCTCCCTCCTCCCTCCTCCCTCCCCCTCCCTCCTCCCTCCCTTCTCTTCTTTCTTTCTTTCTTTCTTTCTTTCTTTCTTTCTTTTGTAACTGAAGAACAGAACCAAAGGTCTCCCCACATGTTAGGCAAACACTCTATCTCTTAATTACATATCCAATCATCAAAATGAAATTTTTATTTTGAGATAGAGTCTCACTTACAATCCTCTTGCCTCAGGCTTCTGAGAGTTGGAATTGTAGGCCTGTACCAGATCCTACTTATTCTTTTTCACACTGTTTTTTAACAGACTGACATAGTCAGAGATTATTTTGTTATCTCCTTTAAGTTGATAAGAAGATATTACACTTCATCTTAGTCAAAAGAATGAGAAGTGATATCCCTTCCACATTACCCATTATCAGTTTGTTCTGGTGCTCCTTTCCTCAGGGGTGTTGTAAACTCTAACTTACAGCGAACATCCTCAAATCAATAAGAAAAAGAAAATTCAGGCATAACTGGATGAAAGTTATAAACAGATTATGCACAAAACAGGAAATGAACATGATCAAACCTTCATGAACAGATACTCATGGCTCCAGGACTGTAGACATCTAAGTGGAGACAATTTGCTGAATTCTGTTATTCATTAGGTTGACTAAAGGAAAAGAGTTGTCAACACCCAGTGTGATTATGCCCAGGAAAATGGAGCTTCATATAGTTAGCAAAAATGTATGTTACAACCAAGTAGTGTCTCCCCAAATCAGGGTTACTCATCTTCTTGACACTGCAAACCCCTCTGGAATCCTAGCTAACAACAGAAATATAAAACAATGCTGTCTTTCAAAGAGCTTGTATATTAAAGATACTTCTTACTCATTAAAGATACTCATTTGAATTTCACATCTGCTTTAGGATCGTTTGAATGCCTGGTCCTCAGTACATGGATATTTTGAGGGTTTCTGAGCATGGAGGATGTGGATCCTCAATACCTGAGGAAGCAGAGTGCTAGGGAAAGGACTTTAAAGGTACAGATACTTCCTGGTTGTGGCCACATTTTCTCTGCTTCCCGTCCAGGCCATCTGAACAACTGCCCCCTCATGCTTCTGTCACCTTGGCCTCTCCACTATAGTTTTCCCGCTGTGACAGACTGAGATCCCTCTGAAACCATAAGTCAAAACAAGTCCATTTCAGTGATATGTTTTGTTGAAACTTTCAGAAAAGCAACTAAGCCTACTGTGCCGTTCAGGTCTTCAGATCCAGTCTTGTTCACTTTGCTCACGAAACAGAAGCCTGAAAACTGATTTTATTGTTACATCGGGGCGTGTCTCAGGTTTGCAGCAAGTGCTGAGAACATCTTTTGCTGTTACTGTTATTGTATAGGCTAGAAACAAGAAGTAAAATAACAATAACAGCAGCAGTAAAATAAACACAGAAAAATAGAATGGAAGATTATCCACTAAAAGACCTCAGTGAGGGTGGATATCTGTAGGCAGGAATTCCCTGCAGAGTCCCACTCTCCTAAAAACATAAGCCTCAGAAGGTGGGGTAGTCATGTGATTCTCTGGCTACCAGGAAGCATGCTGCAGTTATGTAGTGAATGTTAAACAAGAGGAACCCCCACCCCCAGGATGGCTCTAATTATTTTCTCAAATTGTATGTATTTGCACTCAACTCTGCCTTTGTCCATAAAATGAAATGCAAGCAGGTTAATCATTTCCTTACTTTTTGGAAACTACTTACTCTCTACTCAGGTTTCAGAGTGGTAGTATTCCAAAGCTTCTGGTGAGGGTCAGAGCAAATCATATAGTATCCGTGCCACCCAGTAATTATAGCTTGTGATCTTCCTGTGTCCTGAAAAATTTGGACAAGGCTGAAATGATGGAGCACTGGCCTTTGGAGCATATGGTAACTCTGTCTGTGGTATGGGGATGAAGGGAGAGTTGAAACTGATTAGAATAACACACATTAAGTATTACAGAAAGGTATGACTCTCCTGAAGAGGAAGTGATCTTGGAGGCTGGTAGAGTGGATGGATTGCTTTCAGAGCTGACAGACTGTACTAAGTGTGTTCTAGGATAAGGCAGGGTATGAAAAGAGTGTGATTTTGGAGTGACTGATTGCACAGTGGGAAAGAAAACTCTGTCACCTTATGTTGCTTAACAAGAGGTTCTGCTGAACAGTACAAGAGCCAACAAGACACTGCCCGTGGGGCTCTAAATGAGGGAAAAGATCCAGGTTGCATTGCAGTGAAACAAATTACAGAGAATTTCTTGAGACTCGCTACAGAGCTGGTGACAGAGAAACCACCAAGAACACTATCATGATTACCCTGGAGGGACTCTGATTATGATACAGCTAGAACCAGGGTTGTAAGTTTCAAATACCATTGGTCATTAGTGATGTGATCTTGGGCTGGTTACTTATTATCACATCAATAAGTGATGGTAAAAGATCCATCTCATGTAGTTGCCGAGGAGTTAATATATTAGCCAAGTGGTCAATATAATGTCTAATATATTGTGAGTGCATTGTGGGTGATTCTTAAACAAATAATAAATAGACAGTAATGAAAGCCAGGATTAAATAACTGCCAGGATAACAGAAAGGGCTGACTAGAATTGAGACATTTTTATATTTTAAAAAATGTTTTAATGATTTATTTGTGTTTGTTTTATCTGCATTGGTGTTTTACCATCATATATGTCTGTGTGAGGGTATGGGATACTCTGGGACTGGAGTTACAGACAGTTGTGAGTTGCCATGTGGGTGCCTGGATTTGAAACAGGGTTCTTTGGAAGAGCAGCTGGTACTCTTAACTACCGAGCCATATCTTTGTCCCCAAGAAATTCTTATTTTTGAGGTGGAGCTCGAATAGGTTTGGTAACAGATTGGATACAAAAGATTAAATAGGAAGAGGCTGCCAGCATAGCAAGATTCTGAGGTAGCACAGCGCCAAGGTCCATGAACAAGTCACATCACTGGAAAGCACAATTTCCTTTACATGAAATGTAAGGTACATGAAATGACTAATGTACCTTTACCTCACATGGTAACTCTAGTGATTCAGCTGGAAAATGCAGTTCCAGGCAGCTAGTGAGTCCTTAATAAATGCTCCTTCCTTCCTTATTTTGTGATGACTCAAGTTTACAGAGAATGGTTTATGGCATTCACTGAGATGCTATGCATGGTATTAAAAAGGATGAGGAGAACAACTTTACTTAAAAACATATTATTACTCCCCCTCCTCCCTTCGTGTGTGTGTGTGTGTGTGTGTGTGTGTGTGTGTGTGTGTGTGTGTGTGTGTGCATGCATGCTATATGTGTATGGGTGTGTGTGCGAGCCTCAGGACACGTGTGGATGTCAGAAGAAACTTTATGGAGATTGTTCTTTCCTTCCACCTTTACATGAATGAGCTCTAGTGATCAAACTCAGATAGGCTTGGTAGGCAAGTGCTTTACCTGATGAGCCATCTCCAGCCCAAGTTCCATTTTTTTTAAATTTATTTATTAGTTCTAGTTAGGGAACAAGCTTGTTTCACATGTAAGTCCCTTCTCCCTCTCCCTCCCCTTACCCCTATCCCTCCTCCCACCCCCAACCTACCCCCCACCCATCCACCCACCACTCCCCAGGCAGGGTAGGGCCCTCAATGGGGGCTCTGCAAAGTCCACCAAATCTTCCTGTGCTGGTCCTGGGCCCTTCCTCATGTGTCCAGGGCCAGAGTGTAACCCTTCACGTGGGATGGGCTCTCAAAGTCCCTTCTTGCACCAGGGAAAAATACTAATCCACCACCAGAGGCTCCCTGGAGTGCAGAGGCCTCCTTCTTGACATCCATGTTCAGGGTTCTGGATCAGTCTTGTACTGGCCTCCCAAACAGCAAACCGGGGTCATCTGTCTCTGCTTCCATCAGCCACTGGATGGCATAAAGAGTAGTCATCAATCTCATTTTAGGAGAAGGGCTTTTAGGTTATCCTCTCCACCATTGCCTGGATTGTCAGATCATGTTATCCTTGTAGATCTGGAGATCTCCCTGGTTCCAGATCTCTTCTCCGACCTATAGTGTCTCCCTTTGATATGGTACCTCTCATCCTGCTCTCTCTCCTCTATTCTTCCCCAACTCAATATTTCTGCTCCTCCATTTCCTCTCTTCTACTCCTCTTCTCTTGCTCTTATTGTAGCAGCTCCCTCCCCCTTACCCTCATGCTCCCAATTAGTTCAGGAGTTCATGCCACTTTTCCTTCATGGGGACCATTTATCCCTTAGAGTCCTTTATGATTCCTAGTTTCTTTGGTGAAGAGGATTATAGGCTGGTAATCCTTTGCTCTATGTCTAAAATTCATTTATCAGTGAGTACATACCATGTTTGTCTTTTTGTGACTGGGTTACCTCACTCAGGATGGTTTCTTCTAGTTCCATCCATTTACCTGCGAATTTCAAGATTCCATTGCTTTTTTCCTGCTGAGTAGTACTCCATTGTATAAATGTACCACATTTTCTCAATCCATTCTTCAGTTGAGGGGCATCTAGGTTGCTTCCAGGTTCTGGCTATTACAAACAATGCTGCTATGAACATGGTTGAACATATGTCCTTGTTGTATGAACATGCACTATTTGGGTATATACCCAAGAGAGGAATGGCTGGATCTTGAGGTAGACTGATTCCCATTTTTCTGAGCAACCACCATACTGATTTCCAGAGTGGTCTTACAAGTTCACACTCCCACCAGCAATGGAGGAGTGTTCCTTTTTCTCCACATCCTCTCCAGCATAGATTGTCATTGGTATTTTTGATTTTAGCCATTCTGACAGGTGTGAGGTGGTATCTCAGAGTTGTTTTGAGTTGCATTTCTCTGATGGCCAAGGATTTTGAGCACTTTCTTAAGTGTCTTTCAGCCATTTCAGATTCCTCTGTTGAGAATTCTCTATTTAGTTCTGCACCCCACTTTTTAATTTCATTGTTTGGTGTTTTGGTGGCTAGCTTCTTGAGCTCCTTATATATTTTGGAAATCAGTCCTCTGTCAGATGTGGGATCGGTGAAGATCTTTTCCGATTCTGTGGGTGGTCCTTTTGTCCTACTGACTGTTTCCTTTGCCTTGCAGAAGCTTCTCAGTTTCAGGAGCTCCCATTTATTAATTGCAGCCCTCAATGTCTGTGCTACTGGCAGAATGTTTAGGAAGCGGTCTCCTGTGCCAATTTGTTCAAGGGTAATTCCCACTTTCTCTTCTAGAAGATTCAGTGTGGCTGGATTTATGGTGATATCTTTGATCCATTTGCACTTAAGTTTTGTGCATGGTGACAGGTATGGATCTATCTGCAATTTTCTGCTTGTCCGAATCCAATTGTACCAGCACCATTTGTTGAAGGTGCTATCTTTTTTCCATTGTATAGATTTAGCACCTTTGTCAAAAATAAGGTATTCGTAGGTGTGTGGGTTAATATCAGGGTTTTCAATTCCATTCCATTGGTCTATCAGTCTATTTTTGTGCCAATACCAAGCTGTTTTCAGAACTATGGCTCTATAGTAGAGCTTGAAGTCGGGAATGGTGATACCTCCAGAAGATCCTTTATTGTAAAGAGTTGTTTTGGCTATCCTGGGTTTTTTATTTTTCCATATAAAGTTGAGTATTGTTCTTTCAATGTCTGTGAAAAACTGTGTTGGGATTTTGATGGGGATTGCATTGAATCTGTAGATTGCTTTTGGCAGGATTGCCATTTTTACTATGTTAATTCTACCTATTGAAGAGCATGGGAGATCTTTCCATTTTCAGGTATCTTCTTTAATTTCTTTCTTTAAAGTCTCAAAGTTCTTATTGTACAGGTCTTTCACTTTTTTTGGTTAGTGTTACCCTCAGATATTTTATGTTGCTTATGGATATTGTGAAAGGTGATGTTTCCCTGATTTGTTTCTCATTGGATTTATCATCTGTATATAGTAGGGCTACTGATTTTTTTTTGAGTTATTTTTGCATCCTGCTACCTTGCTGAAGGTGTTTATCAGCTGCAGGAGTTCCC